>NC_084829.1:98135495-98467995 GCF_033115175.1 Lepus europaeus
GCATTCATCTGGATGTGGCAGCAACAACCCAGCTCAAGAAAGATGCCAGATGTTCCAACAATAGATGTTACCGTTATCTATTTTTATTCTGGCAGCTCATTGAGGTTTTTATCATTTTTAGCTGTAAAATATATAAAGAGACCCTCTTATGGTAAAGTCCTGTTTTTCATGAAAAACTTTCACTCGATCATGCATGAGCAGCTTTCCTCGTGATTTGTGTCTGAACCATGAGAAAAAACATCACAGATGCAGAGTGCATTGTACTAAGAACATATGCATGCTTTTAAATCACTTTTATCTTACTTTTTACTAATGTAACCCTGAAACATAAAATATGTTCTTTTTTCATTCACTGTTATGGGAAGAACAGATGGTGAAAGAGTTAGATTAAAGTAATACAGCATGTCCATTAAAATAACCCCCACTGCTGGAGATGCTTCTCCCAAACAGGAGTCGTGTTTATTACAAAGAATGACTTCAGCTTACACACACTGGAAATTGCCAGAAGTTGTAAGAGAAGACTAATGTCAGAATCAAATGCATTTTTAAATAAAAAAATGCAAATATTTTGCTAATTTGAAAGGCTAACTGAAACCATGTGCCTGTGATAATGTAACTGATTAGCAGTCAAATAACAAAGTTCCTTTCTAGCTTGAAAAATTATTGTACCTAGAAAAACTAACTGAAGCTACCAAGAGAATAAGTTATGTTCTACAGTCTTGTGCTCATGTTGTTAGTGGATAAAAATTTTTTGCTGATGCTTCATTTCTAATTTGTCTTATTAGTAAACAGCAAGAACATTTCTGTATATAAAGCACATGGAAAAAGGCTAAGTATAATATGATTTCTACATGAGTCTCATGCTTACTTAGCATTCAAAAAGACCCTTCCTGAGTTCTTTTAATGATATGCAGTTTAATTATATATAGTTCCAAAAGATTTACACTTAAAAAATCTTTAAGATCAGAGAATGTATTCTAAAAGAAAAAAATATATCAATGTTGAGTCATATTCCAGGGCTAAGGATAATTGCACAAGAGGAACAGAACAATAAACATTCTATTTATACTATAAGGAATTATGAAGAAACTGCCAAGTCAAAATTCAATTATTAGAAATTTTAAATATTTTGCCTATTTAAATTATCAACTTCCCAAAGTCAATTTTTAAGAACATGTTCCCAGTATTTTTACTCATCATTTTTGTGATTCAATCTATTTACAGTATAGACTATTATTTATTGTGATTGCTTTCAACTTTCTTCATTTTTAGCTCAAAAAATGTTTTAGCAAGAAATCTTTCCTACCTGTAAATTTCTTGATATATGTCATAAAGTAAAGACATGGGAAGTGTTTTAATGTGCCTCAAATGTGGTTTGAAATGTCATAGGGCTTCTCTTAATCCACCCCCCACAGTTACAAAAATGTTCCTAGGATTCAGTTCTCTCATTTTTCTCACAGAAAAGTAACCATAGTCGACATCTCATTAGCTGTCAGAGTGATGTGCAGCTGGAAGGGAATCAGCACGCCAGACCACAGGCTGGTTTCCTCTAACGTAATTCTATAAGGAATCTCCTATAGGGTTCCATATGGAGAGAGCTGTTCCCAAACCATGAAATCCACAATCCATCCCTTCCGTAAATCCAAAGGTGAAGTCCTAAAGATTTGCAAGCATTCTCATTGCCATGGCAATTTTAAGTAGATAATAACAAACAGAATAAACATCTAATTAAATCCATTATGTCTAGCATCCACAGCAGTAAATGATCAAGAAAATCTCAACTCGAATACAGAAACAGCTCTACCCCATTGGGTAACTCCTGGGTTTCCAGGACCAGTAGCACTCATTTTAATGGTAATCCTCTTCCTTGATGGGCTTCAGGCATGAGCCAGAACCACTTCGATCCTTTCACTGATGCTCTGATTTTCCACATGTAAGTGGCAGATTAGATGGGCTTGAATTAGATGGGTACAGGTGGTGCCACCTGCTCCAACCCCTTATTCCAGCTTTGTTTGGGCTTCACTGCTTTACTCTGGGTCTGGACCAAGGATGGGCTGCTGAAGCTGCTCTTGGCAGTGTCCTCAAACTCGGCCAACAAATTGGTAGACATATTATCAGCCTTCTGCATGTTGAAAGGAGAGGTGTACCAGATTTGTGATTTTGTGAAAAGAAATTGAAGAGCAAAGGCTCTCCACTGGGTTAATCAATTTCAAACTGGTGACTATAAATGAAAGGATGGATATACCTTTTATTCTCCTACACCAAGCACAGTAAAAATGAGGAAAACTAAAGTTCATTATGCAATATACATCAGGACTTTTCCCCCTTAGCTTTCTTAAGGTATAATTAACAAATAAAATTGTATTTATTTAAGGTGTGCCGCATGATGATTTCATATATGGACACACTGTGAAATGACTAGCACAATCAGGTTAGTTAACACATCCATCACTTTACAGAATATCTTGTGTGGAGGTGGAGGAGGGGGCAGTAAAACCTTTACTTTCTCAGCAAATGTTAAGTACACAAAACAGTATTATTAACTATAGTCATCTTGGTCTATATTAGATTTCAAAATCTATTAATTTTATAACAGAAAATGCTTTCCCTTTGACCAACATCTCCCCATTTCCTCTATCAGTCCCTGGAAACCATTATTGTACCCTGTGTCTAGGAATTTAAACGTTTTAAATTCCGCGTGTAAATGGAATCATACAGTGTTCACTTTTCTGACTTATTTCACTTAGCATAATGCTTTCCATGTTCATCTGCTTTATTAAAAATGGCAGGATTTCCTTCCTTTTATGGCTGAATAATATTCTATTGTGTATGTGTGTATTACATATTTATCTTTTCATCCATCATTGTATATTTAGGTTGTTTCCATGTGTGCTTTTTATTGTAAATAACACTGAGATAAACACAAGAGTGCAGACATCTCTTTGTAGTAAGATTTCATCCCCTTCAGGTATATACCCAGAAGTAGGATCACTGGATCATATTATACTTCTATTTTTTAATTTCTTTTTTGTTTGTTTGTTTTTTTGACAGGCAGAGTGGATAGTGAGAGAGAGAGACAGAGAGAAAAGTCTTCCTTTTTGCCGTTGGTTCACCCTCCAATGGCCGCTGCGGCGGGCACATCGTGCTGATCTGAAGCCAGGAGCCAGGCGCTTCTCCCGGTCTCCCATGCGGGTGCAGGGCCCAAGGTCTTGGGCCATCCTCCACTGCACTCCCTGGCCACAGCAGAGAGCTGGCCTGGGAGAGGGGCAACCGGGACAGAATCCGGCACCCCAACCGGGACTAGAACCCGGTGTGCCGGCACCACAAGGCGGAGGATTAGCCTGTTAAGCCACGGCGCTGGCCCTATTTTTTAATTTCTTAAAGAACTTCTGGGGGCAGGCATTTGGCCTAGTAATTAAGATACCTCTTGGGATGTCCACATCCCAATTAGAGTGTCTGGACTGGTATTTGGACTCTGCTACCATTGCTAATCATACTCTAGGAAGCAGCAGGTGATGGCTCAAGTACTTGGGTCCCTACCACCCATGTGAGAGACCCAGATTGAGTTTCTGGATCACTTCTTCCCAGGCCCTGGGTAATGAGGGCATTTGGGGAATGAACCAGCAGGTGGGATCTCTCCCTCCCTTCATCCCTCCGACTTTATTCTAGTACCACATTATTTTGATTACTATAGCTTTGTAATATAGTTTGAAATCAGGGAGTGTGATGCCTCCAGTTTGTTCTTTTTTCTCAAGTTTGCTTTGACTATTCAAGGAATTCCATGATTCTATACAAAGACTGGTCTTATATTTTTGGCTTGACTTGTTCTTGTTCTAAGTGGAAAAGCTCCCAGCTCCTCACCATCGAGTATGATTTTGTGGGCCTATCATTTACGGCCTTTACTAAGTTGACATACATTTGTTCTATAACCAGTTTGTTGAGAGTTTAATCATGAAAGGATGTTAAATTGTGCCCAATACTTTTTTCAGCATATATTAAGAAGACAGTGTCATTTTTATTCTTCGTTCTCTTAACATAGCATATCACACTTACTGATTTGTGCATGCTGAACCATTCTTGAATCCAACTGTGTTATGTGATCCTTTTAATTTGCTGTTCAATTTGGATTGCTAGTATTTTGTTGAGAATGTTTGCATCTATGTTCATCAAAGATACTGGCTTATAATTTTCTCTTCTCATAGTGTCCTTATCTGGCTTTGGAATGAAGGTAATGCTAACCTCTTAAATGAGTTTGGAAATGTCCTCTCTTCAATTTTTTGGAACAGTTTGAAAACAACTGGCATTATTTCTTACTTAAAAGTTTGGAAGAATTCACCAGGGAAGACATCAGATCCTAAACATTTCTTGTCTGATTATAGATTCGATCTCCTAACTCATTTTTGGTCTGTTCAGAGTTCCTGTATCTTAATTATTCAGTCTTTTAGGTTTATGTCCTAGAAATTTACCCACTTCTTCCAAGTTATCCAATTTGTTAGCATTTAATTGCTAGTAGTCATTTCCTATGATCCTTTGTAATTTTGTCATACCAGTTGTAGTTTCTCCTCTTTTATTTATAATTTTATTTGTGTTCTTTTTCTTTCTGCCTTGGTTACTAGCTAAAGCTTTACCGATTTTGCGGTCATTTTAAAAAATCAACTATGACTTCCATTGATCTTTATTTAATTTAGGTTCATTTATTTCTGTACCAGTATTTATTATTGCCTTCTTTCCGCAATCTTTGAGCTTTGTGTGTTCTTTACCTTATACTTATTTGAGGTGCTTTTCTCTTAAGGCAAGTGCTTATAAAATTTACTCTCAAGATTGCTTCTACAGCACCCCATAAGTTTTGGTGATAGTGTTTCTATTTTCAATCATCTTAAAATATTTTTGATTGTCCTTTTGATTTTTTCCTTTACCCATTGGTTGTCCAGGAGTGTGTTTGATTTCCACATACTTGTGAATTTTCCAATTTTATTCATATTACTGATTTTTCAGTGTCATACTATTGTGGTCAGGAAAGGTACTTGATATGATTCCAACCTTCTTGAATTTATTAAGAGTAGGATGAGGAGAAGCCAACAACCTCTGGTTATCACCATCCATCCCTTCACCCTATCTGGTACCAAGGAATAAAAAATAAATTAAAAAGTAGATGTTGTGGCCTTGAGGCCCCATATATTACAATTTCCCTCCAAAGGGCTGGTTTTGCCTCCCCAACTAGACCCTGGATATGGTTTCCAAAGGATTCAATTTTAGCACTTTGTTGTATATACTAGGTATTTAACTAAATGACAGAGTTAGTAAAAACCAGAGCATAATCCAAAGCACAGAGGTCTCATTTCACTGAAAAAATATGTTTTCTAAAATATTACTCAGAGGTTTTTTAGGAAGAGAATCTAAAAAGGTCAGAAAGTTCACTATAATAATATGATATTTCTATAGGAAAGACAAATTCCAAATTTATATATGTCCAAAATATATAAACAAGACTTTCTGAAGATAGCCTATTTTTTATAAAATTCACTAAAATATTTGTTATTAATAGCAAAGGATCACAAGTTTTAATATTACATGTAAAACATGAAATGAAGGGATAGCTAGAGTAGTAATAATAAAAACACTGTATATAAAAGGATCACTTGAGAAATTATAGATTTTTCTTTTTACTGAAACTTAAAAAGATAGGCTCTCAGAACAGTAGTCACTGGAATATTTTTGAACCAAAAAGAACTTTTGCAGAAGAGTCTCTCCCTTTACCAAAAGGAAACCAGATTGCTGGTAATGAAAATTAAAAGGTTCTGTGGGATTATTAGAGGTAACAGATGTGGAATAAAATGTGCAATTGTTACAGTGTTTCTATAGCAAGTAATTAAATACCTTCAGATTTTAGAAGCAAATATAATTTATGCTCTGTTATTATGGAATTACATAGTGTATTGATTATTACAATAAAAAGGCAAGAGGAGGGCAGGATGATATAATAAACAGGATGGTATGCACTGCCTGCAAGAAACATAACTATAAATATGCCAAGATAAGATGCTCAAAAGGAAACCACGGAATCAGGAGGCAATTTATTAATGATTGGCATGACTAAATAGTAGCAAAATAACTTCATCTTGTATCAGAGTAGCCAGGACTAGTTCTATTAAAGTAGATAGAAAATGTTATGGTATTTTCTAGTAAAGTCTGAAAATAAATTTAGTATTTATTCAATGAAGATAAGCCTAATAAGATTGCCACTATACTGCAGCACAGTAGTCATGTGCAGAATCTTTGAAAATTAACTACAGAATCCCTTTACAATTTTTTTCAAAACAATTCTATTTGACCTCTCCTGTCCCAAGTAATACATAGTGATATAAAGGTGACTGACCATCCATTGAGCAGCTATAATCTAATCTAATCAAGTCTAAAACCACTCCCAAGGATATTTCATATCAGGAAGTGCTCATCTACTACTACAGACAAACTAGGTGATGGTAGTGAAGTAAAAATTATGCATGTTGGGGCAGGCACTGTAATGTAGCAGGGAAAGCCATCACCCGCAGTGCCAGCATCCCATATGGGCATCAGTTCAAGACCTGGCTGCTCCTCTTCCAATCTCGCTCTCTGCTATGGCCTAGAAAAGCAGAAAAAGACGGCCCAAGTCCTTGGGCCCCTGCACCCACATGGGGGACCCGGAGAAAACTCCTGGATCCTGGCTTCAGATCATTGCAGCTCCGGCTGTTGCAGCCAACTAGGGAATGAACCAGTGGATGGAAGACCTCTCTCTCTGCCTCTCCTTCTCTCTCTGTGTAACTCTGACTTTCAAATAAAAATAAATATATCTTTAAAACAAATTATGCATGTTGCAAATGCTCATATAAAGGTAACTAAATAATCCCAAAAGTAGTGTTGCTGCTTGCCATTCAGACACCTGCTAGAACTTTTAGATATGCCTATTACATGAAAGTCAGAACAAAGCGCCTAATAAATAATATTGATAGAGTCATTAAACCACCATTTAATTAATAAGAGATAAAAGATGCTACCCAATGAGCTCAATTCCTCTCTGGAAATTGCCTATTCAAAATTTGATAAGAATTTGCATGTTTGAAATATGCTAATGTGGAAACAGCAAAAAAGATTATATTTTTACTTTTGAGGAAAAAAGAGGCAAAATTAAAATTAAATGCAATTGAAAGCTTCATCATTCAGTCACTAAAAAGAATGTATTATGCGTAGATTAACATATAAGAAAGAATTCAATACTAATGTCATTAACTACTTAAAGCATGCCTTAAAAGTTTAATTTCAAAAAATCTGTAATGAGCAAAATATATTGATAATAAGAAGAGCTACAACTTTTCTCTGAATGGAAGAGAGAACTTCTGCTTGCTTATGGCCCTGTCTAAATATGGACAAAATTTGTGGACTCAAAAGGTTTCCATAGCCTTGGCAGCTCATGACGAGAGCCTCAGGTGATCACTGCCATCATAAGTAAGAGTGCCAATTATTAAATCAACAATAGGAGTCACTGTGTACTTACTACCCATGTAGGACCTCTGTCCTTAATGAGTTATACTATGAGAATTAATGGTAAAATTTGTCCTTCAAACAGTACTTTATACTTTGTGTGTCTGTGTGGGTGCAAATTGTTGAAATCTTTACTTAGTATAGAGTTGGTCTTCTGTATAAGTCAACTTGTGAAGAGCCCTGGCAGCTATACCAAGAGTTGGATCACTGGAAATGGACCTGCCCTGGAGTCGAAGGATGCCCAGGTCAGAGCCACAGATCTTATTGGCTCTAAGCTGAAAAGCCCTTCACTCAGCCCAACTTCCAAAGTGACCACTGCAGCTGAGGGGATGGCCAAGTAGGGTCAGCAACATTGAAGGCAGAACTGTAAATTTCTTGTTAGAGATGCCACCTGCCTTTACCTGGCCAGCTCTCCTCCCAGGCCAGCTAAGTAATGAAAGTCAACAGAGTGCCTTCCCCTAGGAGGTTCACACCTCCCTTAGGATGTACCCCATGTGAAGAGATAGATAGGTCTGGGCCTCTTAACTTACAAGGCCTAAAGCCCACCAGATTATTATCAAGCCCCTTCTGTCAGGTCCTATTTGCCTCTCAATCAGAAAACTTAATTGTAGCTTAGACAGCACCTTCCTTAGCTCCTCTAATAATGACTTTGTCCTTTGTTCTAGACCCTGTCTAGCACACTTGGGCCTCATTCCTTTGTAATCATAACCTCTACTCTACCTCCAATGGTTCTACTCCCAACCTGTGTGTACTGATGGTCCTCTTCCCCACTTAATGCCATATAATTGTTCAGACCTGGTTAATGCCACTCTTAAGGATCATTGGTTAGTATCCTCACCCTGTCTTTTATGACCTTGTCTAAATATGATCAGAGTCAGTGAACTTGGAAGGCTTCCATAGCCTTGGCAACTCATGAGGAGAGCCTAGGGTGGTTACTGGCGCCATAAACTAGAGTGTCAATTTGTTGGGTCAATAACAGGAGTCACTGTGCACTTGCTCCTCATGTAGGATCTCTGTCCTTAATGTGCTGTACATTTTGATTTAATGCTATAACTAGTACTCAAACAGTATGTTTCACTTTGTGTTTCTATGTGGGTGCAAACTGTTGAAATCTTTACTTAATATATACTAAATTGATCTTCTGTATATAAAGAGAATTGAAAATGAATCTTGATGTGAATGGAAAGGGAGAGGGAGAGGGAGAGGGGAGGGTTGCGGGTGGGAGGGAAGTTATGGGAGGGGGAAGCCATTGTAATCCATAAGCTGTACACTGGAAATTTATATTCATTAAATAAAAGTTTAAAAAAAGTAATTAAAAATGAATCTTATCAGAGTTGGCGAAATCAAGAGGCTTCCATAGCCTTGGCAGCTCATGACAAGAGCCTCAGGTGATTACTGATTTCATAAATAAGAGTGTCAATTGTTAAATCAACAGCAGGAGTCACTGTGCACTTGCTCCCCATGTAGGATCTCTATCCTCAATGTGTTGTACTATGTGAATTAATGGTATAACTAGTACTCAAACAGTACTTTATACTTTGTGTTTCTGTGTGGGTGCAAATTGTTGAAATCTTTTCTTAGTATATACTAAATTAATCTTCTGTATATAAAGACAATTGAAAATGAATCTTGATGAAGAATAGGATGGGAGAGGGAGTGGGAGATAGGATGGTTGCGGGTGGAAGGGTAATTATGGGGGGAAAAAGCTGCTATAATCCAAAAGTTGTACTTTGGAAAGTTATATTATTAAATAAAAATTTAAAAATGAATCTTAATGAAGAATGGGATTGGAGAGGGAGTAGGAGGTGGGATGGGAGTTGGGGGGTGGGAGGGCAAGTATGGGGAGAAGAACCACTATATTCCTAATGCTATACCTATGAAATTTCTATTTATTAAATAAAAGCTAAAAAAGGTACAAGCAACCAAGAATAAAACAATCTTACACATTCTTAATCTACTTGCCTTTTTCTTTACTAGAAAACTTTAATCTTTGTAGTATCACACCAAGACTACTAGTCCCCTCACTTTCCTTGCTTCAACAACATTCATACTCTCATTTCCTGTTCAAAAACACTTAGTAGTTCTATATGAAATAAACTTGAAACTTGTTGGGCTAGCAAATATTCGTCACCAGTGCTTTGTCAACAGTCTGTCTCCAAATATCACTCCTAGTACTCATTCAAGTAGATATACCCTCCCACGCACAGTAACAAGGTGTTCGTGTCTTTCCTCATAATCTGTCTTCTTAAGTCCTCTCTCCACCCCTCAGTGTCCTCATACCTGAATCCTACCTTCAAGGCCAGGCCAGCCACAAAACCTTAGTCAGCCAGGCCAGAGTGCCCACCACAGATACCTCCTATACAGCATTTATTCTTCTGTATATTTTATCACTTCAGCTACACTGCAAGCCTTAAGAATATTTCATATACCACTTATTTCTATACTAAGACCTTTATCCAGTAACTACATGGCCAGATTAGCATCTTTCCACTGTAGGTACTCAGCTAGCATCTGCTAAGTTAAAGGACTTAATAGCAATGAAGCATGAAAATTAAAAGTTAATTATTCCTTAATAATTGATTTTGACCAAAAAAAGATTTTTGAGAAGCTAATTTTTTCCTTAAAATTTCTGAGGATTTAGAATCCAAGATGGATGAGATTGTTAGTGATGTTCTTCCTGCAAATACAATGAAGAAAATACCATAGATAAAATGCTTTTCCAATGTGCCCCCAGAGGACACTCTCACACATGACAATTTATTGCAAATACCTGTACATTGTCTGTCTATATTCGTGGCTTCTCAAAACCAAGTGAATATGTTCCATTTCTGAGTTCTATGCATACATAGCCAACATAGTAGAAACTCAGTCAACAACTGACTTAGCACCATGATTATCTAAAGTAAACACAATTAAAGAATAAGCTTTATGAGGCAAGTAAGTGTTAAGTAAACTTAATTTATGACTGTGTGATTTCAAATACAACATATGGTTAAAATTCTAGGGACTACATTTAAACAAGTATTAGTTGAAAAATAAGTACACAAACTTCAAGAGAAATCCTATGTGGATATACACGTATACATGATTTTTATATATCATAGACATTTCTAGAGGAAAGCATAATTTTGGAGAGGAAAATGAAATAAAGACAGATTTTTCTACTGTCTAGTCATCTATATTGTTTTTTTTTTCAACTATGGATCACATATAACTTCCAAATTAACTCCTCCACACTGACACATATACCAGGAGTAGTGTAATGACATTTAAAACATTTTTTTTAAAAAAAAGAATAGTCTATTATTAGAGTCACCTAATAGATATTTTATATGTTAACAATAGATTATAAAAGAATATGGAGACTAAACAATGTAGTTTTGGAGATCTAACAGAAAATTTTGTTTTTGTGGCTCAATTTTTGTATAACATTGGACAAATTCCTCCTTAACTTAGTATTGCCTGATTTAATTTCTTCTGTCATCTATGTGTCCATCACTCCTACATATTTAAGGAGATAACTACCCAAAGGCATATTACATCAGCATTCCAAGCAGTAAAAACAGCCAGTAAAATATTTTCCCAAGACATAAGAAAAGCTTTTCATTAGATGTTCAATAAAAAGAAGCATTTCCAACTCCACAGTGACCCTGACTCAGTCTTCAAAGCAAACATTGAAGACATCTAGGCATCAGACATCTATTCTCCTCCCTTTTGTCACAGTGAAAAACAATTTGGTTTTCTATGGAAGATTTCAAAACATGTGACCTCAGTCTCTTGGAGGCAGAGGCCAAGTCCTTCTTGTCTTTTTATAAAAACCCACTAAAATAATCTATCAAATAGTAGCTTTTAAGTGACCACTGACTCAATGAACAACATTCTTCAAACAGTATACACTTGTAAACCAACAGAATAGCACAGCTCAGCTGTACTTTGGAAATTTATATTCATTAAATAAAAGTTTAAAAAAATACTTAGAAAAATTAAATAAGAGTTTGTGTACCCACTGGATTGCCATTTTTACTTTAAAAATACATTTAAAATATAAATGATAAATACCAATTTGATCAAAATAAATGACTCAGAAGCTGGGTGGGTTTGATACTAGCCCAGGAATCATCTCTTTATTTGAAGCAGTGAACTGCAGAAATTTTAACATGGTGCTTTTCAAAGAAAAGGGGGTGTGAGGGGAAGGGGCCACAGGATATGGGAGTGAGGTCCCCAATCCTACCCTACTTCATGCACACACCTTGACACATTCTAGTCTCTATATCTTAGTGACTGGTCAGAAAAAATATATATTTTCCTTTCAAGAATCAGGATTCCTCTTTATACTTTGCAGTATTTCTAGAATACCTCCTTTTGATCTCATATCTCACCACCTTGCCAACATGAGAAGAGAGTTGTTTTTCCTACCATTTCTGCCATCTGGAAAGCCCTCTCTACTTCATTCCTCCTCATAAATAATCAATCAGTGCTGAAAACTCATGGTGAAATGCATTCTTGATGTTTTGCCTCTACCAGTAATTTTCTTCTTCTTCAGTTGCTGTCCTAAGATTCAATTGTCCTGAATCAAGCTCTCATTTACCATACATTGTTATCTGACTACATCCAGCATTCTAGCTAATTAATAATTCCTGGAGAAAAGAGAATTTAGGATTAACCTCCTTGGGGGAAAAAAAGATATTTATGGTTCCAACAGCAACTACACTCTCATGACCTTTATATAAACTCAGTTAACCATAATATCATTTCAAATTTTTATTAGCACAGTTATTTTAAAGGAAGAGGAGGAGAAAGAAGATAGTTTTAGAAAACCTTCCAGATGTATAGAAATTTTAAATTTATTAAAAGTAGATAATTACTTCCAGTTTTAATACTTCCTCAACCTTCAGATCAAACCAAGTCCCAAATAAAAAAGTTGCAAAACATAAGTGCACTTACCTGAGGGTAGGGGGAAGTCCTGGATTTTGACTTTGAGCTGGAGAGCCGGGATTTGGCCCCCTTCCTGTTATCAGGCATGGTGGGCGTGGAGCTGCTGGCATAGGAGAAGGCTGGTTTGGAGGCTGAGATCTGATCCAGGGATAGCTGCAGCCCTTTGTATTCCGTATCTCTGCAGGAGAGGATGACAAAACACTTAATCAGCCACCACAGGAAAATGGATCCATGCATCCTCTCATCAGGTATGATAGTAACCCAGATTTGAAAGGGAAGCAAGCAAAATTAGACATATAACTGGTTTCAGTTATTCCACAATTGCCTAATTTTTAATTAGTTTGCATGAATGCAGCTGCCACAGTTATCAAATTATATGATACACTCATGTCTTTATTTAAAAATATATTTTAATTACCTTTATTGTGAGTAGAAAAATGAACCCGTAATTCAAGCATTCAATTTCTCACAGTTTTTATGTCCTCACTGGTGAGATATGAATTACAAAACTTATTCAAAAGGTGTCCTATGGGGGGTGAATCCAGCAAACAGTGGTTAGCTGATGCTGACCTCTATTAAGCAGGATGTCTTCTATCAGCTGATCTGAGACCAGTCATTCTGGTAAACTTTCTAAACATTCTTATAGCTGTCTAACTAGTGAAACAAGACTTACAAATAGTTAAAAATCCTTTTCAACAGGCTAATTCTATCCCCTTAGGGGAGATAGATTTAACCACCAGTTCTTTCCATTCCTCCCTTCATTCAATAAATATTTATTGAACTCCTAATATATACCACATTTTATGCTATGTGGAGATGTGAGAATATATAAGACATCCATAACCCCTGCTCTTGCACAGAGTATATTTGGGAGTAAATAAACAATAAACAAATAAAGGAACATAGCAATTGCATTCAGTGATGTGAAAGGGATAACAAGTCCATCTTTGGAAGTTCATTTCAAAGAAATTGCTTGAGATATTTAAGGGCTAAGATAAGAGTCTTGACTCTGCTCACAGATATAATCTCTGCCCACTTCCAGGCAGTTATAAATCTTGTCTGACTCTGTTTTCATGAGAGGGCATCAACCCTTCCCTGACAGTCAAAAAAAATGTTTCAGAGTCTTCTTTATGAAGACTCATGGAAGAATTTTCTCTCAGGTTCCAAAACTAGCTGAGCTGCTCTTGGGTAATTGATTTATTTTTATCTCATGAACACTAAATCATATAACTCACCATGTTACCTTTGTATGAGAAGTCAAAAAGCTCTGAGCCTTGAGTCTGATTTGTAATCATCTCTAGCAAATGTACCAAGTCCTCATGACAGATGTTTTTATAAAACTAATTCCACTGACTTTTATTTTTCCTTTCTTGAAATTCTCAAATGGGTTCTATTTTTTAGAATAATTTATATACATTTTTAAAATTCTTTGGATTAAGACAGGTATATAGAATTTAACAAATTAATGAAATTATATGTATGTATATATATATATGGTGTGTCTATGTGATTGGCACATTCCATGAATCAACACATATTCATTTATCTTCTTATACTTTCACCCTTTCTGTTTTTCATTACTAGAATATGCAAAAGGAAAAGTATAATTCAGTATTTGGAAATTGCAAAAAGAATAGACTTTAAGTGTTCTTACCATAAAAATAATGATAAATATGTAAGGTAATACAAATGTTAAGAAGTTTGATTTAGTCATTTCCCAATGTATATGTACATCAAAATATCATGTTGTATACCATAAACATATCAATTTTCACTTAACAATTTAAAAAAGGAAAACAGTATAATTCAGGCAAGAAGTCCCTCGAGTGAGTAAGAGAAATAACCAGCTAAAATGGTCCAAATAATGTCACTTCCACAAGCTATCCTGCAGTGATATATATCCCCAAATTACAATGGTTTTGCATAAAATAGTTGGCTCCCTTTATCCACAGGTTTCATATCAGCAGATTCAACCAATTACAGAACAAAAATACTTGGGAAAAGATATTGCACCTCCACTGAACACATACAGACTTTTTCCTTTCATTACTCCCTAAACAATTCAAGAACTTTTACATACCATTTAAAATGTATTGGTTATATTTTTATTTTATTTAATTTATACAATTAATAATTAATACAATAATTAATAATTTAAATTACCTAGAGATAGTTTAAAGTATACAGGAGGATGTGCACCGAGTAAATATATATTATTTAGATAAGGGACTTCAGCATCCTCAGATTTTGATACCCACAGTGGGTCCTGAGGGATGACTATAATCTATTCACTCAATGAAAATTTTTTTAAAATCTTCTTGAGTTAAGAACTTAGCAGATGGACATGCAATTTGTTTTTCAGCTGGTTGCATCGCTAGTCTCTTCACATCTCTAGCAACTCCTTCTAATGACAATATAGTCTTAAACACTTCTCAGTCAGAAATTCAGTGTCCTCTAGAATGTGGCTCCCATTAATTTTTGTGACAGTATCTCAAAATTGTCCTTCATCAGCCCCTTACTTCATCCAAATAGTTCTCCCCAAATAGAACTCCCTTTGTTGACTCTCTCTCTCCTCCCTCAAAATATGTCTATAAAATTATTCTTGTAAAGAAACATCTTAAAGCCCACCACAGCTCTATGAAGCCCTTCTTGACTGCTCAAATCATTCATTCATACATTCAGTTCCTATTTTTTGAGTGTCTCCTCTGTGTGAGGCCTTGTTCTAGGGGCTGCAGAAGACATCAATGAACAGAAGGATCAAGTCCCTACCTCCCATAAAGGTACCAGGGCCAGTTACTGAGAGAAGTTGGGAAGGGTCCAGAAACTATCTTTTTTTCTCCTTTATTCTTCTTTTTTCAAGTGACTATGTCTTGTCCTAGTGGGTTCTAAGTTTCTAGAGAATGAGAGTCAAGATGATGTTATTATATTCCCAAGGCTATTTGCACAGTATTCATATAATATAACAAGGATGCAATTAAGAAAGTATTATTTTCCCCAAAGAGTAAAAATAACTTGCAACCCAATCACCTTTCTCTATTGGAAAAGACTTTAATGGTCTGTGAGTCCTCTGATCCTCTAGCCCTTAGACAACAGTGAGTAGCCAAGCACTGTATCCTGAAAGGTGGGTAAGCCTTTACCCTTGGGCAACTCCTGTGTCAAATACACTTTTTCTCACTATACAGCAGAGCATTCATTCAATCACTGCCTGGCAGAACCTAGTCTAAGAATCAAAATAATGCACTCCTGAAAATGTGGCTGAACAATTTTGTAATCCCATTCCTAATGAAACATTTCAGCACAGGGATTTCATGGCTATAAGCAGGGAGTAAACAAGGATTCATTTTTCTCTTGCACACTTTCAGTTCTCTGATGGTTTACAATCCAACTATTGAAAAAGTCTTACCAAAAGCTTGACAAAGCTTCCAATGGCAAAAATACTCCAAATTAAATAGGCTAAAGTAAAATTTTAAAACCATTTAAATGGCTTAAAATTCTACAAATTTACACAAAAATCCTACAAATATAAGAAGAGTTCTACAAATACTCTTGATAAATTAATAAAAATAATGATGCTGTTGATCTACCAAAAAATGTAGGCAGATATTTGGCTTAGTTGTTAAGATGCTGCTTAGGGCACCCACACCCATATCAGAGTCCCCGGGTTTAAGTTCCAATTTCATTCCTCATTCCAACATCCTGCTAATGCAGCCCCTCAGAGGCAGCAGGCAATGTCTCAAGTAGTTAAGTCCCAACCACATGGGAGACCCAGACAGAGTTCTTGATGCTCGGCTTCAACTTTGCCTTACCTTGGCTATTGCAAGGATTTCAGGAGAGAACCAATGAGCATGAGATCTCTGTCTGCCTTTCAAACGAATAAAATAAGTAAATATATATATATAGGATATATATTTATATAATTCACCAAAAAAAATTTTAAAGATTTTGTTTATTTTGAAAGGTAGAGTTACAGAGAGAGAGAGGAAGAGACAAAGATTTTCCATTCGCTGGTTCACTCCCCAGATAGCCGCAATGGCCAGAGCTGGGCCAATACAAAGCCAGGAGCCAGAAGCTTCTTCCAGATTTCCCACATGGGTGCAGGAATTCATGCACTGGGGCCAAGTTCTACTGCTTTCCCATCCCATAGCAGAAAGCTGGATTGGAGGAGGAGCAGCGTGACTGGAACCAGCGCCCATATGGGTTGCCGGTGCTGTAGGCAGAGGCTTACCCCAGGTGCCACAGCACTGGCTCCAATTCATCAAAATTTAATAGAAGACCATGAAGTCTAGTAAACCAGAGTTTAAGACAATCTCTGTTCTTCATACTCTTTGTTGAACTCTTTTACCCAGTGTAGGGTTAACTATACAATCATTAAGTAAACTGAAAATAGATCTTTGTAAAAATTAAGACTGTGTGAGAGGGAGAAGGAAGGGTTGGAGCGTGGGTGGGAGGGAAGGTGTGGGGGCGGGGGGAATGTCACTATGTTCCTAAATCTGTATATATGAAATATATGAAAGTTGTATAATTTAAATAAAATTTAAAAAAGAAAATCTCTGCCTCTTACTTGTTACACAGTAACATATCTGGGCCTCATATTATATGAAAAACTGACAGCACGGTACCCAGAACATAGTAAATGCTCGAAATATAATATTATTTCTTAACTTCCAAACTCTGTGGCACTTGTAGAGTCTGCTTATGCTGTTACAAGTCATACTTACACTGTATATCTTTTTTAATTTTCTGTTACTTTTTAGTCTCTAAACTCTTATTGCAGTATGGCCAAAATACCTATTAAAGTAAGTTCCTTATTAAATCAGCAAATGAGGGTCTTACAGCAACACAGTCACTCTGAAAGGAAATCAGTCTTCTTGTTTCTTAGCTCAAAATTCGAATAGCTCAACAGATACGTTAGGATGAAAAGCACAATAAAAAATGCCCACTTAAAGACATTTCAAGTACGGTTGATGTGCTGCCAAGAGCAGCTCTGAATGGCAGATTCACTAGGAACAAAGCATTTGTTTTACTTTTAGAATTCTATTAAGTTGAGCATTTCATTTGTATAGTTTAAAGGGCTGGATGCTGATGGGAATCACATTATGAGTTCCATTTCCCTCCTCCAAACTCAGACACAAAGAAGAATCTGGCCCTGCTTCTCTCTTTCCATGGGTGAGGCTCATTCTGGTATCATGCATGTTCTCAAAGTTGAGTGCATGTTTAATAAAGCCGTTTGTTTAATGCTTCACCATAGAGCAAGACAAAATACTCATTTGCAAAGAATATAGACTTTAACATGAGTGTGGTAAGGATTTTTATTTAGCTGACTTTAATAAATGAAGAACATAGCACTCCTCTACAGCTATAGCCCACAGACCTTGTTTGGTGCTCCATAGACGACCCTATCCTAGGCAGTCATGCTGATCTTCCAGACATGATTGGCATCTCGAAAGGGGATGTGTGGCATGTGTCATTTGGCATGTTCTTCAAAAGGCTATTGAGAACAATTTACATTTGGGTATTTTTTTCCTTTTAATGATTTGTACAAGAGCTTCAGACATCCTCAGGCACCTCAGCCCTAAAAGCAAAGTGAAATGGGCAATTTGCAATCACTAGGACTTGCAGCTTGTCAATCTCACTCATATTTGCACAGACCAAAGTAATCCTCTTATTTCATTAAGGACAGTCAGAAATCATTCAATTTGCAGAATTAACCATCTGAGTCTACTTTAAACTTTATAATAGTCATGTACATATTTGGAATAACTCAAATTTCAATAGAAAAATTGGGGCCATTTTTGCATCATTGCCCTTATCTTAAGCAATATGCCACAAGCACTCATTAGGTCAATACCAACTTCCTATATGGGAAGCCAAGTGTAATATTCTTGCAAAGCTGATGGAAGGTGCCTTCACCACTAGAAGGTACTGTCAGCCTCTTAGAAACACACTGATAGTATTTCAATTATTTCAGCTGGGAGAGTGGTCTCCGTAATTCCAATAGCTGCACTAACATATTTACAATCTTCAAATGAACTGGAATGAGTGTAAGAAAAGCAATCAACAGTATTTTATCAGTTGGGTCAAAATTCTTTGAAAGAATTTATTCCTTCAATTGCACTACAGCAATTTCCACTCTCATTTTAAACTGAATTTTTGCTTCTATCATGTCAATTTTGAATCTATTGGCCATTCTGGAGCCCTTTTGTTAACTTTATGCTATGTGGCAATTCTTAAAAGATGTTGCCAGATTTCCCAATTGAGTTTTTTTCAAACAGCTGAAGGTGATCAAATTACCCAGAAAAACGTGGAAACAAAGACATACAATTGATTTGGCTCCAAAGGCGCTGATTGAAATAAGCAGAGGATTGCATTAAACCGTGATCGGATTAAGTGGGAATGACTGTGCCTTACACTAAACTTTTTAATTGGATTCTAGAGTCACTGTTACACGAAGTGCATGACCTTCTTTATATTCTGGCAGAGTTACTGTCTGGCCATTGGGTAAACCTCCACATCACAGAGACCTGCTTTATGTTTCATTTTCTGGCTCCTAGGGAGCCCAGCAGAGAGAGCTGATAAGGAGGATTCCACACTGTGAGGGGCTCACAGACTAAAACAATCTGCTGGGAAATTAGGCTAAGGCGCCCTTGGAAATGTAATAGTCTCACACTAATAAGTAGATTTCTGTGTGCTCCTTATAGTTTTCTCCATTTGATTTGGCAAATTTAGTGGGTTCACCAAAAGTCTTTGATTTTCACATAAACATACATAAACATTACCTCTGCCTAGAAACCATCTTTCTCCATTTGGAAGGTTTCAGATCACATGCTATGGCATGATGGCACCACAAGGGTAAAGAATAGCTTAGGCACAAAATTTACTATCACACTGGGATTTCAGGAAGGAAAGACACAGATGTAATCAAGAGGCAAGTAGAAATTACAAAAAAATAAGGCAAGAAACTGTAACACGCTGATAAGCTATGCCATGTCAGCCATTCTCATAGCAGAGATTGTGTAGTATCTTCATACCAATCTGTGAAGCATGTTGGAAAATAGCTAATTCCAGGCCTGCCACTGCAACGCATCTGAATTTGCTTCCGCACCCTACAAGCCAGTGATTTTCCCCAGCCGTATACCACTCACTACCCTTGCATTCATTTGACACTTCCAATTTGCTGTCTCACAGTGTGGTAAACAAATGGCATATCTTGACAAACACCTCCTAAATTCCCTTTCTTAGAACAGCCTTTACTTATGTTCTCATAAGAGTACCTTGCATAGAACTGGCATTCACTTGAAAGTAATTAACAAATAATTTTCATTACAATAAATTTTCACTCATCTCAAATCCAAGCAATCAAAATTTCACAAAACTGGCAAATCATTTCAGGTAAATGAGAAACAGGTACCTGCTAAGTAAGCAAGTTTACATGACAGATTTTTTTTTTTTAAGATTTATTTACTTACTTAAAAGGGAAATAGAGAGAGAGAGAGATCTTCCATCTACTGGTTCACTTCCCAAATGGCCACAATGGCCAGGTCCAGGCCAAGCCAAAACCAGGAACCCAGAACTCTATTCCAGACTCCCACATGGGTGCAGGGCTCCAAGCATTTGCGGCATCTTCTGCTGTTTTCCCAGGCACATTAGCAGGGAGCTTGATTGGAAGTAGAGCAGCTGGAACTCAAACTTGCACCCATATGGGATGCCAGCATTGCAGGCAGCCACCTAACCAGCTGCACCACGATGTACGCCTCAATATGAGAGATTTTTAATTCCTGGATCCTGGCTTCAATCTGGACCAGACTGCTGTTGCAGGCACTTGGGGAGTGAATCAGTGAATGAGGGATCTCTCCCTCTTTTTTTTAAGATTTTATTTATTTATTTGAGAGATAGATTTACAGTTAGAGGGAGAGACAGAGAGAAAGATCTTCTATCTGCTGGTTCATTCCCCAGATGGCCATTGCGGCCATAGCTGGGAGATTTGAAGCCAGGAGCTTCTTCCAGGTCTCCCACGTGGGTGCAGGGGCCCAAGCACTTGGGCCATCTTCTACTGCTTTCCCAGGCCATAGCAGAGAGCTGGATCAGAAGAGGAGCAGCTGGGACTAAAACTGGCATCTACATGGATGCAGTCAGAGGATTAATATACAGCTCCACAGCCGAGATCTCTCCCTCTTCCTCCCCTCCCCTTTGGCCTCTCCTTGGTCTCTCTGCCTTTCAGATAAATAAAATTTTAAAGAGAACTCTTCCTATACATAAAATAGATAAGTAATGGGGGATTCTAGCACCTAACATCTCATATTTGGTTGACACTTCAGTCTCATAGGAACAGCTTTCTCACCTGGTTATTTTGATCTTCAACAAAGCTGACTGCTACCCTTAAAACGTCCTCTACTAGAGTAGGGGAAAGGAGTACACTTCCTAATTTCAGTTCCACACAAACTCTAGGAACAGGGAAGATCTCTGTAACTGGGCAACATGAAAGGCTCTCCAAATGCCCCACAGGGCCTCATGTGGGAAGACCCCAAATGGCCAAACCTCATGGCACTGTTGGAAGCTCTGTGCTTTAAGGTACTGTAGATTATAGAAAAGTAGAACCTCAGACTTTAAACACTCAAAAAAGACACAGCAAAAATGATGATATGGTGCAATGTTTTCAAATACACAAATCTTCATTTGTTTAATTTAAATATTGTTAAAGATGTCCTTTAACATTTATTCTTGATTAAACCTCTTCTAGATAGTTAATCATTAATGGTTTCTTTATTTTTGCTGTGCAAACAGTTCATTCATACTTATGACATAGGAAATCTCAGAGACATGTTCTTTAATTAGATTCATTTATTTCTAATCTCCTTAAGCCCTTACAACTGTAGTGCTTGACTAAATATACATTAAACTCTATTATTTAAGTGACAAAAATAAATTTGAGATATATTTTAGTCATGAAAATTCACAATTTATTAAAATTTCTATCATCATCCTCATTTTCCTCTGTATTCAGACATTATTTTAAATATCCCAGTAGATAAGTTGTGCTTAAACAACATAAGTTCTGAATTCTTGCAAGAGACTTTGGATTGCCCACTGAAATGCCATAATGTTCATTGTCTCTATCTTTGGAGTCAGAGAGCTTATATAATACTATGTAGAGTATATAGTTATCAATGGAGCCTAAAAACAGAATAGACAACATTTGCTTTCATGTTTTCTAGGGCTGGAGAATCTTCCCTGGACCTCATGAAGATGGCTCAACAGCATCTTCTGGCTGATGCTGAAAATCTACTTATTTAGTTGACTTTAGACAGATGGCCCAGAAAAAGATAATAGTCTATAACTCATTTGTTAACTTTCATTGATTCAGTTTATCAACTCCATTCCCTAAAGCAGTGGTTCTCAAACTTCAGCATGCATCAGACACCCTTTGTTAAAACACAATTTTTAAAACACAGCCTGCTTAGCTCCACCCTTCATAGTTTCTCACTTGTGGGTCTAGGGAAGAGCCCAGCACTTTGGATTTTTTTAAATTCATTTACTTTTAATTACTTGAAATACAGAGAGACAGAGAGAAACTGAAAGAGAAAAATCCCCCATTCACTAATTCATTCCCCTAAATGCCCACAACAGCAGAGCTGGGCCAGGCCAAAGCCAGGATCTGAGAACTCAATCCAGGTTTCCCAAGTAGGTGGCATGGATTCAAGCACTTGAGCCATCACCTATCATGTTCCAGGTTACACATTGGCTGGAACCTAGAATCAGAAACAGGCTAGGCAGGAATCCAACTCAGAGATTCCAACATGGGATGAGGATACAGCAAGTGACCTTTTAATCACTACAAACACTCCAACATGTAGCTTCTAACAAGCTCCTAGGTGATGCTGATGCTGCAGTTCATGAGCCATACTTTAAAGATTAGAGCAGTTATTCTGTGGGATGAGAAAAACTAAAGGAGTCGGGTGAAAGGGGCCCACAAAGAATTTTGGAAACCATTGAAAAGGGAAGGAATATTCAAAAGATAGAACTCAAGCTTCACACTTGCCCTGATGGGCTAACCTCACAGTATTATCTTCCACTGAATTATTCCCACCCCTACAGCTGTTTGCTTTCTCTCAGCTTCCTTTTGGGCACTCCTATTCCTGCAGACCCTAAAACATTACAGTGTCACTTGGTTCTATCTTCAGGTTGCTTCTATTTTCTATTAACACCTACTCTCTGGTGTTATTCACTCCACTGGGTTTAAATTCCAGGTACTGATGTCCAGTCTCTAGCCTAGATTTTCCTACTCCACAGACACCCAAAATCAATCATCTATGTGACATTTCCACTCTGAAAACCAAGCATCTCGAAGCTAAGGATAGCCACAAACAACCCCTGTTAGAACCTATTAGGCCACTGAGGCCTGATAGAACCTGTTAGGTCCCTGGGACATTCCAAACTGCTAAGACAATGCATTATAAGTTTAACCAAGGAGCCTTTCTCCATGGACCCCACACACCTTAACAGGGTCCATGTAGCGCTCTGTACCTCCCCCAACAAGCAGCTTAAGAAAAGACTGCCTACTGCTCAGATGGAATGAAGCCTGGCTTCAAACCCCCTGCCCTCTGTCTGGGCAGGCTCAACTCCACTCTGTTCACCCTCCTCTTTGTCCCCCCCTAAAATGAAGTCTTCTCCACTTTAACCACTTCTTCACCTTCTTTGAACCCTAAAATCCTAAATTCTAACATTTTACTTCTGAAACCCAAGATGAAGAAAAATTTGAGGTGACTAGTCCATGGGAAACATCCACCTTTCCATTGTTCCTTTGACACGCTATATCAGTCACAAACTTGGGAAGCAAGACGAGTTCTTTCAAGTCCCATCCAGAGGACCTTGCCATATTTAATGCTCACTGGGTTTGCAAATCCTAGTGGTAGGTCAGGGTCCCTCCCCAGCTTTGGCAACTGTCCTTTCTGACCTGAGTTTCTCTAACTCCAAGGATGCTTGAGCTTATGAGTTTGTCTCCCATTCTTAAGGCAGAGATTTCAAAGATGCTCATCTCTTCCTCCTCCTCCTATTTTTGACTCTAAAGAACTCACCCACACTCCCTTTCCACTTGGAAAACTCACACTCATGACTGCCTAAGGATTCACCCCTTGGGTGTCTCCTCCACATCTGTTTCTGTCATTTGATTTGACCACAATATCTCCAGATTCTCTAAGACCCACACAACCTCATCAATGGCAATGCAAGATAGTCTGAGGTTCCCCATGTCCAGGCACTTCCCTTTCTCCATAACTGCCCTTCATTCTCTTACATATCTGATTCTCCTCCTTATGAAAAAAAAGTCAGGAATTCTAACTCCCTAGTCATCTAAAGCCCGAGCTTGACTTTGATCCTACCAACCAGTCCTCTCCACCTACTTGGACTCCTTAGGCTGCTTTGGCTCCCAAGTACAAAATCTTCCTCACATGCCAAAATTTCTTCTCAATCCCTCTCTTCTCCTTGCTCACTCTTCTTCTCACATCCCCATGACCTGTTTGTACTCTCAACATCCACCCCAGCTTTTTACTCCCCTCCACCCATCCCCATTTTTCCTGTCTGTGAAGCAGCTTATGCTAACCTGTGTCACTGTTACTGTCAGCCCTCTACTGAGACAACCACCTGGCTATCAGGTGTATTCTTTCCATCAAACTATGTAGCGTTGCTTAACCCAGTTTAAATGATTGGTGTCTCGCTCTCTCTGCATCTCCATCTTCCAATCTCCATCTCCATCTTCAATTTCCAATCTCCATCCTGAGGAGTGCCCATGTGCTCTGACAGATGCCATACCCCATTAAGCCTGGCTATCTCACTTCTACTCTCTCTTACATGTCTAAATTCTTTCTTGCACAAAGACTAAAATCTCTATTTCAGCCATATCTAGTAATATATTTGGCAAAGCTAGACAAGGAAATAACACAAGCACAGTGGCAAGCCCTGAGCAAATTTGCTCTGAAGAACACTCCATGCCTAGCTTTCTTCTATCTTTTTCCCCTACCACTTGTCTAGTGGCAGCCAAAGTCTCTTTGCCAATATTTCATAGACACAGAGACTTACTCACTTTGTTTTAACACAGCAACCTGGGCATTTCCCTTCCCTGCTGTCTGTTGACATCCCTGCCTGCAAAGCTGCTCTTTCCTCCCATCCATCCAAAATCCTCAGGATCTGTCCAAGACTCCTCTCAATTTCTCACATCTCACATCCAATCCATTTGCAAACTTTATCAGGTCTACCTTCAAAATGTATCCTAATTTGACCCTTCCCCACTACCTCTCTCATCCCTCACCTAGACAATTAAATAATTTCCAGCTCTTTTCTCTACTGCTACTTTCTCCTCCTCCTATACTATTCTGTACACCAATGAGAATGATCTTTACATATCACAAACTAGATCATACCAGATCTGTGTTCAGGACTCTCCAATGATTTCCCAAATCCTTCAAGAACCAGCATGATCTGACTGTCATTCTACATCCTCTCCTCCCACTCTTCCCCCTCCTTCACCTGGGCGGCCATAGTGACCTCTGCTCCTCAACACGCCAAACTGCTTCCCACAGAGGTTTTGCATTTCCTTCCCTCTCCCAGGAATGCTCTCCCTGTAGGTCTGAGTCTGGAAGGCTTCCTTCGCTCCTTCCTTCAAGGAGTCCTCAGAGGCCTTTCTTGACTACTCCCATCTCTGATTTTTTTTTTCCTATAACATTTTGATATTATATGACACTTTACTTGTTTCTAAGTAATAATCTTTTTCTTCTCATTAAAATGTAAGCTCCAGGTGGGTAGAGACTTTGTCTCTCCTAGTCACTCAGTAGCACTATCACAGAGCCTGGCAGACAGTAGGCACAGGGGAATACTTGCTGAGTTACTGCATAAACCAACCCCAGTTTACCAGAGAGAGGACGACACTTTAAAACATTCCTTATCATCCCATTAATTATAGCAACAGAAATTAAACTGAATCTAATGACAGAAATTTGTTTATAATGAAAGCCCTATTGAGTCAACTGAGAAGATAAACAAATAGAAAAGAGATTCTACTATAAAATGCTATGTAATGACTCTAAATATTTCCCCCCAGTCTTCAATTAGCTTTCACAATAAAACACTACCCTGCACCTAGCTATTCCTTTAACTACTCTAATTGGAGGAATGAAATTGACACCTCCTCTACTCTCCCCTTTGTGGGCTTCATTCTTCCAGCTTTCCTAAGCTGGAACCCTGTGGGGGTCCATTACCCAAATCCAGCACAACAAATATTTCACTTTGCCAGGACTGGAGTTAGAGTTCAACAGCAAATATAAATGCCATGACTTCCAACACTCTCAGCCTCTTAACGGCTTGTAAAAATTACAGTAAAGAGCTTTGTGCTGCATTTGGTTACATCTGAAAAAATAGCAGCTCTTTGCTTGTTGAATATTTGGACACCAGTATCAGTTAATGAGAGGTGTTGAAAGAAGTGAATCTAATGGATTCTTATCTTCTGTCACAGAACACATTACAGTCATCACAAGCACAAAGAGCAAAATGAATGACTTAGGAGTGGCAGTAAGTCACACACCCCTAAGAAAGCCTGAATCCAAGGATGCCACCTTTAAAATGGTTTTCAGTAGGCAGAGGTGACAGACAGCACATTATAAGATTGCATTACTGGGGAATGTTGCTAGTCTTGGAGAGATGTAAAAAGTGGCAAGGGACTTGGTTTTAAAAGTACAAACACAGAGAGAATCCCACCTTAATGGGCACCATTATGACATCCAGTTCAACATAATGAGGCTATTTCCACAATCTGGCCAGCAGCCCATATTAGCAAGGCTTTAGTGATGTGGATACAACAAATTCTGTTTGAACAAGAAATCCCTGGGAAAAAAAAGATCCTTTCACAAGCCCTATCCATTTAGCAATCAATCAAAGGAAAAATATCCTTCTAGTAAAGCCAGCAGCTCCTATCCGAATCCTGATAAAACACTAAATGGTCTAAAGAAAATAATATTTTACTAGTGACCCTTAACAATCACTCTTTTACAAAAACATCATTACTACTACATTGTCTACTACATTACTACTACATTGATGTAAAGGAGAGGAGTTAGACCTAAGATGTGAGAGTTTTGCTTAACAAATAACTAGGTGTCAGATATAAGGATGCTTCAAAAGGTTCATGGAAAATGTAATTGAAAGAGGTAAGTTTATTTTGGTGTGAAAAATTTGAAATCCATGCAGTTTTTTGAAACTGTTTATTGATTTATTCTCATCTACTTGAAAGGCAGAGTGACAACAAAGGAGGCATGGAGGGAGGGAGGGAGGGAAGGAGGGGGAGAGAGGGGAAGGGGGAGAGAGGGGGAGGGGGAGAGAGGGGGAGGGGGAGAGAGGGGGAGGGGGGAAGGAGAGGGAGAGGGGGAGAGAGAGAGAGAGAGAGAGAGATCCAGATCGAGATTGAGATCGTTATCGTTCATCCTCTCCATCACTCCCTAAAACCCACAACAACTGGGGCTGGGCCAAGCTGATGCCAGGAGCCCAGAATGCAATCCAGTTCTCCTACATGGGTGACAGGGGCCCAAGCACTGAGTCATATTCTGTTGCTCTCAAAATGCATTAGCAAGAAGTTGGATTGGAAAGAGTACCCTAACTCAAACCAGCATGGGATGTGGGTATCACAAGCAGTGGCTTAAGCACTGCACCACAATACACATCCCCCAAATATAGTTATTTAATAATATGCATTTTCCATTTACTTGTGAAGACCTTTCATACCCAAACTGTAAAGAAATCGAGTCACTTTATAGAAGCTCTACATTAAACAAGTTAGTAAACTACCCATAATCCTTTACCAAAAATCAGCAAAAACCATCATAATCCTTATAACTACTAGTGAACCATATGAAATTGCAAATATTGGAATGTTTTACTGTACAGAAATGGAAATTCCATAATGCCCCTGATAGAATATCACTATCTTAAAGAAACCACATCAGAAAGGAGCTCAAGAGGGCCCTGCAGTCCAGGGCCTGGGTTGGTATGTCCAGAGGACCACTCACTAGCTGTGTTGTTAGGCTAAGTCACTGAGCATCTCTGAGCCTCTCTCACTAAGATGCAGCCCCTCAATTGTGAACCCTTCTTATTCCTCAGTCTCTTAAAGCAGGGTAAGGAATAGAGCAACTTGCCCTCCTCCTGATTAGAGCTAGCAATCATCTTCTAGTCTCTCCCAGGTAGAGAAGAAATGCCTGGAAATTATCCCTATTAAAGGGGAAAAAGTTTAAAGAATTACCAAAACCTATAGTTATTAGCAACATTTTTACAAGTCTAATAAATCCACAAAAACTAATTTGTATCTAGAGTGATTCTTCAGCTTAACAATTCACTAAGATTCACAATACTATCAGAAACTGACTCCCAAAATTTGAAAAATCCCATCCAAATCAGGGCAAAAAAAAAAAAAAAAAAAAAACCTAAGCACAACTGCTCTCTCTCTGGGAGAAGTAGTGAGATATACAAGGCCACCCTAGGCAATGTCCTTGTGAAGGTTAAAGTTGCACCTCTTAGGCTGCAGCCAGTTACTTTGCTCCCAGTTGTAAACTCCCTTAACACTCTCTCTCTCTCTCTCTCTCTCTCTCTCTCTCTCTCTCCACCCCCACCCCCACCCCAAGGGCCCAACTCCTTCCACTGCTTTTACTTCCTCCCTACCTTAGGCAAAGAAGAATCTCACCACACCTGTGAGCTCATTCTCTGGGAGCTACCCAAACAATGCCAAGGAACTCTGGGTTATCTTCTTTCTAAGGATGGATGCAAAAACTTCCTTCAGTGAAGATGTCTCACTCATCAGCAAGCCTATAGGGAAATCAAGCTAGGACACACGCTTGTGGTTATTTTCTCTATAGATACGGTCTTATTCATTTTGATGGCCCCCACACTGAGCATACAACAGGCCCTCAAAATCTCTTATGAGTGCTTACAGGCCGATTAGTCCTAACCAACCACAGGAGAATCTTTTCAGATACACTTTCCCGATGCACTGCAAGGATTACTGATTTCTTATTGTTGGGCAACGCTCTGCCTTCCTAAGATTCATGTTTCTGTCTTATTGGCAGGCTAAAGGCTATTTTATTTAATTTTACTAAAATAAACACCTTGACAACTCAAATTCATTCAGTGTTACCTTGTGTCATGCACAGGACCAAGAATATTATACACTATCTCATTTAATGTCCACAGTGAGTCTAAGAAGTAGAAACTAACATGAAGTGATGTCTCGTTTTATAGCATGGATTCCAAATACCTTGTAATGCATCCCTGTGTTTCAGAGTTCAAAATATCCCTGTAAGATGTCTAGGGGTTAGACCACATCACATTCTAATAGCACCAGGATTATTATATCAGTCAACCCCCTGACCCTGCAAATCTGGGACCAGCTACATAGGAAATCTGCTCTTCTCTCTCCTCTAATCTGCTGGTGTTCACCATCCTAATATATATCCTACATTTATTTTGGAAAATAATGTTCAAAATACAATTATTACACATATAGTAGAAGTGTGTATTCATTTCAGTAAGATTTGTTTAATTCAAATGCTAATATCTCTGAAAAAAATTTTTTTAAAAAAACTGTGTCCTATGCCTACATGCTAAGAAAACTATTATTAAAATTGAATGACCCTGGCCAGCGCTGTGGCTCACTAGGCTAATCCTCCACATGCGGCGCTGGCACACCAGGTTCTAGTCCCAGTTGGGGCGCCGGATTCTGTCCCGGTTGCTCATCTTCCAATCCAGCTCTCTGCTGTGGCCCAGGAAGGAAGTGGAGGATGGCCCAAGTGCTTGGGCCCTGCACCCGCTGGGAAACCAGGAAGAAGCACCTGGCTCCTGGCTTCAGATCAGTGCAGTGCACTGGCCGTAGCGGCCATTTTGGGGGTGAAACAACGGAAGGAAGACCTTTCTCTCTGTCTCTCTCTCTCTCACTGTCTAACTCTGCCTGTCAAAAAAAAAGAAAAAAATGAATGACCCTGTTGAAGACACACCAGTACTAATTTGGAAAAGTACTAATTTGGGACATGCTCAGTTCCAACAGAAAGTTTATGATAAAGAAGGAAAGAAACCTCAGTTTAGATAAGAGCAGCAAAATAATTACTTTGCATGTAATTCAAAGAATGATAGTAATTGTATTCATGGAATATTTACTGAGAAACAACAGGGTGACAAATATATGTAGGTCACTGGCCCATGTCAAAAGACCCTATTTCTGCTTCTTACTCCTAAGATCCCATCCCTACTCTGTTGGGTCCACAATCACTTTGAGTTCCTTTAAATTCTGTGCCTTCAGCAAATAGTGTTAAGAACAGTATAAAACTGGACTGACTTGAGTTCTGAAATATTTAAATAGGACTCCTCTATTTTGCCAACTAAATTATAAACTGCTCGAATAATGCCAAGATTTCTGCTTCATGTGTTCATGTAATCAGCCAATGTGATCTGCCATACTCTGCAAAACTGGTGATCCAGTCTATACAAAATGCTCTGCAAAACACCATCAAAAATGCCAAGACTTCATGGTTTATATGTTTTACATTAAAATCACTATCATTGGTAAAGTTGACAAAATAGTGGCACCATCTACATTAACTTTAGAGATTTGGTAAAAGTTTAGTTTCTTAGACTCGACCTTTTCCCTAGGAAAGCAACCTCTGTAAAGCACGTTTTGCCATCTCTGGCACTAAGAAGGTACTTGGTAAATTCTGGCTTATTTCCTCTCCAAGCAGCAACCACTGTTCTACTTAGAGTATACAAAGGTCTTCAAAACACCCATGAAAAACTAGGCATATATTTCAAAATATTTTTGCACCAAAAACTTATCTTTTGATTAGGTTTTTTCATGAACTTTTGAAGCACTCTTTTATACTGACAACTAAACTGCAGGAATCACCACACACAAAGAGCACCAAGCTTGAAGATTTGTGTGTTCAGGGTCTGGAAAGGAAGGAGAAAACAAGCCCAAATTTGTGGATTTGAGGATATGGAGATGTAAGTTAAAGAGAGAATTAGTTGAAATTACATAGTTAGCAAGAGCTATACCTAGAACATTTTGAGCATCTAGTTTCTGCCGGGTACTCCACTCAGAATTGCCTCATTTAATCCTCCTTAAATCCCTACAAGGTGGATCCAAGTGTCCCCATTTCACAGATAAAAAAACATAGGATTGAAGAGATAGAATGATCTACTCAAGATCTCACAGCTACAAAGGATCTTCAAAAAGTTCCGGGAAATGCGCATAATGAAAAAACACATATGGATTCAAAAATGTTTGCAACAAAGTAAACTTATTTTTTAATTTCATTTTTCCACAAACTCTTTGACATACCCTAGTATTATACAGTAGAATCTTGACACCAAGGCCCATGCCTTCCCTCATAAGTTGCTTAGTAAGATACCATGGTCTTTATTTAAAAAAAAAAAAAATCACTATCCTATTGCAATATCACTTCCTGTAGCAAAAGTCACAAATGGTAAACAGATGGTCCAGGCTCACCAAGACCTTAAGTATTGTTAATGCTCTACAAAAATAAGTTCTCTTCTCATCCCTCTCAGCTCTGCCATCACCAAGGATCACTGTCTCCCCTGCCAGCCTCCTGGACCTTGGAATGTCTGAGAAAGGGAGTTGGATGGGAGAAATTAATCCCTCAGGCAAGGCAGAATGTATTCCAGGTTTCATCTAAACTCCAATCAATCCTTTTTGTATGATGTCTTAAGCACAGACAGCAGCACTTGAACACATGAATTTTTTATCACCACCTGCTCATCTGGAAAGACATCACAAGACAACATGAACAAGACTAGGGAAGGGGAAAACAGGAGCAGCCTTTTACTAAATTATGTAGGTATTCATAGCTCCTTATCCCCCACACTTCCCCACCAGGACACAGTCATCTTATCCCAGATATAACAATGTACCCCAAATTAGTAGACTAAGTCAGGAGACAAAAACATACCTTCCTGGAATTCAAGAAAAGCCCCATTTGAATTCCTCTACCTATTAATGATAACATCTACAAGAGTACTTCAAAACATTCACAGAAAAAGGAAGTCAACAGACAACTTTAGGGCCAGCAAAGTGCCACAGAAAATTAAGCCGTCACCTGGCATCCCATATCAGAGTACCAGTTCCAGTCCTGACTGCTCCACTTCCAGTCCAGCTAAGGTGCCTGGGAAACTAGCAGAAGATGGCCCAACCACTTGGACCCCTGCTACCCATGTGGCAGACCCAGATGAGACTACTGGTTTTGGCCTGACCCAGCCCCACCTGTCATGGACATTTAGGGAGTGAACCAGATGATGTCTGTGTCTCTCCCTCACTCTGCTTTTCAAATAAATAAAATAAATTTTTTAAAAGAATTGAGGAGGGGCTGGCGCAGTGGCATAGTAGGTTAATCCTCCACCTGCGGCACCAGCATCCCATATGGGCACCAGTTCTAGTCCCAGCTGCACCTCTTCCAATCAAGCTCTCTGCTATGGCCTGGGAAAGCAGTAGAAGATGGCTCAAGTCCTTGGGCCCCTGCACCCATATGGGAGACCTGGAAGAATCTCCTAGCTCCTGACTTTGGATCAGCACAGCTCCAGCCGTTGTGGCCATTTGGGGAGTGAACCAACGGACAGAAGACCTTTCTCTCTGTCTCTCCCTCTCACTGTCCATAACTCTAATTCTCAAATAAAAATCTTTTAAAAATAAAATAAAAATGAAACAGTTGAGGTGAAGTCAGCTAAATCTTAGGCTACTTGTTTAAAAATAAATTAATTAAAAGAGGCCGGCGCCACAGCTCAATAGGCTAATCCTCCACCTGCGGCACCGGCACACTGGGTTCTAGTCCCAGTCGGGACGCTGGATTCTGTCCTGGTTGCCCCTCTTCCAGGCCAGCTCTCTGCTGTGGACAGGGAGTGCAGTGGAGGATGGCCCAAGTGCTTGAGCCCTGCACCCCATGGGAGACCAGGAGAAGCACCTGGCTCCTGCCTTAGGATCAGCGCAGTGCGCCGGCGCGCTGCAGCCATTGGAGGGTGAGCCAATGGCAAAAAAGGAAGACTTCTCTCTGTCTCTCTCTCTCACTGTCCACTCTGCCTGTCAAAAATAAAAGAGTCATTTATTTTGATGCAAAAACATTTTTTAATCCATGCATTTTTTATAACATGTATTTTCCATGAAATTTTTCAAGATCCTTTGTACGAGTCCCCAGCTACAAATAAGGCAATGATCCATGTTTTTCCATGATGTTACTCAGAACCCTTCCCTCCCAGTGGCCAGACTAAGAGAAAGCCAAAGGAAAGTTGTCAGCTGGTTGATCACTTAGCACACACCAAGTGGCCTCTACTTAGGAACTAAAGGAAAGGTTCTGTGAGTCAGCGCCCTTCAGGTCAGAGCAATAACAAGAGAAGGGATGAAAGCCACAGAGTCCTGGTTAGGGGGAAGCAGATGGGCAGCAGCAGTGCCAAGGGGCCAATGGATGGCATAGCAGCCCAAAGCATGCTGGGAAGTTCCCATCCCAGTCTCTGACAGAACCCCAGGGGACATCTGCTGCTACATTCAGATCTCCTCCATTCTCCCCTCACACACATACATAAGGGCACACACACCATCTAAGGAGTACACCATGGCCACAAGAGGCAATTTGTGTCATGTCTGATAAAAAGCATTATTTGGCTGACATTTAGTTTAATGTTTTTGCTTCACAAGAACATAAAATGCTAAGGCTGTAGAACTATAGAAATGTAGAAATTAATGATGGCAGTAATGTCTGTGTTATCTAAAGACAAGCAATTCAGTAAAAAACTAAATGTTTGCAGGCCACATTTTTTATTATAAAATGTAAAGGTCCTTCATGAGACTCACAGGAAAAAAAATTATATATTAATTGATGACATTGAGAAAAGGGCACTGCTAATCTCAATATCTGGGGCCAGTGCTGTAGCATAGTACATAAAGCTATCACCTACAGAGCCAGCATCCCTTAAGGGCACCAGTTCAAGTCCTGACTGCTCCACTTCCAATCCAACTCTCTGCTATGGCCTGAAAAAGCAGTGCAAGATGGCCCAAATCAAAACCTATCTCCTAAAGTTGTATCTATGTAAAAATGCATTCATTAAATAAAAAAAAAAGCCTATCTTCAAGTTGGGTGGGCTGAATACTACAGGCCTCACTCATTAATCCCCTTCTCTTAGACATTTTCTTCTTCAAAACGCTACTGACTCCCACCCCAATACACAGGGAGCAGAAGATGCAGTAGGAGTCAACACAGCAACCCCTAAACTCCTGGCTGTACTACCTACTCCACTGATCTGAGCCTCAGTCTCCCTACCTGGAAAATGGAAAGTGCAATCTCTGGCCCAATCACCTTGAAGAGATGTCAAACAGGTGACTAAAGTGATAACACCTTAAGAAATATTGCATTCAGGGGCCAGCGCTGGGCATAGCAGGTAAAGCTGCTGCCTGCAGTGCCAGCATCCCATGTGGATGCCAGTTCTAGTCCCGGCTGCTCCACTTCTGATCCAGCTCTCTGCTATGGCCTGGGAAAGCAATAGAAGATGGCCCAAGTCACTGGGCCCCTGCACCCACGTAGGAGACCTAACTGGCTCCTGGCTTCGGATCGGCCCAGCTCTGGCCATTGTGGCAATTGGGGGGGTTGAACCAGCAAATGGAAGGCCTCTCTCTCTCTCTCTCTCTCTCTGCCTTTCCTCTTTTTCTGTGTAACTTTGACTTTCAAATAAATAAATAAATCTTTTTTTAAAAAAAGAAAGAAATAATGCACTCAGCATTTGTGTAAGAAATATAAAGTTTAGGGCCGGCGCTGTGGCTTAACAGGCTAATCCTCCACCTTGCAGCACCGGCACACCGGGTTCTAGTCCCGGTTGGGGCACCAGATTCTATCCCAGTTGCCTCTCTTCCAGGCCAGCTCTCTGCTACGGCCCGGGAAGGCAGTGGAGGATGGCCCAAGTACTTGGGCCCTGCACCTGCATGGGAGACCAGGAGAAGCTCCTGGCTTCGGATCAGCGCGATGCGCAGGCCGCAGCGGCCATTGGACAGCGAACCAACAGCAAAAAGGAAAACCTTTCTCTCTGTCTCTCTCTCTCTCCCACTATCCACTCTGCCTGTCAAAAAAAATAAAAATAAAAATAAAATAAAAAATAAAAAAAAGAAATATAAAGTTTATAAGTTCAGAAAACATGAATCTATAACTACAGAACATTTTGATAAAAATAAAATTAAAAAGTGTATGGCCGGTGCCGCAGCTCAATAGGCTAATCCTCCGCCTTGCGGTGCCGGCACACTGGGTTCTAGTCCCGGTTGGGGCGCCAGATTCTGTCCCGGTTGCCCCTCTTCCAGGCCAGCTCTCTGCTTTGGCCCAGGAGTGCAGTGGAGGATGGCCCAAGTGCTTGGGCCCTGCACCCACATGGGAGACCAGGAGAAGCACCTGGTTCCTGGCTTCAGATCAGCACAGTGCGCCAGCCACAGCACGCTGGCCACGGCAGCCATTGGAGGGCGAACCAACGGCAAAAGGAAGAACTTTCTCTCTGTCTCTTTCTCTTTCACTGTCCACTCTGCCTGTCAAAAAAAAAAAAAAAAAGTGTATGAACTATAAGATTATTTGAGTAGTTTTATTTATTTCAAAGGAGACTAAGTCACCCAGCTCTTCCTTCTAATAAAATGTTGGCCAGCGCCGTGGCTCACTTGGCTAATCCTCCTCCTGCAGCACCGGCACCCCGGGGTTGTAGTCCTGGTTGGGGCACTGGATTCTGTCCTGGTTGCTCCTCTTCCAGTCCAGCACTCTGCTGTGGCCCAGGAAGGCAATGGAGGATGGCCCAAGTCCTCGGGCCCTGCACCCGCATGGGAGACCAGGAGGAAGCACCTGGCTCCTGGCTTTGGATCGGCACAGTGGCCCTAGTGGCCATCTGGGGGGTGAACCAACGGAAGGAAGACCTTTCTCTCTGTCTCTCTCTCTCACTGTCTAACTCTGCCTGTCCAAAAAAAAAATGTTTTGGTAGCTATAAAATTACTATTAATAGAACAATTTGTTTCTACAAGCATTAAGTTACATAAAATATCACCTGAAAAAAACAACTGGGACTTTGATGTTCCATATTATCATAATAATGATTAAACACAATTAAGGATCTTATCTAATGTATGGGTATACATTCATGCATAATGATTACTTCAAATAGATTAAATCTATACAAGTGTTCCACAGAAATGAAGCACTAGAGCAAATTATTTTATATTTGCTGTAACTTAAGTCAAAAGGTGCCTCATTTGACATTATTTATAATATAAAAGAATGATTTTGCTAGCCTGGCCAATAAAGTCTATTTTGATAACTAAACATCTTATTGAGCAAGTCTCTTTAAAATTCATTTTCAAAAATTTCCAAATAGTAATATGAGTAATATCCCTGTTATTTAATTAAATAAAACCTTTTTATCTTCAACACCTAAATTAACTCAGCACCATTATTATACTTGAAAGAGCAAACCAATATTATCATATTTTAACATTTGCTACTTTATGGTCAAAATAATAAGATTTTACATTCACAAAGTCATTAACACTTAAAAATCCCTTTTAATTATGAAAACTGCAATAGTTCTTACAATGGTTAATTGTGAGAGCATACAATGATACACAAACAAAAACAAAAAGCACTGAGCCTGCAAAATTAGCATGTAGACAGTTTTTATCTTTTCTTTTACACAAGGGAAGTATGTCTCTTTTGATATTTGGGTTTTTTTTTTTAAGATTTTTATCTATTTATTTAACAGGTAGAGTAACAGACAGTGAGAGGGAGAGACAGGGACAAAAGTCTTCCTTCCGTTGATTCACTCCCCAAATGGCCACAACAGCCGGAGCTACGGCAATCTGAAGCCAGGAGCCAGGTGCCTCCTCCTGGTCTCCCATGCGGGTGCAGGAGCCCAAGGTGGGCCATCCTCCATTGCCTTCCCAGGCCACAGCAGAGAGCTGGACTGGAAGAGGAGCAGCCGGGACTAGAACCCGGCATCCATATGGGATGCCGGTGCCGCAGGCAGAGGATTAACCTAGTGCGCCAAGGCACTGGCCCCCTCTTTTGATATTTATCCTAACTTTTCTACAAACTTGAGAGGGTTATTTTGTAGATGGCAAATGTTATACATACCACCAATGTGACTGGTCTCTCATTTGTTATTTTAGTAACACAGAAATAAAAATTTTAACACAAAACACTACTTCCTCCTATATGTGCATTGAATAACTTTAAAACACCATGTGAAATTTTCCACTAAAGCAGTGTTTCATCCCAAACTTAGGAATGAAATAAGCAAAGAAATCCTCTTTACCAACCACAACAACAACAAAAAATGGTTGAAAATATTAAATCTGATTCCAAAATTACCAAATCATTCACTTAATCCAATTTCTTTTACTTAGAACAACAGCAGAATTACATTAGCTTACAATTTTCCTTAGAAATCTAGTTGGAAATTCAGCAACATTTAAAACTGTATCCTATAGAAATCCTCTCATAAAAACATCATCTATCAATTGGACTGAGGTTATATACCAATGAGTATTTAATGAATATGAGCAGCAGATTTTTTCCAAATGGCATCAGTACACTAGCACTATCAATATTTTTGCAAGCATATAGTAATTTTGGATACTTTAAATGTGTCACCATGAATGGTACAGCGGCCAGGTAGGAGAATGTTATATTAGAATGAAGTATCATAATGTCTGTAACTTATGTTGAAGTTATTTAGTAGGGGAAACTACACAAAAAGAGAGAGATATAAAGCAAATGAAGAAAACATTAACAGTTGTTGAATCTAAATGATGTATATATGGATATTCATTGTACTAATCTCAACTTTTTATTTGAAAGTTAGTTCTGTAAATATTTTAAAATAGGGGGCCAGCATTGTGGCACAATAGATAAAACTGCCACCTGCAATGCTGGCATCCCAAATGGGCCCCATTTCAAGTCCTGGCTACTCCACTTCCGATCCAGCTCCCTGCTAATGTGCCTGGGAAAGCTGCAGAAAATGTCTCAATTGCTCAGGCCCCAGCCACCCAAATAGGAGATCCAGAAGAAGGTCCTGGTTTCTGGCTTCAGCCCTTATCATTGAGGCCATTGGGGAGTGAAGCAGCAGATGAAAGACCTCTCTTTCCCTGCCTCTCTGCCTTTCAAATAAATAAAATAAATCATGTATATAAATTTAAATTTTAAGGGATTTTAAGGGCCAGTGTACAATGGGTTAAGTGGCTATTTGAGATGCCAACATCCCATATCAAAGTGCTGATTTGAGTTCCAGCTTCTCTGCTTCTGATCTAGCTTCCTGCTAATGTGCATGGGAAGGCAACAGATAGACTAAATACTTGGGTCTCTGCCACACATCTGGAAGACCTGGATGGAGCTCCCAGCTCCTGGCATTGGCCTGGTCCAATACTGGCTAGTGCTGCCATTTGGGGAGTAAACTAACAGGTGGAAGATCTCTCTTCCTAGCTTTCTACAGCTCTGTCTTTCAAAGAAAGAAATAAATTTTTGGAAAAAACTAGGTATTTTATACTTCATTGTTGTATCTGTACACATGACAGAATGTATCTTATTTTTAAAATATACAATGTTTTAAAAAGATAAAAGGAACCAAGACTTTCCATTGCCCTAGAAATTACTTTCCCTGATTTATTAGATGTTCCAAAGCCTCAGTTTTTTTTCATGTTAAGTACTGTTTTCCTTCTGAATTGACTATAAATAATTAACACTACCAATTAAACAAACTCAAGGAAATGTGAAATCAAGAAAATCACTTTGGGCTTTACATAAGATAATTTCCTTTTACTCTCCACACTTTCTTGACTTTCCCAAACATTCACGGTTTCTAGGCACTATCTCCATTCACATATCCTCTTGAAACTAATCAGAGAGCAAGGCCTATTCCACTTAATGCTCACTTCAAAGCCCATGAGCCCTCAAAATTTATAAATAAGTTTTAATGTACAAGGCAAAGCTACCAGAGTATGTATATATTATAGGAGAACATAAAACTGATCAGGTTTTTGTTTTGTTTTGTTGGGGAAGTTAATGAAGAGATAAAAGTTTCACTGAAGCACAGAAACTAAGATAATTTTAATTAACTCAAACAACTCCTCATTCCCTCCTCCAGATTTTCAGAATAAATAGTGGTCACACAAAAGCCAGTAAAAACCAGGCCATAACACCATCTGCCTCTAAAATACAGTTTTCCTATATGTTTTGTTGTAACTACTTACTTGAACAAAATTACTGAATATTTCTACTAATCACTGCTTTTTTTTAGGTGATAACTAATTTTTAGGTACATTTTAACTTCAACAATGAACTTAAAATCAGGAAATTAGAACAATCAGCTATTCATGAACATAGCTGTTACAAAACTTCACACCTTCATTTGATCAGTGCTTCTTTAAAATCCCCCCCTACTTTCATGGTGTGAAAATCCCTTCAAAATGTTTGCTGTTCAAATGTCTAAATTTGGAAATCACCTGGCAAGTCAAATTATTTGGTAGTTTGTGGTTTTAAATATATTGCTTAAGGTGGTGCATTTGGAAAGAATTCACTTATCATTCTCAGACTCAATAGAGAAGCAGCCCTAAAAACAAATGTATGTGGTAGTTCACAGCTACCACAGAGAATCAATAGCCATCTATTTAATTTGCTAAGACAATGTAAATTAGTAACTTCCAGCCAGATGTGTGATACACACATCAAATAAACTGCAACCTGTTCATTATGAAAATCCTGTCAACACTCACAGAGCCACTTAATGACATTTTATTTAAAGCAGTTTCCACATTTGCAGCTATAAAAATTTCTCTAAGAATTTTTATACAAGGAATTGGAACTGAGACTCATAAAAAGGTAATCAACTACAGCTTTTCATCTGTGTACTTGTGTATTGCGCTTCTCTCTGTTTACTTCTACTTTCATTCAGAGGTGTAAAATGTTCAGAAAACTGTGCCATGCTATCTTTCCTTCTGTAAATCATATATTCATACTCACTACATCTTTTTAATCTGATGTAAAGTTGATCATCTAATTCTGCAGCTCTGAAGAAGTATATAGAGTGAAGAATGACATAGTCAACAGAAGAAAAAAGTGCACTTAACCACTGGAAAACAAAACAGAATATTTCAAAATGACTCCAAACAGAAATTAACTTTGCCCATTGGGAGGTCTAACTTGCATTCAGATCATTTATGTGGGTCTGTGTGACTATGTACCCTGCTGTTTGATAAAAAATGATTACTAACCACAGGCACCCACCAGAGAACAGAGTGTAGGTACAACTGCCTGTGATGTGTCAGACATACAAAGCACCTTCTTAAAGAATTCCGCTTCCTTTCCATGGTGAGCAGACATAATTTTTCACCCTTTAATACTTCTGCTTCACAGAGTGACTTATTTTATGAATTATGCCTTTGCCATTTTTTCTTATGTTTATTTTAATAATATAAAAAACTGCATTCATAAAATAGACTGTTTCATTTTATGATAAAATATTGGTATATTTTCTATTCTGTACTAAAATACATGATTTTCTTGCTTTAGCTAAAATCTGATAGTGTTTATTTTAACACTTTATTAAAATGAAGGAAATTCAATGATTCTTAATAACCAGCTAGAAGTCGTGAATACTGAATCCTCATCTAAACTAAATTCATTTTCTAAGTCTATTGAATTAAATTTTCTTATTAAACAGTGCGCAGTACAAATAGTCTTATTGCCAAGCATAATATTTCCAACTACTACATTTTTAATTTGATAATTTAAAACAATGTGGAATGCATCTACTCCTACTGCCTATAATGTAATCTAATCCCAAAGAGCACCCCTTAACCAATTTCCTAATGTCAAAGCAGTATTTCTACTAAGTGCTTCATGTGTCAACGCTTACAAAGTAAATAACTCCTGAGGTACCCTGAAATCACAAGCATTTCAACTCCCCAAAACACAGTGTCTACGCACACAAAAGGGTTCTTCATAAAAGCTTCAACCCTAAGCAATTCGACTTTCACAAACATAATACAGAACGTGCCTTCTGCACCAGTCACAGACCAGGCCACGTGATCGGCGTCCAGGACCACGCGGGCAACCAGAAATGATTATTGTTTCTCGAAAGAATAAGGCTCCAGTGCGGCCCTTGCAGCCGCCCAGAGAGTTGCGCCCGCAGGTGGCACCCGGAGCTCAGTCCTCCTCCCAGAGAAGCAGTTACGCTTTGCGGGGTCTGGGCGCCGGCCAGGATTTCCAACATTAGCTCGGGTCCTTTGCTTTCTGGGGCTAAAGTCAGAGGCTCCTGGTCCCTTAAACCCCCTTTGAGGTTCAGGGCAAGAATCACCGCCTCAGAACTCTTAACTTTGATTGGCGACTCTGGTTAAAATTAAGAACTTCAAACCCCAGATCTGAAAAAGTGAAACAGATGTCCTGTTTGTTAGCCATAAATGGCTCCGTACGTCAGACCCCTTCCTCCTCTCTCTCTCTCTCTCTCTCTCCCTCTCTCTCCCTCTTCTCTCTCCCTCTGCTCTTTCCCTCTCACTCTCTTCCCTCCTTCCCTCTTCTTTCTGCCGCATTAAGTTTTATTCAATGCAGAATTCGCTTAAAAGTTTGAGAGAAATGGAATGTGCTGGGGAAAGTCCTAAATCTTTCTTCAGAAAACAGCCAAAGAAGCCTCTTCCAGAACATGAAAGCGCTCCATCTGCCTCCTGCCAGCTCAGCCTGCACCCTAGCGAGGGCAGAAGCGGCGGAGAGCAAGGTCGCCGGCTGCGGGCGAAGGGCCCCCCCCCCCCCGGACTGGCACTCACGTGAGGACGTAGTTGACGCTGACTATGCAGTGTGGCCTGGAAGAGCGACTGTTGTGTACGATGGTCGCGTAGCTCTGCACCCACACCCAGCCGCCGTGCTTCGCCAGGAACCGGTAGTACTTGGTGGTCACCTGCCCCTTTACCAGCACTGATGGAGAGACAGACGCACACGGCGCTGAACCAGCCTGCCCCCGACTGGTCCCAAATGCAACCCCAAGTGGAGGGAGTGCGGACCCCCTGTGGGCCTCAATAACTGTGCCAGGCAGGAGGGAGAGGCAGCAGTCAAATTCCCAATTGAATTGATTGTCCGGTTAAATTGCATTGAGCCTTCCGGTCTCCCTTATAAGGGGTGGCCGCTATTACAAAAGCGGGAACAGCTGAAGGAAGGGTGGGGGCGACTGAACTCGGACGCGCAGGTTCCTAGTCCCGGGAGACAAAGCTCACCGCAAAGCGTCCGTAGCGAGGCTGCGGGTCCGGGAGCACATCAATAGGAGAATGAGATAACTCCTTGGGGAAGGGAAGGATTTCGCCCAGAAACAATCCCCTCCACCTGTGTGAGCGGCCCGTGGACGTCAGAAAAACCAGGTAGGGCCCAGCGAACATGCTGTGGCAAGGAACAGCGTGAGAATCGCCCACCACCGCCGCCAGGCGACGAGGGCTCCCATCTGTCCGCTTGCATGGACTTAAATCGCGCTCCCCGCCAGCCCCCGAGAGAGGGAGATGGGCAGGGTGGTGTCTTACGCAGGTGGTGCGCACAGCGCAGGTGGAAGGTATCGCAGCCGTGCACGTGGTGGTATAGCGTCTTCTCGATCAGGTCCTGAGGTTCGTAGCCCGTCAGCTCCGCCACCCTGCGGAGAACAGTCCCAGCGAGATGAGTATGCGCGTGCAGGGTACATCCCCTCACATACACATCCGGGACAGCAGTCTCAAATCTGGATGTCCGCCCTCATTTCGCAGGGCAGGGGTTAGTTGCCTACAAAATGGGCTCACAGTTTGGGCAGAAAGCTCAGCCGTCCTCACGCTTGGGGACGCGGGTTTCGGTCCTGCCCACCCACCTGGAGTCCAGGAAAATGAGCTTCATGTCCAGGCTGGCGCGGAACATGAACATGTTGCTGTGCAGCTTGATTTCCGTGACGGCGCTGGGAGGCAGTGAGTGGCCCACCGCCACCAGGCCTACGTTCTGGTAGCAACCGTCAAAGGGGGACATGTCCAGGCTGTACTGGCGGATCTTCAGGTAGCCGCTGCAGTGAATGACCTGCAGCACAGGGGGAGGGGCGAGATTCCGCTACAGCCAGGAAGAGCCTCAAAAAGGTAAGCCAGCAGTTAAAACACCTGGAGGCTCTACTCAGCCTCAAACGAGGTGTGGGCCATGCCCTTACACCAAGGGGTCCAGATGTGTGGGTGCTCTAAGATGTCTCAGAGTGACGGGCTGGCTGAGCTGCAACAGCTAAAACCTCTGCCTACCACTCCAGATCCCATATGTGCACCGGTTGGAGTCCTGGCTGCATGGCTGCAACTCTTCGGATCCAGCTCCCAGCTAATGGCCTAGGAAAGCAGCAGACAACCCAAGTGCTTGAGCCCCTGCACCCACATGGGAGACCCAGAAGAAGCTCCAGGCTCCTGGCTTGGACCTGTGTCAGTCATGACCATTGCAGCCATTTGAGAAGTGAACCAGCAATTGGAAGATCCCTCTCTCTCCCTCTCTCTCCCTCTCTCTCCCTCTCTCTCCCTCTCTATCTCTCTCTCTCTCTCTCTCTCTCTCTCTCTCTCTCTCTCAACTCTGCCCTTCAAATAAATAAATCTTTAAAAACAAAAAAAGAAAAAGTAACTTCTCTGCCACACTGAACTCACCTGCACAAGCCCGGGCCACCACCAACCCTAACGCTTCCAAATCGCGAACTGGGTCCCTGGACCCCGCTTTCCCCTTACGTTCAGTTCATTCAACCTGAGAACTACAATTTCGGAGCTAAAGCTCTGGTCCTTAACCTCTTCAGGAGTCCTAACGCGATGCTATAGTCCCACCCACCCCCCACCCCCACTTCAAAAGTCTACGAACCCTTGGGGCCCTTCTCTATGGAACACAGGTGACAATTCCCATCCTGGCCCACCCCCATCCCGCGGCCGGCCGTGCAGCATCTGGACCCAGTCAGGCTTAATCTTAAGCATAGCCCCTGGGAGCTGGTAAAGTTCTGAGACCCTTGGTGGAGCGTTGCAATCTGATGCGTGCTGCGGGTGCACGCGGGGCGGTCCTGCTTTAGGAACGTCCCTCGCACACTGGACGCGCCAGTGTCCTGCCTCATCCGCCTACACCAGGCCACCAGGTGGTGTCGGTCTTTCAGCTCAAAGCCATGCACCTTGTAGCCGCCGCAGGTGAGGCCGGCGTTCCGCTTGGCCAAGACGCACTTCATCCTCAGGAAGAAGGAGCGCTCGATCTCGTACTCTGGAGAGAGGAGCGGAGGGATGCTCAGGACAGGAGGCAGGCAGGCTGGCGCCAGTCCCTGCCACGACTAATATGGAAAGCAAACCACAAGCAGTCTGCGATGGATGGGCCCGAGTGTCGCAGGCACGTGTCCACCTTACCCTGCACAAAGTGAGAGTGGTAGGGCTGATGGGCAGTGAGTACCGCAGTCATTTCGTCATGGTCAGCTGGATGGATGTACTCGTAAATGCTATTTCCGGTCAGCTCTACCTGTAAAGAGGAGAGTATCACCATCTCCATGCTGGTAGGATGCCCTGCGAAGGGCCTGAAAGACTGCTCAAGGGGGCCTGCAGGAGCATGGAGACAGGACAGAAACTCTGGAGTCAGTCCCGAGTTCTAATGCCATCTCTGCTACTAGCTACCTATTGCAGTCTACCTAAGCCTCAGATTTCTTCTAAGATAATTATAGTTGGGGCTGGAGCTGTGGCATAGCAGGGTAAAGCTGCCACCTGCACTGTCAGGATCCCATATGGGTGCCAGTTCGAATCCTGGCTGCTCCACTTCCAATCCAGCGCCCTGCTAATGTGCCTGGGAAAGCAGCAGAAGATGGCCCAAATGCTTGGGCCGCTGAACCTATGTGGGAGACTTAGAAGAGGCTCCTGACTCAGCCACAGCCATTGCTGCTATTTGGGAAGTGAACCAGAAGATAGAAGAGTGATCGCTCGCTCTCTCTCTCTCTCTCTCTCTCTCTCTCTGTGTGTGTGTGTGTGTGTGTAACTCTGCTTTTCAAATAAATCATTTTTAAAAATAATAATAAATAATAGTTGTAGTGATAATAGTAGCATAGTAGCTCCCTAGCAATGTTCTGGTGAATACATCATCAGGTAAGTGTGCAACTCCTTCCCAGGGTGTCTGGTTTATGGTAGGAACTCAAAAAAAATAACCATTTTTGGGCCTAGGGCAGAAGCTAAAGGAAAAAGAATAGTGAGATGGAGACTGTTGAAAGAGTCCTTCTGTCAGCTGACTGCTTTCCAGAAATACAGATATAAAAGGTTTGGAGGAAGCCCCTCCCACCTGCTTCCAGCTCTGGCTGTAAACACTGCAGGCTGGAAGTGTGGACCACTCACCTACCTGAGAAAGACCCAAGTGGACTGAGGCTGTCTCTGAAATATACATGATCTTCCCATCTGGGGCCACCACGAAGATGAAGCCATCCAGGGTCTGGGGAGGAAAAATAGAGTAAATAGAAAGTCCTCTAGGCTATCTGGAGAAATGGAAGCAGGAAGGACAGAGCTTGGAGACATTCAGCCAGAAGTGCAGGGACTCGGAGAGGGACCTGAAACCAGCCATAAGAGCCCCCTCTTTCGTCCATTCCAAAGGTGTAAGTAGTGGGGCATGCAGTACACTGGCAGAGATAACCCGAGAAATGTGGTGAACAAGGCTAACACCTCACAGACTGAGGATCCATCCAAATGGACAAAGACACACCTCTGTAACACACAGGGAAGTTCTGGAGTGGCAGGGAATCACAGCCTATGATAAACATTGGTTAAGTTCTTGGGATGATTGTCACTGCAAGAATGAGAGCTTCCCGCAACAGAGCTGAAAGGCTCCTTAATGGCAGTGTGAGAGTGAGCAGTGAAAGAGTAAGTGCAGGGTTGGGAAAGATTGGCTGCAGGAGTCACTAGTTGACATGGAAGGGCTGGCAGTCTGAAGTTTGTAGACAGAAGGAAGCTGGCCAGTGGCTCTGGAAAGAGTCCAGGAGAGGGGGATTTAGGAGATGAGAGGCTTTAGAAGCAGCAAGTCCATAGAGCAGTGCTATAGTGTGTATGTGTGGGTGTTTACATTGAGGCATCAAACTGACAGGCTCTCAATGAAGGAAAGTCTTCGACTTTCACTGTTCCTTTATCTTTGTGAATGAGGCCTCATTCCAGGCAGTGGAGACAGAGGATGAGTCAGATCCTGCTCTAGGAGTCCAGCAGGGGTGACTGGCCTGAAGATAGCTATAATAACAACAACACTGAATAGAAAGAGTTTAAGTAGGCAGGGGTCACAGAGTCTCAGTGCCTAGAGGCAAAGGGGAGAATCAAAGAGGCCTTGGAGGAGCAGAACTTTGACAAGGAAGCTTAGACTGGAGAAAAGATGTGGTAAGCGGAAGGAATGATGTGGTGAGCACAAGGACCTGGGGGGAGGACAGATCTGGTGTATTCTGAAGTGATGAGTTTTGTGTACTGGAGGTGAAGCTAAGGAAGTACACCTGCAATGGACTAATTTTTAGAGAATTTTTAGAGTGTCAATGTCAATATGAGGTATCCAGAGTTGTTCCTATTGATATTAGGGTTCCAACAGAGGTTTCAAAGGGAGAGAATAACAAACCTAGATGTGCTTTTAAAATTTTTTTTCTGGCAGATTGTGGACAGTGACCTACAGGAGAATGGAGTAAGGATGAGAACAGAATGGCAGGCTGTAGCAGAGATGGTCAACCCTGAAACTAGTTGGTCACAGGGTAAAGAAGAGAAAGCATCTAATTCCTGCTGACTAGTAACACAAAGAAGTTGAGGTTGACTTCAAGGTTGTTCTAAGGGTATTGAGCAAGATTGAATATTTTTAGGAACATAGTGAGATCCTGTATGAATGGAAGTCTGGAGGAGGAAGATATTCATTCTTCTCTTGGAGATACTAAACTTCAGATGCATGAAGACTTCCCTTGGATGTATGCATGCAGTTGGCAATAGGAAATAAAGTTGTGGAGCTCAGGATGGGATGTCTGCACTACAGATATAGGCTGAGGCCATGTGGAGAAAGGAATTGAGGTGGTGGTGTTGCTGAGATTATTCCAGAGGCCTTGAAGCCATGAGAGGGAAGATAGAGACTGAATCTTTCAGAAATTACCAAATTTGCATACCAGTCAATTTTGGGAAAATCAAAGGAAGAGACACGAGACACGAAGAGAGAATAAACCAGGAAATACACTTTAGAAATAGAAGAAAGGAGAGAATGTCAAGTCATCCATGTCTTTTCATTCATGTCTTTACTCAAATGTCGCCTTCTCAGTGGCATTTGTGCTCAGATCCTCTGAACCCATCTCTGTTTTACATAGCAAACATGACTCAAACACAGCCCTCCTCCTTCTCCTTATTTTCCCCCATACCACCTACACCACCTGATATACTAATGCAGGAGACCTGTGTGGGTTTGTAAGGCTACTCTCAGAATATGTACTCCACAAGGCAGGGCTCTCCTTCTGGCATGCAGTTGAGCCTCCTCTGATTATGGAAGTTCAGGTAGAAGGGATGAGTATCTAATCCTCATTGTCAACATGTGGTAGAGTCTGTGCAGAGCACAGTGGTGGGGGGAGACATACCCAATTGCCAGGGTGTGGAAGTGAAGAGTGGGAAGATGAACCAAGGAAATTGGAGGTGTAAGTCGCACCAGAAGTTTGGGTTAAAGAAGAGGAAGGAGATTGGGCCAGAGCTAGAGGGGGTGAGGGATTATATGAATTTTGTTCTCTTGTTTATATTGCTGAGAGAAATTATTTGGGAATATGGACAGATGTGGTGGCCCTGGGACTCCTGATGAACAGTGTCTCAGACAAGGGAGTTACAGAGTTACAGTGCCCTACTAGATAAACTCAGAGACATGGAGGCCAGGTCAGTGACCGAATGCTTGCTCAAGCCCTTTCTTTGTTTTGTGAAACTTATGTTTCTTTGATCTCTGGGAGGGAGAAAGGAACTGGGTATCAATTGGACAAGAAAAGCTGTGACCTCCTGCCAAGAGATGCCACTCACACCCAACCAGGAAGGACAACTGGCTGGGATTCTCCCATGTTCAAGACTCCTATGCAAGAAGCCCCAGTAGTCTTTAATAATAAAAATGGTGTAGGGTGTGGGACGACAGTCAGACCTAAAAATGGCACTGTGAGTTTTGCTATTTAAAATATTTGTTCTTCGATATAAGCAGGTGACGGTCAATTTCAAATGGTAAGCACTGTAAACAAAGTACTGGGCACCTCACATTGATGATCTCATTACTGGGGGAGGGTGGACTCTGGGGTCAGTAGGTGACCAGGGTGCCCTGGGGTGAGGGTGCAGGAAGAGGGGCGGGGGACTATGGGGATCAGAGGATGTGAGCTGCATACACAGCTGGATCCAGAATGTGGGGGCTTGGAGCACCATCGGACATTTCTACCAGACTCTTTATTTCCTCCGTAAACCCTTCATTTCGGACTGCTCTCCCACACTGCCTCGGCCGCTCCAGTTCCCTCAACCCAATGGTGACAAATGGCGCCCCTCCCCTGGTCTGGAGGTCCTGGTGGGTCCCTGAGGCTACATTCCTAGTACAAAGTCTCCTGTACCACCTTATCTCCCTGTCAGCCTCTCGCGCTGTGGGCACCCAGCAAATTTCAGAGCTTGAGTTCTGACTTGGGAGAAGCTGCTGGGTTCAGAGAGGGCCACGTCCAGGTTGCATTTCTCTCTCCCTCCCCCACCTCCCCACCCTTTTCTCTCTCTCTTTTCAACTCAGAAACTAGAAGCCCGCCTCCGGACCAGCCACTCCGGGCCAGCAAATGCGCCGCGGGGAGACCAATGCCTGTACCTGGAGCAGATGGGAGCCCAGTTCGCGGCCAACATTGTCCAGGGGGCTGGTCCGACTCGAGTGGCCCCATGCCTCGCCGAGCCCTGCGGAGACACAGACACATCCTTCGGGGACGAAACACGAAGAGACCGAATATCCCCGGGCTTCCCCACCCCATCCCCTGCGACCACACGCATACAGCCTAAGACTGAAGCACGTAAATTCTGTTTCGCGCCGCTCCCCCTCCACACACACGGGTCTCTAAGCCGTCCTCAGACACCCTCCCGCGGACCAGTTTCCCCGCTGGCAGGACCTCAAGTGGCCCGAGGGTTCCTGGAGGAGCCTTGGGCAACGCACTCTAACGGTAACACTGGGTGTGTTTATGGAGTTGAGAAACACGTTTCTGCCCAGAGCTCTCCCCGTCGTCCTTATCCACAGCCCGAGGACGTTCCCATACCGGTCGAAAGCCGCCATCCCCCGGAGCGACCCGAGGTGGCCGGCCAGGGCCATCCGGTCCGGGGCTGGCTTTCTGATTGGCTGCGGGGTTTCCCCCCTCATTCTCCTCCCTCAGCCCGCGACTTGAATCCCCCTTGGAAAAATCCGTTTCCGTGCGGATGACTTCCAGCTAGAGGCTCACTAGCATTCCCTTCATAATCTTTCTCCTCTTTTTTTCCTTTCCTGGCTTTGGCCGCACTTGCATCTCATCTCTTCCCGCTTTTTCGCACCCCGGAAAAATAAAGAAAAAAATCAATTGGAAAAAAAAAAAAAAACACGCTCATGCTCTTCCGAAGGCAGCTACTTTGCGATGCTACCGACTTTTTAGCAATATTTTCGGTCCATTTTTGGACATAAAGAATCATTCCATATCTCTGCTTTCCAGGCACCATCTTCTATGAACAAAGCTGGTTTCTTCTTTTCCTGGATGTTACCACGTTAAGATCTTTAGAGACTTTGCCACAAACCATTTATCCGGGGACGTCCCCAAAACGACAGGCTCAGGACTCTCCTGCTGATTTTTTTTTTTTTAATTAACATGAAGTCTGCTCTAGTATCTTTTTATAAAAAGAAAGAAACCTGTCTGGACCTATGTGAAAGTATGTATGGGCAATATCTTCTAACAAGCAGTGCTGCTGCCAAAATTATTTTCATTAGGTATTTAAATCCTTTCGTTCTCACACCGTTCGACACGGTTTAAATCGACCTTTTTTTTTTTTTTAAGGCGATTTATTGTTCAGGGATAAGTCATCATGAAGTACACAACGAGAAACACACTCGCATTGTAACATGGGGTTAGAATGGATCTTTTAGAATAAAACACAGAATTGCACATTTTAACGGTATTGGCGAGGAGCTGCTTCCCAAGCAAGCGACGAAACACAACCCCCGCCCCTCCAGCAACGACTAACAGGCAGCGCCCCTTAAGCTCCAATCGGGTCTTTCTGGGTGTTTGCACATCTAAATAAATCTAACGATTTCCCCACCGCTCTGCAAACACTGGTGCTCCCGGCCTGCGCCAGGACTCCTCTCCCTCCCTCGCGCCAGGTCAACCCCACCTGACTCTTTTCCCCGCCCCAACCTCCCTCGCCCGAGTGACTCTCCGGCCCAGGTCTCAGCTGTCCTCTGGGCCCCGTCACAGCCACCCGTACACACCCCTTCGCCCGGTCACCTATCCGTCGCTGCTCCAGTCTCAGCCAACTTATCCCGCTAGTTCTCCTCCACTACAGGTTCATTTTTATAAGCCCCGTTCAGACATACCCAACCCAGAAAGAGCAGCAGGAGGGATCGGCTGAAGAGGCCGCCCTGGGAACGAGGAAAGGACCCTCCCAGGAGTGCCAAGAAAGCGGGTGGCGCCGACTCTGGCGCCCAGAGGAGTCCTGAAACTCCAAGACTTCCCTGGAGCTAAGGGCAGAGCGCCGGTCCCCGGCCGGAGTCGGCCACCGCCGACGCAAGTCTCCCGAAAGGATGCGTGGGACAAACAAATACCCTTCATGCACAATTTTGAGGGACTCTTCGAGCGCCTAGAAGACGCCGGGAGGCGGCCTCCCGATCGCAGGGGTCCGAGAAAGCCCCGGGGCTGGACTCGGGGTTAAGTACTGATTCCAAACCGGCAGCGCCAGCCTCCACTGTGAGCCTGTGCGTCTTCTGGGGGTTGCGGCTCATTAGCGTGGGCCTACGAAGGAACATAAGACTTCCCCACTGGTTAATAAACAGCCCATCCCGGCGGCGCAAGTTAACAGGGCCCCCCCTCGCCCTCTCTCGCGCACACTGCTTTACGGGACATTTTCCTTTCACGGAGCGTTGCCTTCTCCTTGTGTCCCCTATCGAAATCCCCGTCACACGGTTGGGTCTGGGTTAATGTTTTATAAGGGGCTGGTTGCCCTTGTCTACCTGTCCTGATTGAATGCCAGGGCTGAGCTCGCCCTTTGCGGTGCCGCGGACAATTCCCCCAAGACAAGGCCAGGGGCCCCCTGCTCCCGAAAGTCTTCAGGTGGGCTGGAGACCCTGCTCCCCTCCTGCCTTCTCCCAGGACCTCCTCTCCGCTTGCCTCCTCTGACGCGCTCAGGCACCCAATTTCGGTTGGCGAGGGGGGTAAGCTGAGATTTCGTTTCTGCACTTGACCTACCGCAGAAAATTCGCAAATCCTTTGATTGTCTGTTTAAAATGAGGAGGAAACCAGCTCCCTTTGCGGCAGGATTACAGTGGGAACAAGATCTAAAGATTCTCTTGTAATTCGGTGAGGCCGAGGGAATGGGGTTTTTGCAAAGGAGAAAAGCAGCTCTGTGAGGGAGGCGATAACTAAATCGGGTTTTAGACAAAAGGATTTTCCCCCAGCTAAAGTGGCCGAAGACAAAGGAAAACATAATCTATTTTGGAAGATTTCCAAGATATGCCATATTAACCTTAGCAGATAAGTTTTGCTTCTCCTAGAATCCTCCCCCCTTCCCTTAAAGTCTGTTTTATCATATTTACATAAGTAGCATTAGAAGGGATGTATCTATTATGGATCTAAGGGGCTAGCTCACATTTCATGTGAAAACCCCGGCAACTTTGACTGTTGCTTTACCCTTGGTGCTCGGTTGAGCCATTTCCATTTAAATACCCCCTGACCCAAGGATTACCTCAATGGACTGACTGCACGGGTTTTGTAATTTCCTGAAAATGAGATTTCGATTTATAAAACAAGAAACCAATTAGTAACCAAATGAGGCGAAGTAGATCCACTAAAATTGACCTAATCCCACAGGCACCATTTAGGCCCGTTCTTGGCGAATGAATGATGAGCCCCAGTCTAGCGTGAGCTCAAAGCATCATCCAGCTGTGTTATTGCAGGCAGCAAAAATAAATTGATCGAGCCATTCCTTCGGAATGAATTTCATACCCTTGACAAAATACAGATTACAGACCCGGCATCATCACCCCCTTCACTCAGGAAGAGGAGGAAGACAAGAGCTTGTTCTACTGTTCTGTTTTTCTTCCTTTCTCTTAATAAATAAACACTACATCTCAATAGAAACGTGTCCTCCGCGAAGGATCGCCTTATACCGCCTTTTAGGCAACCACTAGGAGCTGTCCCATGACCTGACCGTGGCGACTGAAGCTGGGAAAGCCCTCCGAGGTGGAACTTCTCAGTTCAGGTCCCAGAGCTGCTTGCCCTGGCCGCTCGGGCTGCCCGCTCGCCAGGGAGGTTGGGGAGAAGAGGCTGGTCCAGGAAACTGATCCCGAAAGCCCCCAGTCCCTTGCATCCTGCAGGGCCTGCGGGTCCTTGACGCCTGAGTAGTTCAAGTCTTCTTGGTGTTGGAGCTCCGGGAACTCCCGCAGCTGGGCTCTCTCGGGAAGACATGGACGGAGAATGGGCGCTCCCTACAACTCGGAGCAGTAACTGGGCAGGAGGTCGCTTCCTGCACCGAGCACACCCGCCCCCACCTCCGGCGCTGGGGCCAGCCCCGCCCGCGGCGCTCTCAGGCCACCGGGCGGGTGTGGCTGAGCTCCGGAACGCGTCAGGGGCAGTGCGGGGCGACGCAGCCAGGACCCCACGGCGTGCGCCCGCCCTCTGCAGTGAGTGTCTACACTGCCTTCCCCGCCTCGCAGCTCGAAGGCCGGAGACTCCGCAGCCGCGACCAAAGAATCCTCTAATATCGGTGTAAATCCGGGGTGCAGACTGGTGGTCACAGCGCAGATCCTTTCTCTGTGCTCACTCGCCATGCGCAGAGTTTAGGCTTCCGGCCCGGAGCGGCCCCACCGGCCAAAGCGGCCGCAAGTCCCCAAGCCCGCCAACTTAGATGAACTAGAACTGCAGAAGCGAGGGGAGGACAGGATCAGGGCCACAGGTGGGGACGAAAATGCGCAGGAAGAGTGTCCCACGGGGCGACTGAAAAGCCTCAAGCGGTGTCTCCCTAGGACTTCAGGCATTCGAGCGCGGCCAGGACTTGGCAAGGCCAACTCCCCACAGGCCCGCTCTGGCCAGGTCAGCCGCCTAGGAGCTGGGGATCCAGCTTCGAGAGCCCTTGGCGCGAGGTCTGCTCCCCGGGAAAGCCCAAATCGACACGGGTCTGGGCTTACGGTTTAGCCAACCGCCTGTCCTTGGGGCAGCGCGAACGATGGCAGGCGACCGGCGCGGCCTTTGCTCCGGGCAGGGGTCAGAGTTGTCCCCGAGCCCTTCTGGAGGGCAGACTCTCCCCATACTGGAGGGCAGACTCCCCCAGCTTGAGGAGTGGAGGAGGCCACGCGGAGACCTCGGTCGCCACGGAGAGAGGAGGGGACACGGGAGCCGACTTGGCCGGCCGCCTGCTTCGGGCGGTGCAGAAGGGGCGGTGAAGGCCCTGAGTCTCCCGGGTCTTGCCAGAGCCACCAGGGTCGGGCGACTCCGGGAGGAAGCCGCCCAGTGTAGAACTACCTGCAGAGAAAATTTGCTCCACTACAGACACTGTTTTAGCCATTCCTGAATACTTGGGGTTCCCCCTCTTCTACACAGCATTTAAGAATCCATGGATCAAAGACTGGCAATGGGTGGCTCACTCAAATCGTTAGGTCCAAACTTTTTTCTTGAGAAATACCTGGCCCAACAGAGAAAAGCATCCGAAATCCCTGAGCTCACATTTTGTACCCACATTTGTGTCTCTAAAAGCTCAAGGCTGCCTAGATGTCCCAGAAATGAAAAATAATTCCCCTAGAAATTATGGTTGCCTTCTGCAGATTTAGCCTGGTTTTAGCTTCAGGTGGGTGACCATACTTGAAATAATCCCACCATAGTTTATGATACTTTGTTGTTATTATTGTTATTGTTTTTATTCATGATCCCTTCCTTTAAAGAAAAAAGTATTTGTTTTCATTGATCTGATCTACAATTTCTAGCACATAAATCTGCCTTGCAAATGCTCTGCATGGAGTTTAGTTCTGCACTCCACATTTTAAGTCAACATCAAAACTGGAATTAAACAGAGAAAACCAGCGTGGAGCGTAAACTGTGCTTGAAGGCTTTTAAATGAGAAAAACTTCTGTAAGAAAATAAACATGGAAACCTAATGCTCAATCATTTCCCTGAGCAGCGAGGAAAACAGCCTTAAATCACCGATCCACGTGGGAAATGGGGCCTCTTTTTCTTTTTCAGTTCTCAGCCTCAAAAAAAAAAAAAAAAAAACACGATTACAGATTTCAATCTTGAGATGCATATTATAGCAAGGATCCATGGCGCAAGTTGTTTTTTTTTTTTTCAATCATTCTTGTCTTTTGTAGAGACTCTCATTCAGAGTAGTTACTAATTTCAACTCTGTGATTATTTTTATTTCAGAAGGCATCTTGACAGTGGGCTGGTGAGGTGATGTTACTAAGATTCTGAATTGCTACAGATTTAAAAACATGTCTGATCCTTTCGAAGTTCATTCTGCAAACTACTACACTCTCAGTCAAAACTGCATTATAGTTGGATAACATACATGAATTTCTTTGCAGTTGAATTTGTCTTATTTGCACACACACACACACACAAAATCATGCCACTTTTGTTTTTACCCTGCCTTTCTGGCTTTGATAACACCAAGGATCCATACATTTCTACATACTTCAATTTTTCTTTTGAAAGGCTGTTTTAAAATTGGATATGTTACCAATGGGGAGAAGGAAGTTTTAATGATTTCACAATAACCTTCCCTGATTTTTTTTTTCATTTTTACTGTGAAATCTCTGATTGAATGCTTTAATTATTCCAGGTATCTATATCTCATCTCTCTCTCTCTCTCCCTCTCTCTCTCTCTCTCCCTTTCCCTCCCTCCCTCTTTCTCCCCCACCCTTGTGTGTGTGTAAGGGGAGGGTCATCGTGTCATTCATCCAACTCTTTAATAGTATCTATTCAGTTAAATAAAAACTGAAACTTGCCAGCAACAGCAAACAAAAGCTACTAGACCCTAAAAAGAAAACTATATAGCAAAGGAGGGCGGGAGGATACTTATATTTTAAAAACTTTTTCCTTTTCCAAAAAATGTGGAAATACATTTTCTTGCTCCTTTAATTTACAACCTTTTGGCATTAACAGGGTATCACAGATGAAATTCCAACAATAGCTGTGAAGTTTTATATAGCCTATATGTCTACAGCTATGTCAGCAGATCTATAGATCTATAATTATTTGAGACTATATATCTTGCAAAGTTCATATGATGCATATATAGGATGTTGATCACAAGCTAATAGCCATCTTTATTCCACTTTTTGAATTTGAGGACCTATTATGTGCTAGGATGGATTCAAGATGTAAAGTTAAATTTCATCTTGAAATTCCATTTATCAGCACTAAAAAAGATGACACCCAAATAAAGTTGTCCCTTTGCCCCACTGCCTAGGAACCCCCTCTGGTCCACCCTCTGCCTTCAGTCACCTCTGAACCCAAATTTGGCACCCCCTTCAGGTTATGCCTGGTTTTGCAGCATGTAACTATTGCACTCCTTTGAAAGCTGTTTTTGTTGTTGTTGTTATTGTTTGTTGTTATTCTTTAACATTATGAAGTTAAGTGTTTGGGTTTTGGGCTTTTGAAGCTCTACAAGGTCAAAATTAGAACCTCATTCCTAGGAATCAGCTGTTGGAATGACCCTATCTAAGTCATCTAAGTCATCCGATGAAGGCTGTGCTTGAGTTATGAGCTCAACAGTAGCTGGAGAAATAAATGATGTGCCCGGAGTTCACACATCGCCCATCCCCTCCTTCCCATAAACTCACACTTACCCACAGAAGAAGGGAGGTGAAGGAGGGGCCGGGGCTCGTGAGGAAGCACAGTCCCAGTTACAGTAAGCCAGAGGGGACCGGCCTGGCTACCAAGGGAACTCCAGCCGGAGTCTTCACCGGTGCTATCTTCAAAAAGAGCCAGTTGGCCACGAAAGTTTACTTTTTGTTGCTTCTATTTATTTATAACGCAATTTACAATGTGTGAAGTTGGCACTTTTAATTAAACAAGAAAGCTTGCTCTCCTAAAAACAAAAACAAAACAACAACAACAAAAACCAGCCCGCTGCCCCCCGGGCGCGCCTGCCCCGGGTCTGCACCACGCCGACCAGCGTCCCTGGCCCGGCGACTCCCCCGGCTCTCGCGTCCGGCGCGGGGCCCGCCCGGGAACGCAGACCCGCTGTTCCTCCCCGCGATTACTCGCAGCCTCGCAAGCAGCGCCATATGCTGCTTCTGATCAAACAGCGAGCGACATTGGCACCGATAATTGACGAGACCGGCTAGAAATCACGCAGAAAGGGAGCCCACTGAGACCGCAGGGGCTGACAAATCACTGCTAATAATCCTGTTAGGAACAGCGCGGCCAGCGGAGTTCGCAATAGCTTTATTTTTATAAAGTAGGCGCTGACAGAATAAAAGACAACGGAGATCTCTTTTTTAAACACAAGGCAGTGTGGCATAATGGTAATTTCCCACCAGCAATTCCCAGCACAGTTTGAATGGGAAATGTGGTTTTTAGTGTATGGGTCTGCCCTTCAACAGTTTTTCCCCTTTTAAAAACTTTTCAGGTACTTTTAGGACTTGATTCCTCGGCTCTCCTGGCTTCTAGGGTCAGAGGAGGGAACTGAGGAGCCGCTTTCACAGGAAACGACCTTAACCGAACTTACAGTTTTTGAGGTAGAATTGAATGATAATTTGGGAGCTTTCCTTTTAGTGTCCTTGACTAATTTGGAGCGCGTTTTGCAGGCTTTTACGTGAAGATCAAGCAAAGTGAAACTCCAACCCTAATAATGACTGCTCCCTCCCCTCCCCCTTTTCCTTTAAAGAAACAACCAACCCCAAACAACCAAACTCAACAACACCACAAACCTGTACGGGTCAAATAATAAGTTCTTGTTTGTAAATAAACAGGACTCTTTCTATGGAATTTTTGTTTGTTTGTTCTTTTGGTAATCCTTCCTGTTACATTTTCAAATCCTCTCCTCCTACTCGACAGGTCTAAGATATTTTTTGAAAATCTGTGTATGCTATTTGGATGCAAATAAAGTGAAAGAATGGATAGATGGAAGAGGGAAGTGTCCTTTTCCTAGTAGGTAGAGATGTTTTTATATAGAACAATGTCCTGTGACATCTGCTCTGCCCTCACACAGTGAATCTCGATAATCTAGATACAAGTTTTAAATCATGTCAACAGCTCAGCTATTCTAATTTCTAGACCTTATAAGACAGTTTTCCCCAGGATCCACTTGCCAACCTGCTACCCAGAAGATATTTTCTGAACAGGCTAGCTATGTTAATTCAATCTTATGTATTTTGAGCCCAGCCTATTATCTTACAGATAATATCAAAGCCAGAGTTGCAAATCATCAGGCCCAGCGTTCCTTTCAGAATCTGTAAACATCTTGAAAACTCAGAATAAATATGCTATAAAGAGTCAAGAGACTAGGTAAATTCAAGACATATTTGTTTACAAATATATCTGCTCCTCATTTGCAGACCCCCAGACATAGAGAAATTATTATCTGATTTAGTTAGTTCAATGCACTGTTGCTCCTTTCTATCTACTGGATGCAATTCCAACAAGAGCAGTAAAAAAGAAAGTCATGTTTGGATTAGTAGTGCTTTCAACTGAGCCCAGTATCTGAAGTGTTGACAAAAGCACTGTTGGGCTGCCTCCCAACCAAACATATCTGATGGACTGAAGAGAAAAGTATTAATGGGGAAGTAGAAGGAGTCTGGAGAAAGCAACAGGAATTCGTGGAGCACCTCATTCAAGCCACCAGGCTCAACTTCCCTTCGCAGGGAGAGTGTATGTAAATATATGTAGGCACTTCTCTGCTGGCTGGCATGGGCTCTGTGCCCTGCAAACCCCCTGCCCCATTGCGTTTGAAATTCCATGTGGGCAAAGTCACTTACCTTCTGGGAACACCACTCTCATTTTGAGATAGCTGGTCGTGAGTCTGATTATGGATGCCTTGTCCAGCTGCGAGGTGATAGCCGAGGGCAAAGGCAGTAATTTAGCCAGTTCATAAAATTCACTGTTTTCCTTCTCCCTCCTAGTCCGGGCAGCATTTTTGGACTTTTCTTTCATGGTGTCTTGTTCCCCCTTTCTTTTTACAATGTAAGCTCCACAGATTCATCCAAAACCATAAATAAACTTTCAACTGGAGATCATATTTGGCAAAAACATAGAGCATACACCGAACGAAGGAGGCTGAGTCTCTGCACCGGGAAGAGCGTGTGGAGGGCACTTAAACGGCCAAGGCGGCGAACAGAAAATATTTTCTTGGAAAATGCGGATGCGCCTACTGGGAAGTTGGAGTTGCGGATCCAGGGCAATTGGAGCAGCCCTGTGGGTCTCCGGGTATCAGATACCAGCGGGACCCCTCAGGAGCCAGCCTTTCCTTCCATTCTGAGCTGCGAACCGCGGCGCTCGGAAGGTCGACATGATAAACCCACCCGACGTGTGCTCTTCAGTCCCGCGGCATTCGAGGCGGCCCCTCTGGGAAGGACAGGAATCCCGGGCAGCTCTTTCAGGCCACTGCGAAGACAACAGCATCGGAGCGTAAGACATATGCGGCCCCACAACCGCTCCCACACTCGCCCCAGATCTGAAAACCGGCTGCGAAAGGCCTCAGCGCGCATCGGCTTCCTCGCCAGGCTCCACGATTTCTTGCTTGGGTTGCTCTTATTTTTAAGACACGTTAGGAACACACACACACATACACACACACAAAGAACACCAGCAGTGAGACTGAGTCCCGTGAGACTGGTGCTCGCATGCCCTCTCCCTTGTCAGCCACACTGTCCAGCCCATTGGGAAGTTGCCCCAGCGACAAAGCACAAGCTGCGGAGACCCTCAGGAGACCCAGGCCCGGCGCAAGGCCCAGGACAGCGGGTTTGCGCAGCAACCCCGGCTTCCTCCGCCACACCGTCGCACACCCCCGGACCTGGGCAGACCTGCAGCCGGATCCCTCTCCACTCCCACTTGGGTCTCGAGTCTGAGGGATTCCTCCAAAAGTAGAGCTTACACATCAAGTCCCTCGGGACGCCCCAGGCGACCCGGCGCTCTCACTGTCCAGCGGGGGCGGCCACGCGCTGGGCCCAGCAGCGCCAGGTTAACAGGTGGCAACCCTCGCGACAGCCCCTCGCGGGCACGGGGAGGCTGCGCCGGACGTGTCCAGCCTCGCCCTTCGGCCGCACAGCTGCGGGCGCCGCCGGGCTGGTGCTGGGTCCTGCTTCACCTACCTTCAGTCCCCGCGGGCGGCAACGGGTGCGAGGCGCCCGCCTCCCAATTGCACTCAGGCCTATGGTCCAACTAAGCAACCCTGCTGGCCTCTCGGTTTCCCACCAGCACAGAGGAGCGGAGCACCCCTCGACTCCTTTTTCTTGGTCAAAAATCGGGGGAGGGGTGTGTGGCAGGAGGAGGAGGATGCGGGTTTTGGGACGGGTGAGGGGGTTTTAGAATCTTCCTCCTTGGTAGTCGCTACGAAGCCAGTATTATTCCTAATTGGAAGCCGAAAGCGCCCCCCCTGTAACTTCTTTATAGCTTACGGGATTTAGCTTCAACTTCACTCCAGGGCTCCCTCTCTCCCGCCCTCCTTCAATGCCACTCACAAGCTTCGCTCGCCTCCTATTGGCCCGCCGCGCCCCGGGGCGCAGCGTTCATTGGCCTCGCGGGCTGAGTGACGCGAGTACGCCCCGCACCGCCCACCGCGCGCCCCAGCTTGCGCCTAGCAGTCCTGCACCAGCGTGGCCACCGCGCTCCTAATGAGCCCCGGGCGCGGGGGTCGGCGCTGCCCCGCTGCCGCCGCCGCCGCCGCCACAACTGCTCTGGGCCTTTGGGGCCTTCTGGGCGCCGTGCGCTACCTGCGCTCCTCCAGCTCGGTGGGGTCGGAGGCTGACCGTTCTCTCACTCACCCCAGCGCGGGGGCCCAGCCGTGCCAGAGGCCCCGGAAGGCGCCGGCCGGCGGCCCGGGCGGCAGAGGTCGGGCAGTCGAGGTGGCAGTCACCCAGAGCGCGGCGCGTTAGCCCCAGCGCCGACCTCGCGGTTGCGCCCCTCTCCCGCGCTAGTTGCAAAGCCGATGGCGTGCGCAGGACCGGCTTGGGTTTATCTTCTCCCTTTCACGTCCCCCAGAAACCGTAATGACAACGAACTGATCACCAGACGAAGTAGTCACAACACCTGTCTTTCAATGTATCTCCAGATGGGGCTGGGAGCTGATTTTGTTCACTGTGGAGAGTTTTGCAGGGGGAGTTTTCCTATGGGAAGCAGCGAATGAACACCAAAGGGAAAGAGGTGGCATTACAGGCCACAGTAGCGTGAGAATGGTTGATCCGTTATCTTAGACGTCAGTCGACGCTTGGCTGGGTTTATTGCGGGGAACACTAGCCCAGCGCCTAGGATGCTCCTTATGGAAAGGACACATGTGCACGCGTGGACTTGGGACGTTCACGGTTTCCCAGCAGGGGCTGGCACAACAAACGTCCTCAGGTACCACTGCCGACAAACTATAGCCGAGAGAGAGAGCCTCTGACAAGAAGCGCCTTCTCTTCCTAAAGCAGGCAGCAGCAACCAGGAAAAGTTGAGTTGCCCCTGGATAACTGTCGCCGGTCAGGACCCTCCCTTACAGCAGCCTGGTTTCGGTGCTGCGGGGGACCACGACTCCGCTCCTCGGGGTGCGCTGGGAGGCGGGGGTTTCTCTGAGGTACAAGTCGGTGACCACACCACCAGGCTGCTCCGGGGTCCGCTCGCTTGCGGCACTGACTGCCTACGAGAAAATAAGTGCTCTGAGGGGGTGGGGGGTGGGGGTTGTGTCGTTCTGCGGATATTCAGAACAACTTTTCAGAGTTGTTTTTTTTTTTTTTCCTTTTTTTTAAATCGTACATCTCCTACATCCTCACCGCCCGGTGCAGTAAGCGCGTAGGACAACAGGAGCTTTCTGGGGTGGAGGGAGGTGGGTATTCACCCATCTGGGCAACACCTGACGAGAAGGAGATGCGCATTTCGGATAGAGAGGAAAGGAGAGGGGAACTAAACAGAGATTGTGTAGCTGTTTCAAATCTGGCATCCTGCTAATGGGATCTGGCCACTTAGCCGGCTCTGGGTAGGTTTTGGCTAACAGTAGTGGACTTTTAACAAGAGAGACTTTGAACAAGAAAGACCACATAAAATCAAGTCATCAGCTACGTGGAAAGAGACGGCACGGGTCCGTGTGGGGAGTGGGAGAGAACCTTTCCTGAGCCTCCTCTCCCGCCGACCTGGACAGATCGGAGGGCTGAGTTGGAGCCTCCAGGCGACACAAGGACACCTCAGGGTTAAGAAATGGTTTTCTATTCCGACTGAGACGGAGAGCAGATTCCAGTCCAGTCTGCGGTGACTCTAAATCCTCTCTCTACTTTGAACAACATGCAGGTGTGGAAGTGCCTTTCCAGGGTCTGAAACTTGAAACCCCTGCGGGGACTCTGGCGGCAAGGGTGTCGGGCGGTGCCAAGCTTCCCTCGCAGAGGGCATTGCATGCGGGGGAGAAAAATGGTCTTTTGTCAGAAGCAGATGGACAAAGTGAGTACAGGAAGTCTTCACCCCGAAGGCCGACGTCCTGGGGGACCTGGAGGGCTGCTCGCGGTGAAGCTCCGTTGCCAATGAACCCAGTAGAAGCTCTTTAACAAACACAGTGAACGCAAGGCCATGAGGTGACAGCCTCTCGCTAAGTCCTGGGCACACAACCGTCGGAGCCGCGTTTACCGAGAGAGTGAATTAGTATGGCGATCTAACACCTGTTTTTCTAATCTTTGAACCCAGGTTGGAGCCCCAACGCGCTCCTTCACTCCCCCCGCCCGGGCGCAGGGACGAGGCTTTACCCCGGGCGGAGCCCCCGCCCGCTAGCCCCGCTAACGCCCCTGCCAGCCAGGGGCGTGAACCATGAACTGGAAACTCAGGTGCCTCCCATGTGCCCTGAGGCTCTGCGATCCTCTCAAGCACGGGGAATTTTCAGTAAGTTTCTTGGGGCCCAGGGGCTGATCCCACCCACCTCTTTGCCAGCATAGGAAGAAAAGCCCCAGAGAGGAGAGACCCGGGCATCGGCACGCGCGACCCACCAACACCACACTGGGGTGCTTATCGCATCCAGGCCGCCGCCTCCCTTCGCGGATGCCTTAAAACCTAGCCCGCTGGCCCTCAACCACTCTCTCCGCAGCCCTGGAACGCGATCCTATTGCAGGAGGAAAGCAATGCTGATCTACACACATCTTCCGCCTTCCGGAGCGAGGACGGCAAACAGCCTAGAGTGATTGAGATATGGCTCCCCTGAGAGTCTCTTCCACCTCTGGGCGACCTGGGATGCTTCGGTAGCCCGGACGCTGGGACTTGCAAGTGCCGAAGACTCCATCCCTGTGGGCGCTGCGAACTGAGGATTCGGGAACCAACGCGCCTGTGCGCGCGAATTCCTGCGCCCCGCCCGCGCCCGGAAAAAAGGGGAGGGGGCCTTCCAGGGCCGTATGACCCTCTCCTGGCAATAAGCAAAGTCCAAACTAGAAGCTGAACGCTGAGTGAAGCTCAGATGGAATCCTGGTGCAAATCGTTGAGCCGGATTTCGCGGTGGCGGGGACCCAGTGCACTGAGGCGCCCACCCCTGCTCCAGCAGAGACCTGCACCCTGCCTTCCAATAACTCCTCATTGACCCTGGGTGTTTGAGCATCTCATTAAAACTAGCGTGACTTCTGCCCCTCCCCCTTCTGTCACAGTCTGCTTAAGATGCATACTTTCACGTGCTGGCACATCAGCCATGCACAAGCACACAGACTCTGATTTTACTCGGTGGCCAAGGTCAGGATGAAGTATATATTTCCTACCAAGATGCAAAAGTCTTGAAGATGGCCCAAAACTTAGCACGTTACGACCAGATGTTCACTTTCTACCACTGAGAAAGACGATTTATCTAGGGGAATAGTGATGTCATAAGAAATAAGATTTTCTTCTCTTCTGTATGCAAGTCCATGTTAATCCTGTTCTAGACCCACTTTATTACATGTGGACATTGACATCTCTGTGAAGTACTTGTAATGTTGATGCCCCCTTACAATTTTGACCTTGTGGGGTGAGCCTGCTAAAAACAAAGGACAAGAGAAATCTCCCCTTAAAAAATAGGGCTTTGCTTAATATTTTAGAAGTTATTGTAAATATTGCTTCACTGATCATGATGTTTTGGAAAATATGTTTTATGCAAAAAAGGGACATTTCTGAGGAGTTATTTTTCATGCATCTATCTGCCTAAACTGACCCTTAAAATACCCAAAAACAATTCGTTTCAGTGGGATGACACTGACACATACATACAATGAACATGCAGCAAGTTGAAAAACGAAAATGGAGAATACAAACAAGGATTTTTGGGGAGAGTTTCTCTAACTATGTTTCTTCAGCCGGATTTTGAAACTGTTGTCTCAAATATAACCTTGAATTGGTTGCTGAGATAAGAGTGCTTTTTAAAGTGCACATCACTGATTGCATTTGTGGAAACAAAGTTTAAGCTTTAAAAGAATACTTATTTTTTTTTAAAAAAACTAGTGGTAGCTGTAAAAGAGCTCTTTGATCCCTGCCTTCTGTGGACGGGAGCGAGAGCAGACACTTGGCATGTGTTCCATAAGTGGAGCCCAGGACGACGAGCCCACGAAATGCAGGAAAGCTGGGCTCAAGAACACAACCAAGGTGTTCCAAAACTGGAGATGAACATGAATTTGCGACTTCGGATTGAAAGACAATGCTTCCTAAATGGGTTTCCCCAATTTCTGGCCACACTGCAGGAAAACTGGCGGTGCCAGACCGGCGCAACTGAGGGCGGAAGCCGGTATGGGGTTGGGGGTGGGGTGGAGGATGCTGGAGGCAAGGGAGTGGTCTGTAGAAAGGAACAGGATGAGTGGCATCACAATGGGCTTGTACTGGAGAGCTTGAACTGTGTGTCTCCGCCCTTCTCTGACACCGGTGCACGCCTGTGCAACAATGACGCTGACGCTGTCTCCCAGCTGTGCACACTGGTGAAGTGGGTCCCTCCAACGCGTAAACCTAACCGGTATCCAGATCCGGCCAGCCTCGGGGTCACCTGGGGCTTAAGTGGGGAGGAGAAGGGTGGCCTTTAAATATGGGCCCTGATTTAGGACCCTGAAATCCCTGAGGAACTGGAAAATACACATTCCTCAAGGTGTGGGGGCTGGGACAGAACCTGACCCTAGAGCAATTCTGAATCCTGAGTGAGGAAAGAGTGAGAAGGAGCTCAGAGCCAAAGGCACAAGTGCCACCCAGAGCAGCACAGTGAAGGATTAGATAGGCCTCAAGATCCTGGGGCAGCCTAGCTTAAGCCCACTGGGGATGCCACCTAGTTGATGGCACTGGGTCTCTTGGTCCAGAGCTTTGAATAAGCCGGTCTTCACAGAGACACAGCAGGACCTGGGAACTACCCCCATGCTCTGGTGGGCCTGAGGCCAAGTGCCTGACTTCTGGAGTACATACCTGGATCCCAGACTGAACTTATCACTTCTGGGTGCAGGACATGGTTATATGACCTTGAACATCTGGGCAAAGTAGTTTTGAACTTGAATGTGCCTGGTATTGCCTGGAGGGCTGGTTAAAAACAGATGGCTGGGCACCTTGCCAGGCCTTTATAATTCAGTAGAGCTGGGGGGAAAACCAATAGTTTGGATTTCTAACAAGTTTCCAGGTGATGCTACTGCTACTGCTGCTGTTGCTGCTGCTGCCACCTCCGCTAGTGAGGGGACCGCACTTTGAGAACCATCGCCTTAGTCTGCTTTTTATTCAGTCATTATGTGGAGGAGTTGATTGGAATTGATGGGCCTGCAACTATAGGAATTAGGCATAGGGCCTTTGATGATGATGCTATCTAGCTGAGGCCAGAAATGAGACTCTCTACGCTGAAGATGGTTCATTTCTACCTCCTGAGAAAAGAGGATGACCTCGGGATAAGAAAGACAAATCCAGGTCCCCAGACAGACCACTTTTCTGTGGGAAGTTTAACCTCAGAAGGGCAGAGAAGTGCACAGGGTGCCCTCTGAATGCTTCAGGCTTCCAGGTTCTCAATTCTGCTGCAGGAAGTCCAGAGAGTTTGCATCTGTCACAATGAAAAGATGGCACATAGGCATTAGGACTCCGTTTAGCCTCAAATCTGCACGAAGTGTACAAGGTGTGTGTTGGTGTAGGGTAGTGTAGGACACTGGAGGAAGAGATCCTGCCCGAATGCATTTAGACCAGTGAAGTCTAGGCCTCACCTCAAGAAGTGAGTGTCCCTCTTGTGCAGGGCCAAGCTAAGACGTAATTTGTTAGCCCACAGGCACTTTTGTTATGATTTTGTAGGCCTCTTCCTTCTGAAAGAAATATTTTAAAACTATATTTTGCAGCTGAGTTGGTATGAGGAAGAATGCAATTCATTCATTCATTATTCAAATTTATTTTCCTCATGGTTATAAAGTACATTAGACTTAAAACATTTCATATGGGCCCTAGGCACTGTGCCTGTTGTACCAACTGCATTAGTTGGTCCTGCATTGTGTGGGCATGTGTGGAAGGATGAGAATGCTGGGCAGGCCTTTTCCAAACTATGGCACCTAAGTCTCTTTTGGAAAACTGAGGAGAGGTTTGGAGTGAGGCTACCTATCCATGGGTCAAACTCCACTTCTGGTATGAAACCAATCAGACCCTCAGTGTTCCCACTGCAGAGGCTCTTCCTCAAAGGCTGGGTAGAAAATCCACACAGATTAGGTTGCCAGCACCATTTCTTTTAACACCTGGCTCATGTCGCTTTATTTTCCTTACCTGGAAATTTAGTTGATTAAGTGAAATCCAATTTTAAAACACTATGCAAACCAAGCAAATATATCTCTGGGCTGCCAGTTATTGTCTGCTGCTCTATAACACATAACTTCTTATTGTCCTTCTGGAATTTCTTTATGTATGAACAAGCAAACATCAGATTGATATTTTACACACTTTGCAGCTTGACTTTTTCATTTTCCATGACAGTACGCAAAGATCTTCCTCATCCTTTCTTTTCTAAACATCTGCATAGCAGGCTATTTTAAGGATATAACAGTATAATTTATTTAACTTGTCATTTGCTGAGGGCGTTTAGGTTAATTTCCCATTATTGGTATCACAAACAATGCTGCAACGAATAACACTGTACACTTATCCTTTGCTTGTGTTCAAAGTATCCACATAGCAAATTCCCAAAAGTAGAGTTGGTAGATCAAAGGGTCCATGAATTTGTACTCCTAATAGACATTGCTAAATTGCCCTCCACAAGAGCTGTGACAATTGACAATGCCACCAACAATGTGAGAGGGTGACTTTGCCCAAAGCCTTAAAATTAAGCACATTATAGCCTTTTTTTTTTTTTTTTACCCCGGTCTGCAAGATGAAAACATTCATCTACTTTTGATTTGTTTTTCTTTTATCAACAAGACTCAGGCTACAAATCATTTGAATTCCTCTTGTGTGAACTGTGAACCCCAGAAACATTTAAGGGTGGGGTCCTCTTGACTCTCAGGTGGGTGAATGTCCTCTGAGTGGAAGGAAGGGATGGGGCCCTGTTTTGCATAGAGAAAAAAGGTTTTTTGAAGCCCTGGGATAGGGCTAACAGAAGTAAAAACATAAACTGAGGATCAAGGTGCAGGTGTCATATACCAACACTTTTTTTTTTCTCATATGAAACAGTTAATACTCTTGAATGCAGAACATAAAATAAGATAAATATGTAAATATACTTCCAATATGTCTTTATCCAACAGACCTCCCAACTAATTAAAATAAATTATACTACACGTACTTTAAACTAGTGGTTAATTTCTGGATTCTGTATGTTTGGAAATTCAGTTGTCCCAAGTTGATATTTGATCAACCTGTTTCTGTATTTTACCTACAAACACATGGGGACTTTACTGCAAAAACCACTCAAGCATTAACATATGCCAGCCAATCACTTCTCATGATTTGAACAAATAACTTGGAGGAAACAAGGGGATAGATTTATCCTAGCAGCAGTTTCACAGGAGGAAAAGCCATAACGGTCTGGTTAAGGATCTAAATAAAAATGAAATATAGGAGAAAACAGAGGAAAACAAGTGCTCTGCAAATGTGCAGCCTATCGAGGTTTAGATCTGCTTTGATATTATTTTCATTCCTGGAGACCCACTAACTTGTTTGCAAAGGTAAATGCTGTACTACAAGCCATCGTTTACTCTCCCTAAATAATCAGAAGTCACAGAGAAGAAATCTTGGTGGGAATGTGATTGTTTTACTCCAAGCCAGATAGCAATATAACTGGGTATTAAATTTTTATATTAACTTCCTTTGAAAATTTTAATTTCTCATTTATTTTAAGGCCTGAGTGCATTGGAATTATAATATGGTTCTATATCAGACAGCACTCTTTTTCTTTCTCTCTTCCACTCCATTCCCCGCCCCCCCACCTTAAGAAAGACCCGATAATGAGAAACTATTCCAGCAGGAGGAGCTGGTTTAGAAACAAATGGATTCCATGGCAACACCTGACTCCACATGACTTCTAATAACTGGCATTTCAGTTGAAAATTGTCTGTCTGATATTCTGCCCAACGCTGGTGCTTTATGTGGGGTTTTCCCTAGTTTACATCTCACAAACGGAGTCTTAACCTCCAGTTTCATGAATAAGCAGCAGCAGCAGCGATATGTCACCACCTGTAACCATGATGTGGCCAGTGATTTGTCAAGTATTTCTGGTTCCAATTTTCAGACTAGCTGACAGGACGAACACTGAATGACAAATGTCCCAAGCTAGCGCCACATAGTGCAGAAATCTGGGAGGTGTGTTCACTGTAAACTAACAGAAACAATCAAAGGTTCTCACTCAACTGAGACCATGAGGTCCCTGAGAGTAGGTCATGAATGCTGGTTTGGGAGTCTCAGACCACTGCCCTGCCAAGGGAAAACTAAGTAAGGACAAAATTAGCCAGTGCTCCTCTTTCTTATTAAAGAAAACCAAAAGCTGTCTGATTTTGTCCCAGAGCTGAGTGATCTGTCACAGTTATAAAAACAGAAATGTACCAGATTTGTAAAACTTTATGTCTAAGTATTCTATTATTCTTTGCTATGACCAAGAAAAAAATGTGTCGCCAAAGAGTCAAGTGATTGCCCTTGGAAGGCTTGGAAGTCAATTCTAGGGTCAGGTCCAAAGGTGACAGTGAGCTGTGATTGTGTTACTTCCACAGCTTTTGGGACTAGTTGGCAATGTTCCTCATTTGCACAGGTAACTACAATTCAGCCTTGTATAGGACAGTCCTGCTCAGAAGGGGTATCTTCATCTATTTGCACAAAGGCACTGCATTGTTTAGGGGCAGCTCTGCCACACTACCCTCCTTGATGATAAAGGCTTGTATGATGCACATCAAGGAATGTTTATTATGATGCATCAGAAATAATGATGTAGGAGTTTCAGGAGTTAGTGGGAGACCAACAAATAGCTTTTTATTCCAGTTGAGTGTAAGAATAGGTTTGGTGCTTGGCATTGTGGCATAGCAGGTAAGGCCACTGCCTGCTGACCTTGGCATCACATATGGGCACCAATTCATGACCTGGCTGTTCCACTTCTGATCCAATTCCCTGCTAATGGCCTGGGAAAGCAGTGGATGATGCCCCAAGTACCTGGGCCCCTGCACTCATGTGGAAGATCAGGAAGAGTTCCTGTGTCCTGGTTTCAGTCGGGCCCAGCACTGGCAGATGCTGCCATCTGGGAAGTGAACCAGCGGATGGAATATTCTCTCTCTGTCTCTCTCTCTCTGTAATTCTGACTTTAAAAATAATAATTATAATAAATAGTAGCAAATATGTTTAGTGAAGGCATATTCCAGGGGAAAGTAAGAGAATGAAAAAGGAATATTTCTGTGATGAAAACAAGAAATGAACATATAGAGGTGGGAAATATTAAAGAGAGAGTTTTACAAAAAGGCTGACATCCACTTGCATAAAATAGAATAAAAATCAACTGGCTAGATTCAGGGGAAAATGCTTCAGATGTAACTGAAGATATCTTGAGATTACATTATCCATTTTCATTTATTTATTTATTTATTTATTTAGTAAATATAAATTTCCAAAGTACAGTTTATGGATTATAATGGCTTTCCCCTCCTCAATAATTTCCCTCCCACCCACAACCCTCCCATCTCCCACTCCCTCTCCCATTCCATTCACATCAAGATTCATTTTCAATTATCTTCATATACAGAAGATTGATTTAGTATATATTAAGTAAAGATTTCATCAGTTTGCACCCACACAGAAACACAAAGTGTAAAATACTGTTTCAGTACTAGTTATAGCATTACTTCATATTGGACAACACATTAAGGACAGATCCCACATGAGAAGTAAGTACACAGTGACTCCTGTTGTTGACTTAACAATTTGACACTCTTGTTTATGGCATCAAAATCTCCCTAGGCTCTAGTCATGAGTTGCCAAAGCTATGGAAGCCTTTCGAGTTCACCGACTTGGATCTTATTCAGAGTCATAGTCAAAGTCTCTTCCCTTCATAGAAAGGTACCTCCTTCTTTGATGGCCCTGTTCTTTCCACCAGGATCTCACTTGCGGAGATCTTTCATTTAGGTCTTCTTCTTCTTCTTCTTTTTTTTTTTTCCTTTTTTTTCCAGAGTGTCTTGGCTTTCCATGCCTAAAATACTCTCATGGGCTCTTCAGCCAGATCCGAATGCCTTAAGGGCTGATTCTGAGGCCAGAGTGCTATTTAGGACATCTGCCATTCTATGAGTCTGCTGTGTATCCTGCTTCCCACGATGGATCGTTCTCTCCCTTTTTGATTCTATCAGTTAGTACTGGCAGACACTAGTCTTGTTTGTGTGATCCCTTTGACTCTTAGACCTATCAGTGTGATCAACCGTGAACTGAAATTGATCACTTGGACTAGGGAGATGGCATTGGTACATGCCACCTTGATGGGATTGAAGTGGAATCCCCTGGCACATTTCTAACTCCACCATTTGGGGCAAGTCTGATTGAGCATGTCCCAAATTGTACATCCCCTCCCTCTCTTATTCCCTCTCTTATATTTAACAGGGATCACATTTCAGTTAAAATTTAGACACCTAAGAATAATTGTGTGTTAATTACAGAGTTCAACCAATAGTACTAGAACAAAACAAAACAAAAATACTAAAATGGATAAAGTATTACATTGTACATCAACAGTCAGGACAAGAGCTGATCCAGTCATTATTTCTCATAGTGTCCATTTCACTTCAACAGGTTTCCCCTTTGGTGCTGAGTTAGTTGTCGCCAATCAGGGAGAACATATGATATTTGTCTCTTTGGGACTGGCTTAATTCACTCAGCATAATGTTTTCCAGATTCCTCCATCTTGTTGCAAATGACCGCATTTCATTGTTTCTTACCGCTGTATAGTATTCTATAGAGCACATGTCCCATAATTTCTTTATCCAGTCTACTGTTGATGGGCATTTGGGTTGGTTCCAGGTCTTAGCTATTGTGAATTGAGCTGCAATAAACATTAATGTGCAGACAGCTTTTTTTGTTTGCCAATTTAATTTCCTTTGGGTAAATTTTTCCCAAAGATATTTTCTCTCTCTCTCTCTTTTTTTTTTGACAGGCAGAGTGGACAGTGAGAGAGAGAGAGACAGAGAGAAAGGTCTTCCTTTTGCCGTTGGTTCACCCTCCAATGGCCGCCGCGGCTGGCGCGCTGTGGCCTGCGCACCGCGCTGATCCGATGGCAGGAGCCAGGTGCTTCTCCTGGTCTCCCATGTGGGTGCAGGGCCCAAGCACTTGGGCCATCCTCCACTGCACTCCCTGGCCACAGCAGAGAGATGGCCTGGAAGAGGAGCAACCGGGACAGAATCGGGTGCCCCGACCGGGACTAGAACCCGGTGTGTGGGTGCCGCAAGGCTGAGGATTAGCCTAGTGAGCCGCGGCGCCGGCCCTCAAAGATATTTTCTAATATATGCTTTGAATTCCCTGCGATCTTTTGCTGTAAGGTTTCCTTCCTTTACCTACTTTCATGTTGATGACCGTGTTTCTGTGTGTAACACATCTTTAAGCATCTTTTGCAGGGCTGAACGAGTGGCTACAAATTCTTTCAATTTCTGTTTGCTATGAAAGGTCTTTATTTCACCTTCATTCACAAATGAGAGCTTTGCAGGATATAATATTCTGGGCTGGCAGTTTTTCTCTCTTAGTACCTGGGCTATGTCTCGCCATTCCCTTCTAGCTTGTAGGGTTTCTGATGAGAAGTCTGCTGTGAGTCTAATTGGAGATCCTCTGAGAGTAATCTGACATTTCTCTTGCACATTTTAGAATCTTTTCTTTATGTTTCACTGTGGTGAGTTTGATTACAACGTGTCGTAGTGAGGATCTCTTTTGGTCATGTTTACTAGGGGTTCTATGAGCTTCCTGTATGTCCATTTTTAAAAAGTAACTTCTAAAAAATTATTCTTTTTTTAAAAAAATGGTTTGTCAGGTCTTTTTTTAAAATAGTTTTTCTTTATTTATTTGAAGGGCTGAAATATAGAGAGGCAGAGGCAGAGAGAGAGTGAGTGGTCTTTCAGCTGTTGATTCGCTCCCCACATGGCCTCAATAGCTGGAGCTGGGCCAGTCCGAAACCAGGAGTGAGGAGTTTCCTCTGGGTCTCCCACATGGGTTCAGGGGCCCAAGGACTTGGGCCATATTCTATTGCTTTCCCAGGCCAAAGCAGAGAGCTGGAACAGAAGTTGAGCAGCCAGGACCTGAACTAGCGCCCACGTGGGATGCCAGCACTGCAGGCCGTGGCTTTACCCACTATACCACAGCACCAACCCCTAAAAAAAATTATTCTTGCTTTGAGTAATTTGAGATTCAAGAAGTGTAAACCAGTGTAGATTCATAATATTTAATCTTGTTGTTAGCTATAAATTCTTCTTTGCTCAGCAGTGCAGTGGTCTGTATAGGGGTATAACACCTTTGTAGAATGAACTACAACCTGGACAGTGAGGCTGTGTATTTGAAGTACCCGTTCAGTGACCAGAACTCTGGGGGTGCTCAGTGGAGGAGAGTGCTCACCCCAGTTTCCACTTGCTCCATGATTTCAGTGTGGAAGAAGTTACTTGGAGCTTCTGTGAAGTTGTAATCCCCCATATTCCTGTAAGGAAGGGGACAGGAGATACTTCCCCAAGTTTCCAAAGGAAAGTCTGAAGAAAAAAAGAGAGCTGAGTGACTTTCCCTGAATCACACAAGAATAATATTCACCCAAGTAAGTATTCACAGACTTTCCCTCGAAAAATGAAAAGAGCGGTGCCTGCATTGTGGTGCTGTGGGTTAAACTGCAGCCTTGGAAGCTGGCATCCCATATGGGTGCTGTTTTAAGCCCTTGGCTGCTCCACTTCTGATCAGCTCCCTGATAATGTGCCTAGGAAAGATGTGGTAGATAGGTCCTTGGGCTCCTGCCATTTATGTGTGACACCAGGGTGGAGTTCCAGGCTCTTGGATTCAGCTTGGCGAGAGCTGGCTATTGATGCAAATTGCTGAGTGAACGGATGAGAGATCCCTCTCTGTCTCTCTGCAATTCCCCCTTTCCAATATATAAATGAATGGATAAGTTATCTTTTTTAAGTAAAGAAGACCAAGTAAGAACAAGCTGTTGTATTAAAAATAAAGAGAGGACCTCAAGAGGGAATCATTGCAAGTGAAGTAAAGGAAGCAGAAATATCTCTGGGCTGAAAGAAGAGGACCTTACTAACAGGCCTGACTTTCTTCTTGAATTTTTTACATTTTTATTTTAAAATAAATGTAGGCTTACAGGAAGCTGCAAAGAAATGTACATGGAGTTATGTTGTACCCTACATCCAGCCTGCCTCCATGTTAACATTTTGCATTACTAGAGTACATGTAAATGCCAGGAAATTGGTGCTGGTACAATGCACAGAGCTTATTCAACTTTCTTCACTCACACTTGCACTTGCATGTGTGTATTTGTGTATGTGTGCCTAACTGTACACACGTATGTACACAGTCTATCTACATACTGTGCAGTTTAGTGCACCACCACCATGGTTATGGCCTAGAGCGGTGCTCTCACAAGTCCTCCTTCCAGCCACATCTGTCCTTTTCCTTCCATCCTCACCTCTAACCCCTGACAACCAATAATCTGCCCTTTGTGAGAGGGTGACAGGTAATTTTACAGTATTTGTTAAATTAAAATGTATATACGCTTTGATCCAATGACTTTTCCTTTGTAGGAATTACTCCTTCAGAGTGTATGCATAGTTACATATAAAAAGACTTCTCTACAGAACTGTTTGCAGCATCAAGAAGCAGGAACAACTGAGACATCCAGCTAAAGAGGAATGGTTTATGACTATATACAACACATCCAAACTATAAGTCCATCATGTCACATTAAACTGAATGACATATATGTATATAAGGTTCTCCAAGGTACATTAAGTTTAAAAAAAAAAAGCAAGCAGTACAGGAATATGTGAAGTGGGTGAAGAAAACTCTCTCTTTGTGCACATTTGCACATTCATATGTATGTAAACATATAGAGAAAGGTCTGGAATGATTTATAGGAAACCTTATCTGAGGAGCAAAGGGTAGGTAAATAAAGGCATTTCTCTGCTTTTTTATGTTCAAACTGGCATTTAATATTTGTTTAATTAAACATTTTAGAAGATTATATTATAGGGACTGGCATTGTGCTGCAGCAGGTTAAGCTGCAGCCTGGGAAGCCAGCATCCCATACGGGCACTTGTTGGCGTTCTGGCTGCTCTGCTTCCCATTCAGCTTCCTGCTAATGTGCCTGGGAAAGCCATGGGAGATGGCTCAAGTGCTTGAACCCCTGCCATCTATGTGTGCAGTCATCTGGTGAATGAAGCAGCAGATGAAAGATTTGCTCTGTGTGTGTGTGTGTATGTGTATGTGTGTTTGTCTTCCTTTATCTCTTTAAGTCTGCCTTTCAAATAAAATAGATCTTTTAAAAAGCTATATGTAAATATTTTTAAAGTAGGATAGAATTTTTCTGTTAATACACTCTTTCCTACCTTCCCTAGAGGTTCTACGAGGTCGTTCTATAGAAAAAGCTCTGGAAGAACCTTTGGGACTTCTTTGTGAGTGATAAAATCCCGAAAGAATTAGTCCTACGCCCAGGTCCTGGGTCACTTTGGCACTTTCTGCTTTATGTGGGAGCAGCATGGAGTGACAGAAACAGGACTCAGAATCCAAAGAGCTGTGTTCCAGTCTGTTGTCCTCTGGTGTCTCTGAGTTACTGTTTCTTCATCTGTGACATCAGGGACCACAACAATTGTCCAGCTACTGCCGGTACAGGGCCCCAGACTGTCAGGGCTCTCCAGGCCAGGATTTGTCTTTCCCACTCCAAGCCAGGGGGTACTAAGTTGTAGAGACTATGTAAATATATTCTGAATAAATGTATGTGGTGCAATTCTGCAAGGTATTTGTAGAGATGAATCAGACTATCTTGTGAGATTATTATATATTTTTTAATTTTGAGTTTATGTAAGAGCATTATTCCTGTATCCATTTAGGTTTCTTGTTTTCCTTCTTCAAATTTCACTCTCATCTCCATCTTCACAGCGACATTTGTTGGCAAGGACACCCAAGGACAGAATGCCAGCAGTACAAGTGTGCCACCTATAGGTGGACATTTTCATTACAAGTATTTTCCTGTGACATAGAGTGGCATAAATAACAGAAAAACCAGTCACGCACAAAGCACATTTTTGGTTTCTACTCCAACATTACTCTCCACATATTTGCCTTTATTATTCTTACAGACATTAGAATGATTAGCAATGATTTCTGTGACTGCAAACCAAACTTTTGATATATGAAAATTTACCTTAAACATTTTATTAAATCATCCTGTTTCATCAAGGTAGTTTGGCTTTTCCAATATAAGTGATTTATTTATTCAGATGATTATAAAACAGATGTATATCATTCTGCCTTATTGCTTATCATGCAAGTGAGAGCATGGGCCTGTACCGGTACAAACTCTCATACTCACGACTGAAGAATGCCAGACAATGGAGTAGAGAACACAGGATTGTCTTCTGTCAGAGCTCCACCTGATCATGGCCTGACCTCTGAGCATTCAGTTCCTCATCTTTGAATAAAGTGACTGGACTGAATTTTCTATGCAATTCCATCGAGCTATTATAAGCCAGACTCTCTGAACTAAAGGTGATTACAATCACAATGGTATTTACTAAGGTATTATTGTCTGCCAGGCCCTGGGTTAAACACTATCACATTTGATCTGACTGACAAACCTATGATGTAGATTTCACTATCATAAATAAGACAACTGAGGATCGAACATTGTGGCACAGTAGGTAAAGCTGCCTCCCACAACACCAGCATCCCGTATGTGTGCTGGTTCATGTCCCAGCTGCTCCACTTCTGATACAGCTCCTTGTTAATGGCCTGGGAAAAGCTGTGAAGGATGACCCGAGAATTTGGGCCCTGCCATCCATGTGGGAGACCAGGATGAAACTCCTGGCTTTGGCCTGGCTCAACTCTGGCTGTTGTAGCCATGTGGGGCGTGAACCAGCTGATGAACTCTCTCTCTCTGCCTCTCCCTCTCTCTCTGTAACTTGTGCATTCAAATAAATAAATAAATTTTAAAAAAAGAAAAAAGAAAACTGAAACAGAGTTTTGGAAACTTGCCCCAACTACAAGGAAGTAAGCACTAGAGCCAGAATTTGAACATAGGTAATCTGAATATCAAACCCACTGTGCCTTTCGACACTATAATGTACATCCTAATAAGTACTGTCCTTTTTCATATAGTCCCTTTTGAAAGGTACCCACATATTCCAATAATGCTGCAACTGCTATTCTGGAGCACTGTTTTAGATATAATAAACTAGCCCAAACTGGTGGGTTCTTAAATATATCAAACACAAAAGTTGTTCTTACATTTGGCTACCTTCAGAATAAGTGATTGAACCAACTTCTGAGTTTTGATCTATCTATATACGACACATATTGAAAACCTAGTTCTCCAAAGAAGTGGGAATAAAAGACACAGAATCTGTAAGACAGCAGTGCTGTGTGGTGGAGATGTGAGAACTGAGAGTTAAAGGGAGCCACCACCCAAGACAAAGTATTTGAGGAGGAGTGGAGCATTGGCAGTCAAGGCATGATGTGATGGGAGTGAAGAAGAGCCTGGGAAGGGCAGGTAGGTTTAATTGGAGAGTAGGTTTATCTCTGGAATCAGTGAGAAAGAAAGTATATGAGTATATGGGGCCCAGAGGAGGGGGAGCTTGCGTGCCAGGCTTAGCAGTACAAAATTTACAAAATTCCCTTTGTATGAGGAACCGTTCAGTGCCAGGGTCTTGGATGGGCCTGCCTAAGGCCTCAACTTTGCCTGACCAGCTCCTTTGGAAACGTCCTTTACCCTAAAGGTATTAGCTATGGCCTCATTTCCAGCTGGATGTCAATGTTGGGGGGACTATCTAGAGTCAGGATGGATCAGAAAAAAGGGCAATGGGCTGGCGCTGTGGGGTGGTGGGTAAAGCTGCTGCCTGCAGTGCCAGCATCCCATATGGGTGCCGGTTCAGGTCCCAGCTGCTCCATTTCCTATCCAGTTCTCTGCTATGGCCTGGGAAAGCAGTAGAGGATGGTCAAGTTCTTGGGCCCCTGTACCCGTGTGAGAAGACCCAGAGGAAGCTCCTGGCTCCTGGCTCCGGATTCGTGCAGCTCCAGTTGTTGCGGTCAATTGGGGAGTAAACCAGTGGATGGAAGATTCTCTCTCTCTCTCTCTTTCTGTCTCTCTCTGCCTCTCCTTCTCTCTCTGTGTAACTCTTATTATCAAATAAATAAATAAATCTTAAAAAAGAAGGAAGGACAGTGAATCCCAAGCTTTGGCAAAGCTGCATCCATAGTAGGTGGAGTCAGAAATGGCTCTGAAGTTAAAGGCACGTGGAGAGGGAAGGTGAGCTGCAGGAGAAACTTAGGAGAACAGAGTGTTCACCTTTGTAAAGATGTTGCAGTGCACAGGGGAGGAGGAAGATTGAATTTCTCACCCAAGTTTTCTCTATGCCTCTTAGTGCCTAGCATAATTCAGACTCTGCAGAGGTGCGTAGTAAATGTGATGTTGGAAAATAAAGGAGGACACCATACACTGTTCATGCAGCTGAATTGGCCAAGGATTGTTTGCAAAAGAGAGATAATATAATAGTTTATTCTGGAAATATATTTATACAGTATGAGATTTTATTTTCTTACCTCTTTTAGGAATTTTTAAGGATAACTGACAAGATACACTTTTTAAAAAAATTTTTAAAGCTTTTATTTAATGAATATAAATTTCCAAAGTACAGCTTATGGATTACAATGGCTTCCCCCTCCCATAACTTCCCTCCCACCCACAACCCTCCCCTTTCCTGCTCCCTCTCCTCTTCCATTCACATCAAGATTCATTTTCATTCTAAGATACACTTTTAATTGGACAGGATACATGATGGACTTGTTGTTGTATTTCCATAGGGCTTCGAGCATATTTGTCCCATAAAAGACTTATTTATAGTTGTTCATTTATTTCTTGGACTTCTTTCCTTTTTCCTATCACCATCAATAGAGCATCTGCATCTTTTATTCAATCTTTTAAACACCTAACCCCAGATCCATTCACCTGAGATATAGGAGCTCATTATATACCCTGAGACATGGGTGAAATGATGTAATCTAGGCCAACTTGATGAACTAGTAACTTGGACAGTACTCACAAGTGTCTGCAGCTCACCAACGATGCCACCTAATGTGGTCACAACAAAAATTTGAAATTTGCTTTAGATGAGACTTTCTTAAATGAAGCTCACTTTGCACCTGCTCTTTCTTTTGACTGTATATGCATCATCCCACCCCTCTACCTTTGCAGCAGAAGCAACACCTGCCTAGGGAAATGTGTGCTCCCAGTAGGAGCCATTGGCAGGACCCACCATTGTGTACTCCACAACCAGCATAGATTTTTCTCCTTTGTCTTCCCCCTGGCTCTCACACACTGCATTTTAGGACTAGGAAGTGCATTGTAAAGACTGTTCTAATCGATTCCTGGATTAAAAGGGATGGCTGAGAATGCTGTGATAATCTCAAGAGAAGAGTGAGACCATGTCCCAAGTAGACACTTTCCTTTTTGTTTTTCATGTTTGATCTTATGAGCCTTGACTAGGCCCAATTAAAAACAATGGCAACCTCTTCAAAGGGGAATACCAAGCCCTCTGAATGGGCTAAGTCTGCTCCAGGTTCCCGCCATCTATCCGCCCTTGACAAGCACCAGTAGAAGTCAACAGGTGGTTGTCCAAATATAAATGAAAAGGCTTAACTCTAAAACATCAGTGTCTGAGGGGGTTTTAGAAGACTTTACTCTGTGGTTTTGGCAGTGACTATGTGCTTCTTTGCCAGCATCAAAGAAATTTGACCTGTGTCTCTCATGAGTTAGGGATTTTCATCTCTGCTGTTCCTACACAGGACCTAGCCACCCTTTCTCCTTTCGGACAACTCTGGAAACTCAAAAATAAAAAGTGAAGAGGGAGAAAGAGAGAAACTGAGGGACCACAGAAAAGGGAATGGAATAGGAATGCTTAGTGAGTCTATATTTTATTCCCTTAGTAAAGGCACACATGTGTCAAAAACACAGGGTATTTTGCTGTGTGAGTGGAGTGAGAAGAGAGGCATTTTGCAAGTCGATTTCTCTCAGTAAAATTTTCTCTGTGCTGACAACACTGTGACAAATTATTAGAGTTCACAGTATAAAAATATATATTTAAGTTGCTACCTCAAGCAAATATTGAGAAACCATACAACAGGGAAGCAGAGGAAGGAAGGGCCACAGGGTACCATCTTTGCAGTTTAAATTTTCTTGGTTCTTTCCCTTCTTTACTTCTCGGGGAGATAACCACTAGTTGTGGGTCACATGATCTGACAGGAAAATGTCACTCCAGAAAAAAAAAAAAAAAACATTCTCCAAAGAAGACTCTTTAAGGTTTCAGAGTTGCAGCAAAATTTTCATTAGAATGGACCACACAGCAGTATTATGGAGAATTTACAGATTCAGCTCAGAATCTAAGTTTATGTTTTCTTCAATTTATGGAGCAAGTGATTAATGATTCTAGCTTAGAATCATAACTGAACTTTTGGAATGCAGTCCTGGATGTTTAGTAATTTCAAGTAACCACAAAAAAGACATAACTATGACATCATTTTCTAATCTAGAGGCACAAAACTTTGTGTAAATAAAGGAAACAAAATTTGAACTCAACTTACATACATCATTAATAAGAAAGTATATGAATCAAATAAAAATCTCTAGATTAGCAGAAATGACAAAGGTAGACACTCACAGTACCAGTGGGCCAGCATGGAATGCTTCATCCTCCTTCTTTCCAAAGAGTGGAAAACCTCATTCCCCGGTCCCAGAATATTGGGTGGGGTCAGTAGGCTGTACTGGGGTCAATAGGCCCACTCTTAGGAGTTGAAGTCCCAAAGGCTAAGTGCAAGCAGGTCTCAATTTGGAGTTTTCTAAGATGCCTGAGGCTCCACCTCCAAGCTCTCTTCTCTGATATAGCCTGAGGGACACACACGCACACACACACACACTCCGTTTAAGCCTGATGCTGACTTCAGATGGGCTTATGACAGCTGACCACTGTACAACAGGAACCCCTGGTAGCCTGGGTGACTCCACTGTGTTCCCAAACATCTCAGCCTGCTGTGGCAGAAGCCACAGTGTAGAGAGGGAAGATGTCTACCTGCTGTCTTCTTGGTTGGAGAAAAGGGGCAGGCTTGATCACAGGAAGTATATAGGTGCCTCAAGTGAGTTGAAAGAGAACATCATTTAGAAACAAATTTAGTCTTTTTTCCCCATGTGAGACAGTTTTAATCTTTCTGCAGAATATGGAGAAGTTACTACAAGACTCAAGTCAAAAGCCTGTGCGAACACTGTGGGTGTCAAAAGATTTTAATCCTCAGCCCTTACGGTGGCATGGTAGAATTACACCTGACAGGAGCCGGCATTGTGACAGTGGGTTAAGCCACTGATTGCTCTGCTTCTGATATGGCTCCCTACAAATTTGCCTGGGAAATTATCAGAAAATTGCCCAAGTGCTTGGGGCCCTGCTGTCCATGTGAGAGACCCATATGGAGTTCTAGGCTTCTGGTTTCAGCCTGGCCAAGCCTCAGCCATTGCAGTCACTTGGAAAGTGAATCAGCAGACAGAAGATTTCTCTCTCTCTCTCCTCCTGCCTTGTGTCTGTAAATTCTTTCAAATAAATAAATAAATCTTTAAAAACAATAATTGCACTTGACAACCTTGATGGTAACATACTTTTGAAGTAAATTAAATCTCCTAATATGCTCCTACCTTAAAAAGGAGACCCAGCAAGCCTCTACATGCTATTGGCATCAGTAACATGGAAAAGCTACCAGTTAGTACTAATCTTCACAGCTTAGGGATTCCAGAAAATGTTGTAAACTAAAGGATAAGTCTGTTGAGCAAATCCACAATGCCCCCTCTATTAGATAATTAGCTCTGTAAGCCCAAGGAGAACTAATTTCGTACACTAGAAAAGAAATAAATGATCCCAGGTGAAAGGGGAAATAGTAGCATCAAATCATAAGCAACTAATTAAAAACTGAGAAAAGCACCCAGCAAAAAAATAGAATACTCTGATTTAGGCTCAAAAAGAGAAGAAAATGACTTCGCACAACTAAGTGACCATCATCCATCTTCAGAAAGCAAGCTCTTATTCCAACATGTCTGTTCTTGTGGAAAAGACAGATTCAAACTTCCAGTGGGGTTTCAGTCTCATCTTGGTTTTAACTATAGCTGTTTTTAACTTAGTTTGGAACCATTCTCAAAAATTAAGTTATCACTGAAAGAATGAGTTCCCTCACTTAGGGGGCTGAAAGGAATCCAGAAACGGGATATGGCTCACAGGTTTCAAAAACATGTGGGCAATAATTGCATTGTTGAAATAAGAATAGATTTCATGGATGATGGCTTTGAAGGAGGTACTATTCAAATAGTATTTTTGAAATCTGTTAAAAGTCAGATTTCTTTACAAGCGCCCCTTGTAAATTTCAGTATATATCATATATATATATATATATGCAAACTCATGAGAGTCATTTTTTAAAATATTTATTTATTTGAAAGGCAGAGAGTTGCAGAGAGGCAGAGAGGCAGAGAGAGAAGTCTTCCATCCACTGGTTCATTCCCCAGATGGCCACAAAGCTGGAGCTGGGCCAATCCGAAGCCAGGAGCCAGGAGCTTCCTCCAGGTCTCCCACAGTGGTGCAGGGGCCCAAGGACTTGGGGCATCTTCTACTACTTTCCCAGGCCATAGAAGAGAGCTGGATTGGAAATAGAGAAGCTGAATCTTGAACCAGCACCCGTATGGGATGCCACCACTGCAGGCATCAGCTTTATCTGCTATGCCACAGCTCCACCCAGTTCTGGAGATTTATAACTGATTTTTTTGTTTCTTTAGAATCATTGCCTCATGATAATTTTTCAGTGGCTGGGATGATGGGGCCCATTTGGAGTAAATGTAGGTAAGAAGCACTAAAAAGAACCAAAAACCATGTAAAGTCCTGTAAGATTCTATTAATTCTGTTTTCAAGAACTTTTCTCATAGATTTTCCCAGATATCAATTGTAGTGATATGGAGCATGACTGCCCTCAAGTTTCATTCTCTTTCCTTTTCCCCCATCCTCAACCCAGCCGCCATTGTGCTGTCTCTGAAAGTCACACTGACATCTCTGGAACTGTTGGAAAATTTTTAAAGCCCCAAAGTTTTCCAAAGTGCTGACTTAGGGAGCCGGATTACTCTGTGTGCATTTATAGAACTTTTCCACGGGTTTACCGGTCCAGTAGTGAAACAATCGATATGAAGTGATTGTATAAAGCTATGACATTTGCCTCATTGTGAAATGACCCCTTCAGCCACGCAACTTTGGAGAGAGGCGGTAGGATGGCATGGGAAGGCAGGTGGTGGAAGTTTCTGGGAAATGATGGCAGTTATTCCTCAAGGTGTTCACACTGTCTCCTTAGCAGCCACTAGGGTAGGGATACTCAGGTAAGCAGAGAAGCAAAGGGGAGAAGGTTGCAGGTAGGGAGGGGATATATACTGAGCGCAGCCTCAGTTGCTCCATCCTCTACTCCAAATTTACTTGTTTTAGTCCCAAAGGGTAGAAAGCGTGGGCAATCACTGTGATTAGCACCTCCAGTTTCCAGGTATATGATGTTTCCACATGGGAGTTTGAAATAGTCAATCTTTAAGGTCAATGTGCTGGGCTAGACAGCCTGGCTGAATTGAATGCTTTCAAAGTTTCCAAGCTTCCCTTTGTCTTATGCAAGGGTAATTCAAAAAAGTTCATGGAAAATGCAATTAAAAGATAAATTTATTTTGGTCCCCTACATTTGAAAACCATGCAATTTTTCTTTTTAAAGAATTTTCAAATTTATATAAAGGGGACAGATTTTGTATATTTCCTATATACAGTTTTATGAGCATAATGATCCTTCCCACCCTAGCCTCCCCTTCCTTGCTCCTACCCTCTCTCCTTCCTTTCTGATTTTTCTTACAATGGCAGACTTTCAATTTACTTAAAAATCACAAGCTTAACCCTCCATTAAATAATTAATTCAATAAGTAGTAAGTAGAAAAATCCCTGTTCCTCAGCAGTATAGACAAAGGCTATAAACACTAATCAAATCTCAAAATGTCAACTTTGCTCATACACATTACATTTTTTTCTAGACGGTACATTCATTAGCCATAAATCAGGGAAAACACATGATATTTGTCTTCTTGGGACTGTCTTATTTCACCAAGCATAATGGTTTCCAATTAAATCCATTTTGTTGCAAAAGTCATTCTTTTTTATGACTATTATTTCATCATGTATATATACCACAATTTCCATATCCAGTCATCAGTTGATGGACATCTGGGTTGATTCTGTATCTCAGCTATTGTGAATTGAGATGCTATAAATATGGGGTACTATATGCAGATTTCTTTTGGGTAAATTTCCATTTTCCATGAACTTTCTGAAGACTCCTCGTATTAGATGCATGATGTCCAAGGAGTGACTTAGCTTCTCTGGTGTCTTGGTGCAAAATGAAGAGGAATGCCAGTCTTACAGGGTTGCCAACAGGACTCAAAACAGAAGGGAAATACTATTGCTAGCAGTCACTTTATACCATTATGCCAACCCCAAGTGTAACCCCCATGAAAGCAGCTGTTATGGTTTCATTGTACAGCTGGGAACCCAGATTTAGAGGACTGAGCCACATAGGTAGGAAGTGGTAGAGATGTAATTCACCTACTGATCCATCTGGACTCCAAGCCCTGTGCTTTTTCTGCTATCCTAACCATGTCAGCAAGTGTTAATTTATCTTTAAGATGTTCCCTTAAACCTAGAGACAATGGCAGAGCCACGTGGGAGCAGGAGACAATGGAAGGAGCCAGACACAGAATGGTCTGTGAAAGGCACTGGTGCTTTATGGGACACGCTGCCAAGGAAAGATATGTTTTCAAACCCATGTCCTTAATACCAACCAAGGTCAATCTGAGAACAATTTGCAGTGGAAAATTACACCCGGCAAATTCTGCAGCCTGATCCTAATTAGGAGCTAACCTCTTTTATTAGGTGAACTTTTTCTTTATTCCTTCACTGTGGAGAATAGGCTATAATTTGTTAATGAAATAGCATGTTAATATATGTAGTCTTACAATTTGTGGATGATCAAGAGAAAATGTTCTTTCATTAGAAAAACAGAGCTTTTATGTTGAACTTTCCTTTTTTTCATTTCTTCAAAATCATTCGTGCTTTAGATGTGTTCTTTTGGTCCTCTAATAAAGGAGGGAGGAATGAGACCACCTACTTCTTTCTGATTCTTCTTTCACATCTACTGATTTGTGAAATCTTTGTGGTTTTGCAGTTTCAATTCAGCAATCATTATTCAATCGCCAGAGGGCATTGAATGAGTCTCTGGAGTGGAGGCTACAGTCCCAAAGAAACTTAGGACCATATGAAATCAAGGCAGATGCACATGTAGACAAGTGAGGAATAATGGGGCTAAAAATACCCCAGGGAGAGTACAGATTTATAGCCTAGGTCTGATGTCACTCCTGGGGTCTCATTTGCTGCTCTGGGCTCTTTTATCTCATGGGGCTTCCAAGCAGGGAAGAGCAACAGTTACAGAAGTGCTAGAAACAGACCAGATGCCCTAATTTCTCCAGTCCTCATAGCTCTCCTTTCTAGTTCACCACAGGCTGCTTAGCTTCAGCTCTTAATTTGGAGAGGGTTAGAAATGATGTGCTTCTCCTTGATGGTGACCTACCAACAGTAGTAAGAGGGAAGTTCTGCTCAAGAATGATTCCTTGGGCATTTATATGCCAGGTCTTGAGAGTTGAAAATGAAGAAGACCTGGAACCTGCCCTAGCAGGGACTCCCGTCCACTGGGTCAGGTAGGCCCACTGATGCCTTCTGTGTCATGGGCAGGGGCAGCAATGGACCAGGCATGGGGAGAACAGGGAATGGCCACTTAGCCAGCCCAGGAGGATGTCTCTGGACAGAGATTTGAGGATGAGTATGAAGTCTATAGCCATGAGGGGTCAATGGGATAGGGCCTAGAGGTATGGACCACAAAGGGAACTTTGAACTACAAGGCAAAATATCAGACAGCAAATGCGAGGCAAAAGGCTGCAGGCACTAAGATGAAGCGGGAGTCTCTGAGGGCCTGCAAAATCCCAGAAGATTCTGAAGGACGCTGTTAGTTGCCTAGAGCTTCTTAGGCTCTAGAATGAGAGAAGCTTGTTGTCTCAACAGTTCTAGAGTTCAGAAGCTTGGAATTAAGGTGTCGGCAGGGGGCTACATGCCCTCTGAAACCTATAGGGGAAGGAGTCTCCTTTGCCTCTCTAGCTTCTTATAGCCCCTTGAGTTCTTTGACTTGTGGCAGCATAATTCCAGTCTCTGTCACCTTTCCCAAGTAAGGTTGCATTCTGAGATACTGGGGGCTAGGACCCCAACAACACTTTCTTTGGAGTGGGACATAATGCAACCCATCATAGGGATGAAAGAGAGAAAGCATCTTGAGATTTTTTTGAAGTGCAAAAATAAAACCATTTTCCCAGAAAAATCTTCAACATTTCTCCCTAAAGCACAACACTGACTCTGTTCTTGTTTTAATCATCCTTTAATGCAGAATCACACCTGGGACTCCCAACTGAGGCTTGTGGTACTTTGTAGAAGATTTTAGCTTTTTTATTTTTATTTTTTTTTACTTTTGGACACAGGATGTACCACTCCCACATCCTGGAAGTGCCTGCTTACTGAGAAGATGGTCCCTTCAAAAATGTGAACAGGAAATCACCCTCTTTATATCAAAGTTATCCTCAGTAGAAAATTAAAGTTTTTCCCTTAACTCTCTGTGAACGCCCCATTTGCTCAAATGATCAGCTAGTGAACAAATTTGTAAAGGAAACATGAAGTACAATCTTCTGGTTTTGATTTGTTTGAAGTTGCTTGTGATTTTTAGCATTTTTTTTCTTAAAAAAAGTTTAAGAATTATTTATTTGTGAGGCACAGACACACACACACATACACACACACACACGCAAGCTTACATCCACTGAATCACATCCCAATGCCTACAGCAGCTGTAGCTAGACTGGGCCGAAGACAGGAGCCGGGAATTTATTGGCATCACCCGAATTGTCAGTCACCTCAGCACTGTGCCACCAGCTGCTGCCTCCTAGGGTATGCATTAGCAGGAAGCTGGAGTTGGAGCTGGTCCTCAAACCCAGGCACTCTGGTATGGGATGCGATTGTCACAAGTGACATCTTAACCACTGTACCAAAAGCCTACCCCATTTACTTCCTTTTATCAAACATTCTCAAGCAACTATTTTCAGTGGAAAAATACTGTCTAAGCACAAGGTTAAAACAACAACAACAACAACAAACGGTACAAAACATTAAACATTAAGTGTCTCCCTCCAGGCACCTCCTTGGAAGCTACTGCTCATAAATTCCTTGTGTAGCCTTCCAGAATTATTCTACAGAGAGCATTGAGTTCTTTGGACAATGCACATTGAGTAGGGAGCATGTTGTCAAATGAATAGCTGTTTGGGTGGAAGCCGTAAAATACTGGCTAGCAGGGTCTGTTAGATGTCAGGGCCTGGCTTTTACCACCGAACTCAGTGCCTGAAAAATACCTTTAATTTCCTAGATTCTGTTTCTCCTTTGCTCTCCTTCATATCAGCTTTCCCACCACAGGAAGGCATTTGTCTGCCTAATGACCTGCCAGCAGGAAGGATATTCTGTAACCTTACTTTGTTCTGTTGACCTTCACCGGAGATGCCCCAGTGGAGCATTTTAAGAGAGGATGGAGCAAGGAGCCTAATGGGTGCTCCAGAAACCTCTGTTAGGTTTACTGTCCTCCATTCATTTGAGAGTCTATTTTAATCCTTAGGTCTATTATTTGAAATTTGTATTTGTCCCACCAATCTCTCCCGAGCACTTCTTAAGTGAGAGGCTGTGTGCTGTGCAGGTGAGGGAACAAGACAAACTTATGCCCTGGGAGGGCTCAGGGGAGGAGCAGCTTGTCGGGCTGGGGGAAGCTGGGACAGCTGGGTGGAAGCAGGGCAGGACAAGAGGGACAGGGAGATCCTCCATGGCAGATGTTCGATGCCTATTCTTTTCTGAACTTCTGCCTCGCTCAGTTTTGATTGCAGGTTGTGCTTAGTGTGTGTTTCTTCCCCTAGGTGCACGTGAGGTGACATGTCTTTATTCTCAGAGAGACAAGGATTGCTTATACAAATTATTCAAATAATGAAAGAATTTTATACATGATCTTTTTGTTTCTTCTTGAATAAAACCCAAGTTGTGGGGAAGAGATTACTGAGGTATTTTGACAAGTCTGATATCCCTTTAAATAGATCACCCATTTGGGTGTGCATCAGAATGACAGCCATTAAGGGTGATTCACCTGGGGTGTTACTATGTTTGAGTATCTCATCAAAGCCAGCTTTCATTTATTTAGCACTTTTATGTTTAATGGGGGTGATGGTGGTGTTGGGGATGCTTTGTTTCTATGACTAGAACTAAAACTGGGAGGTAATGATTTTCTGGATTTTTCCTTATCAATATATGACAGGAAATATAAATACATAAAGAAACACATTTAGTGTGAAGAACCAGGCTTGCTTAAAAAAAGTAATGACATTTTACCAAATATACTCTGTGGGAGAAATAATTTTTAATGTCAGCTTCAGAAGTCTGTAAATCAAAAATAGAAGAGAACCTTTTAAGACCTTGGTCATACCATGAAGCATGCAGGCACGCTTGTTAATTCATGATGACATTTTAACCAGTCCTGCTTTGCCAAGGGTGATAATGCGGGGCATATTTCCATTTCTTAGCAGGTTTACAAGGTTGCAGGCAGCTCAGCAGCAACTCCATGGTGCAGCCTCGGGGCAGAACTTGAGGGATCTTGGCATAGGAGAGAGAGGAAAAGAGGGGCTCTGCTTCCTGATATTTCCTCAGGTGATTCTCAGAGAACCCACCAGTGAGGAAACTTCCTATTGAGTCACAGAAGAGGCAGCTACTGTGAAACTTTGCTGTGAAATATGAGCTTAGAACAACATGAAGGGAAAAAGTATGCTAACTAGGCTGATTTTGACACAGTCAGGGCTAATCATGAGAAACTGCTCCTTGTGTGCCTTAGGTGTAGTCTTGATTATGGTTCTCTGGCTGCTTTTGTTCTAAAATTTCAGTATTACTTGCTTGTACCTGTTTTTGTGGAGAAATCCGTGGTTGCACCTTGGTAGATTAAGTATTGCCTTAAAAATATAAACTCGGCATAATAGTCTAGGCAAATCATAAATTCCTTTTGTCTAACTTCTTTTAATTTCAGAACTAAAATCTGAACTTCAATATTTAGTTATGTGCATTTTCATGAAATTCAAAATTATTAGATATGAAGTAGGAATATTTGTTGCAGCAATTATTTGTAGTAGTCATATTGGAAACAAATGGAAAAGCACCTCAATTCAAAAATGAATAAATTGTGGTATAGTCATGCAATGTAATAGGCTAAAGCTGCATGTTTCAATGTTCATAAACTTCAAGGATACCATTTTGTGAAAAAAGTTTAAAAACATGTTAGCCATGGCTAACATCAATATATTATTATCAACATATTATTGTGTAACAGAACTCCCCAATGTACTGGCTTCAAACCAATACACATTTACAATCTCATAGTTTCTGTGAGTCAGGGATCCAGAAGTGGTTTAGCTGGGTGATTCTGGTTCAGGGTCTCTGGTGAGGTAGCTTCTAAACTCTCTTCCATGGTTATCTGTGACCTCTGTACATCTGCTTCCAAGTTTGTTTAAGTGGGTTTTTCCACAGAGCTGCCTCCTGACATAGCGTGACAAAGCAGCTGCCTTCCCCCATAAGCAACTGATTCAAAACAGAATAGGAAAGTACCCAAGATGGAAGTTACAGTCATTTTGTAACCTAATCTTTGAAATTATATCACATTACGTATTCTCTTCATTAGAACTGACTCTCTAAGTCCAGTTAACAATCGAGGGGAGGGAATTTCTCAGTGGTGTGGATAACAGGAGGCAGGGACCACAGGGATCATCAAGGCCCATCTTGGAGGCTGCCTACCAGAACTGCTGTATTGTTATTTTTGGATATATATGAAAATAATATAAAACCATGTAACAAAATTGTATATTAAGATAAATGATAGTACAGATGCATGCACATGAAAGATAATAATCAGACTAAGGACTAAGCTCCTGGAATAGAAGAACAGGATTGGGAAGGGATGTTCAAATGCCAATGGCATGTCTAGTGCTCTAGTTATCTTTTAAAAAGTATGAAAATGTTACAATTCGACAAATTTGGGAGACAGCACAAAGATGGTAATTTTGTTCATTTTTGCATTTTTGATAGGTTTGAGATATTTCATGGTGAAAAAAATGAACAACCATTTCATTCCATTTCCTGTGGGCTCAAAGGTTTGGGTTCAAGTATTTGGTAAATAGCAGTGTGGGATATGAAGGAAAGAGAAGCCCTGACTCTTTGGTTACCAGTTGTACTTGGGTTTCACTCTGTTGAAAGTTTGGGAGTCACAATGGGACCACTCTTCAGCTAGCCAGTAGCTTTGTAAGTGTGTCAGTGATAGTCTTATCCTGGGTGTCGGGGATGCTGACTCATGCTCATACCCTCGAGAACTCACTCTAATTTAGGGTATAGATTCTTGTAGGAAATTGAATAGTCAGGATGATACGTGAGTGGGAATTAATTGCTCTATAATCTAGAAACAATGATTTTTTCAGATCTAGCATTTAATATGAAGGTACTTCAAACAGCCAGTGGAAAATGAAATAAAAAGATAGATGTATTGGGGCCAGCACTGTGGTGTAGCTGGTAAAGCCGCTGCCTGCAGTGCTGGCATCTCATATGGGCACTGGTTCAAGTCCCAGCTGCTCCACTTCTGATACAGCTCTCTGCTATGGCCTGGGAAAGCAATGGAAAATGGCTGAAGTCCTTGGGCCCCTGCACCCCTGTGGGAGACCTGGAAGAAGCTCCTGGCTTCAGATGGTTGCAGCTCTGGCTATTGTGGCCATCTGGGGAGTGAACAAGCAGATGGAAGACCTCTCTCTCTCTCTCTCTCTCTCTCTCTCTCTCTCTGCCTCTGCCTCTCTGTAACTCTGCCTTCAAATAGATAAATAAATAAATCTTTTAAAAAAGTCTAAAAAAAGATACATTTATTGGTGCTGTGGCATAGAGGGTAAAGCTGCCATTTGCAGTGTTGGCATGCCATATGTGCAAAGGTTCAAGTCCCAGCTGCTCCATTTTTGATTCAACTCCCTGCTGATGAGCCTGGGAGATCAGGGGAGATGGCCCAAGCACTTGGGCCTCTGCATCCATGTGGGAGACCTGGAGGAAGTTTATGGCTCCTGGCTTCAGATCAGCCCAGCTCTGGCCTTTGCAGTCATTTGGGGAGTGAACCAGCGGATGGAAGATCTCTCTGTCTCTCTCTCCCTCTCTCTTTCTGTAATTGCCGTTCTGTTGCTGTGGATTCGTTCTGAGAGGAGAAGCATGGTGGGGGCAAGAGGCATGGAGTCACCACACAGACCCCGGGAGTCGGGTGAAAGCGGCCCAGAGGCGAGCAGCTGGCTGACTTGTTTATTTCAGTTGGTACGGCAGCTTAAATAGGCAAGGCAGCCAATCCGGTCAAGGGGCGGTTTATGCCTTAACCAATCATAGCCTGTTGCTAGGCAGGCTCCATTGCCAGGCAGACTCCATTGCCAGGTGGGATTCAAAGCCATCCAATCACAGCCTGTTGCCAGGCAGGCTCCATTGCCAGGTGGGATTCAAAGCCATTCCTGAGTAACTGACGCTTGCTTGCCAGTGGCCATCTTGGCATGGCCTTCTCATTCCACCACACCGTTCAAGAACATAAATAAATCTTTTAAAATTCACAGTTCCCATAAACTATTTGAAGATCCCTCATAGATTATTGAATATATATATATTTTTAAATATTTATTTGAAAGTCAGAGTTACACAGAGAGAGGAGAGGCAGAGAGAGGGAGGGGGAGAGAGAGAGAGAGAGAGAGAGAGAGAGAGAGAGGTCTTCCATCCGATGGTTCACTCCCCAATTGGCCGCAATGGTTGGAGCTCTGCTGATCCGAAGTCAGGAGCCAGGAGCTTCTTCTGGGTCTCCCACGTGGGTGCAGGGGCCTAAGGACTTGGGCCATCTTGTACAGCTTTCCCAAATCATAGCAGAGAGCTGGATCGGAAGTGAAGCAGCTGGGACTTGAAGTGCGGCCACATGGAATGCCAACACTGCAGTGCCAGGCCCTGAATTGAACCTTTTAATAAATGTTTAAATGTTAGATTTTTTCCCATAATTTATTGTTTTTGATTCAAGATATTTGAATCTTTTTAAATGATAGGGTTTTTGTATTAAGGTGAATGAACATAACATAAAATATGACATCTCGACCATTTTAAATTGTAGTTCAGTGGCATCCAGTGCATTGACATTATTTTGTTTTTAGCAGCTGTCACCACCTTCCTTATCTTGAACTTTTTTCACAAAAATGAAGCTTTGTTCTCAGTAAACACTAACTCCCCTTTCCCCTATCCCAGGCCCTGGCACCACCATTTTACTTTGTTTCTTACATTTAATAATGTTAGGTACCTCGTATCAGTGAAATCATGCAGTATTTTTCTTTTTTTTAAAAAAGATTTATTTTATTTATTCATAAGTCAGAATTGAGACACACACAGAGAGAGACAGACAGACAGACAGAAAGAGAGAGAGATCTTCCATCTGCTGGTTTACTCCCAAAATGGCTATAAAGGCCAGAGCTGGGCCAGGCTGAAGCCAGGAGCCAGGAGTTTCTTCCAGGTCTTGCAGCAGCCCAAGTACTTGGGCCATTCTCTGCATTTTTCCCAGGCATATTAGCAGGGAGCTAGATTGGAAGTGGAGCAGTTGGGATTTGAACTGGCACCCACATGGGATGTTGGTGCTGCAGGTGGTAGCTTAAGCTGCTGAGCCACAGTGCTGGCCCCAGTGTTTTTCTCTTTTGTGACTGGCTTAGTCATAAAGCATAATATCCTGAAGTTTCATCCATGTTATAGCATATCTCATAATTTCCTTCTTTTTAAGGTTGAGTACTATTCCCTTATATGTATGTATAAATATATATATATATATAATATTTTGCTTATCTACTTATCTTTCAATAGATATTTGGGCTGCCTCTAAGTTTTAGCAATTGTAAATAATGTTGCTATGAATATAGGTATGTAAATATTGCTTCAAGAATTGCTTTCTATTTTTTTTTGCATATGCCCAGAAGTAGAATTGCCAGATCATATGGTAATTCTAGTATTATTTTTTTTTCAGGAACTGCTATACTGTTTTCTACAGTGGCTATACTATTTTACATACCTATGATAGTGCATACCTACAAATAGTGCATAAGGTTCCAACCCTGTTAACACTTGTCCCTTTCCCTTTCCCTCTCCCCTGATAATGGCTATGCCAATGGGAGTGAAATGGTATCTCACTGTGGGCTTGATTTGCATTTTTAAAATTATTAGTGATGCTATTAGGAGGCTAAGCATGTTTTTATGTGTATTGGACATTTGTATATGTTCTTGGAGAAATATCTGTTCAAGTCCTTTGCCCATTGTTGAATTGGGTTGTTTGTTGTTGTTGAGTTTTAGGAGTTCTCTATGTATTCTGGAAAATATTCTCATAAGATACATGATTTGTAAATATCTTATTTTCTCTGTTAATAGTATCTTTTTATGCACAAAGGTTTTCAATTTTCATGAAATCTAATTGTCTATTTTTTTATTTTATTGCCTGTGCCTTTGGTGTCATATATAAGAATTCATTCCACATATAATGCAAGACATTTGACTTCTAATTACAGTTGCCACTTCTCTTCTTCTGTTGGCCAGGGTGGAACAGATCTCATCTTCCTGTGCACTGAATCCATAAAACACATTCATAATTATAGCTTGGGTGCATTTTACATTTCCCTTTTTCAATTTTAACATCACATCATTGTTACATTGCATTTAATCTGATTTTTATGAAAACATTTTTGAGGTGAAAAATTTTCCAGGTTTTTTTTTTATTACTATCATTCCTAACATCTTTCTGATCACCCTTGTAGCTGTTTTCAGCATCTTAAAGGCATGCATTTCTGTTCTGATTGCTGATTCATGGATTTGTTGGAATGCACATTCAGATTACATCTCTGTGAACAGTTAGTTATTTTAAATATGTCAGGATTGTCCCTAGAAGATTTCCTAAATAAAAGCTGATTCCAATCAATTTACTTAAATTCATTCTGAATTACCTCAGACTCTGTCTTTAACACATTCAATATTTATGCAATGTATTCTCATGAGTGTTTCAAATATATTGTTTGGGGATGGGATGAAGCATCCAAAAATACAGCACAGTGGGCAAAGATAGCAAAATGACAAAACTGAAAGAGAAGATGCAGACGTGTAATCATTTTCAGCATGAAAAATGACAATCAATTGAGAGTAAACCTTTCTGAGTTGGATTGCTGCAAGCAGCAGCAGGTCTCATGTTTATGAGTTGTAGCATTTTATAAGATGGACAGAAGCCAGGATCATCACTGTGTTGTATTACATGATCTTGGTATAGTTATGTTTCTGTAATTGATTAGAATTGTCCACAGAGAATGTTCTTTGCTGCAATCCAAGGATTTCTTCAATGTTTCACTTTCTCCAAAGGCCACTTGTAGGGTAATGTATTTTAGAGGAATGCATTTTTCTAAAGGATCAGAAAATAAGATTGAGGTTTTTCTAAGATGTCTATATTATTCTCATTGTTTCTGCTAACAACACTATATTAGAAGCCAGTGTTATAACTTGTTCCTCCTTAGCTTTGGTTAGAATTAGGTTTCAGAAGATGGATAAAATAGTGTGAAAATAGTTGCTTTTGAAACAAAAATCAAATATTTCCTTCTAAAAGGAAAGGGTTTAGGCTTCTACTGAATATAAATTGATTTCCATGCTTGTACAAGCATGGGAGCAACATGACTCCTAGGAAGATTGAGCAGAGTGGGTATTGCTTGTCATTTTAAGGAAAGTATATAAATGTTTCTAAGGACATTAAAGAACTTGCTTAAAACACTTGGTGAAAATGTGAGGTGCCCCACACTCTTGCTTTCTGCTTTTCTGCTTCCACAGTGTACCTTGCTCTTGCTGATTTGGACATCAGGAGTGTCCTTGGTGGGCTCAGCATTGTGGCACAGGGACTTAAGCTGCTATTTGAGATTTGGATCTGTCCTGGAGTGCTAGTTTGAGTCCTGGCTGCTCTGGGATTCCTAGCCAGTTTCTTGTTGATGCACCCGGGAAGGCATCAGATGATGGCCTGAGTGCTTGAGTCCCTGCCATACAGGTGGGAGACCTTGATGGAGTTCTGACTTCTGGCTTTGGTCTGTCCAAACTCTGGCTGTTGTGGGCATTTGGAAAGTGAATGAGTGGATGGAAGATTCTCTTTCTCTCTCTCTAATTGATCTTTTAAAGCAAGAAAAGAGAGAATGAAAGGAAGAGAAGGGAAGGAAAGAAGGAAGGAAGGAAAAAAAAACAGCCCTTGATAAAACTGTGAAATGTTGAAGTTTGTCTTCAGAATCTAGAAGGGCAGAAATAACCTCCCATGCACAGTGTGGGCCTTCTGGGTGTCCTTCACTATTCTGTTAAAATACATTCCCAGGAGGTGCGCTCAGAAAAGTTCCAATGAAGTAATGCACATTCCTGCGTGTGTGCTGAACCACATCGCAAAGTGTAAGTGCATTTGCATTCTGAGAGATGCAAATCCTGTAGCACAAAGGAACACAACACAAATGAATCACTCAATGGGTACAAATTCTTTTTTCGTGTATGTGTGTGCATGTGAGGGTATATATGGATGGTGAGGTGAATTATTCCTTTACTGCCAATATTCCTTTACTTACCAATATTCCAATTGGCATATTGAGTAGAACTAGTCCAGAAGATGATGAATTTACAATTTGTCACCTTAGACAATCATTTGCACTTGACTGTTTGCAGCATTTTATCCTTTCCTAAGCATTTTTTACAGAAATGATTCATTCAACAAAACTGATTAAACATTTGCCCTTTGTTAGGCACTATGGGTATAGCAATGGAGTTAGTTCACTGTTCTTACTATCACAAAACAGCTGACTTTTTGGAGAGGAAACTGAACAAGGATGACTTCTACTCTTATAGCTATGAAAGGAAATGGTAACAGAGGGAATTGATCAAATACATTGTCCTAAATCTTCCAATATGTGATTGGGTCACCAAATACAACACAGGATTGAGGTAGCATTAAAGAAATTCATTAGAAAAGAAACAAGATAATGCTGGTTAATGCCACTCTTAGGATCATTGGTTAATATCCTCATCCTGTCTTTTATGACCTTGTATAAATATGATCAGAGTCGGCGAACTTGGTAGGCTTCCATAGCCTTGGCAACTCATGACGACAGCCTAGGGTGGTTACTGGCACCATAAACTAGAGTGTCAATTTGTTGGGTCAACAACAGGAGTCACTGTGCACTTGCTCCTCATGTGGGATCTCTGTCCTTAATGTGCTGTACATTGTAATTTAATGCTATAACTAGTACTCAAACAGTATGTTTCACTTTGTGTTTCTATGTGGGTGCAAACTGTTGAAATCTTTACTTAATATATACTAAATTGATCTTCTGTATATAGAGAATTGAAAATGAATCTTGATGCGAATGGAAGGGGAGAGGGAGAGGGAGAGGGGAGGGTTGCAGGTGGGATGGAAGTTATGGGAGGGGGAAGCCGTTGTAATCCATAAGCTGTACATTGGAAATTTATATTCATTAAATAAAAGTTAAAAAATAAAAAAAAGAAACAAGAAACACAAAACTGTGTATCTTGATACACAGACTAAGAATTTCTTTCTAATCTTTACCTATTTCTTCTAGATCCCTAGTGAAACAGCATTCTAACAGGCAATAGATCATAATTTCCAATAACAACACAGGCAAAGATTTACATTCCTGAGAAACTGCCCAGAATCAGGCCATGTTTGTATTGTAACCAGCAGAGCTTATTTGAAAGCTCACTTTAAGTTATTGGCATTCTTTGTAGAATGTCTAGTAGATAGCTTCATGCAGTATCAATTTCAGACATTTTAAGAAGTATGCCAGGACTCGTTTCCACGGAGTCCTGGAGTTTGGTGGAGACAGGTATGTCAAGGCAGACAATATTTGATTAATGAAGATCTCTGCTGGTAGCCTTCCTGTTCAGCATTTTATGACAGTGAAGTTTCGTTTTCCTCCTCTCATTCTAATTCAACCTCTCTCTTTTGTAACTTAAATTCACTTAATGTTTTTGCTTGTCCACTATGATTAGACTTTTAAAAAAATGACCCATGCATTTACATAATTTTACTAAAAAGCAGTCAGAAATCTAGAACTTACATATATATCAAAAGAATCTGTGCTCTTTTATTTGGGCTATTACACCACATTTGGAGAACTTCCACCAATACTGATGTGTTGCCATGTTATTTTTAGAACCTCTCTTTTCTGATTGTCTTTAATACTGACTTACAAGTCATTAGAAAATAAGTTTTATATTTAGAAATTCAGTCTTTCTGCATGTTGACAGCCATCTTATTCTCAAGAATTATTTGGTTATTTCAGAAGCTCCATTCATCTCTCAAAGGAATAGTATTTGGCATCTTTGAAACTACTTGGAAAAACAGGTCATCAGCTACAGGGTGTTCCAGAACTGGCTAGGGCAATCCTCCAGCTCTGGAAAGTGCACTATTCAGGGGCCAAGAGCCAACTGTATTTGAGTTGAAAGCTCAGGAATAAAACTCATCTTAGACCATCCTGCAATCTTCAAATAAATAAAAACTGCTTTCAATATAACTTGGAACCAAAGGGTACAATCATTAGAGGTGGCTAGACTTGCTTTCAATGACCAGGACCTGCATGTAGGTGGTTAAACAAGTCCAGATAATATAAGGACACATGACTAATAAACATAACAAGTAAGGATACAAAGGGTTGTGGGATTCACAGAACTTTTAATGAGAAGGAGGTGCTGTGGATTCTGCTCAGCTAACCATGGATTGGTCTACATTTCATCATGTTCTCCAGCAAGTCTCCAGGGAATGGTTAACATCTATTTAGAGGTAAAATATCACTTACGAAACTTAAATCAAATGCATTTTAAATATGTTCTCTAAATATCAGAGAAATTGGAGTAATAATAAAAAATTTCAGCCATTTAGATTTGATTGCCTGGGCCAAAAGCTTGACCTTAGGTCTGCCTGAATAACATGTGAACTGTGCTCCAACATCTTTGTCACATTAGCACACAAAGTGTTGAGAAGACTCAAGCAAGATAAACCTCTACTTCATTCTAAGATCTTAGATTCAAATAACCTTATTTTTTCAGAAATAGTACAGAATGCTCCATGACAACGAGTCGAAGGACTGATGATTAAATTTTGGGAATAGGCACAGGTGTTTGGTGTTTGACGCCATGATTAACATGCCCATGTCTCACATCAGAGTACCTGGATTTGATACTCAGCTCTGGTCCTCACTCCAGCTTCCTGATAATACAAATCCTGAAAGGCAGTGGTGATGGGTCAAGTATTTGGGTCCCTGCCTTCCATGTGGTGATAATAAGTCAGGAGTGGAGCTGGGACTCAAACCTAGGCACTTTGCCATGGGACCTGGGAGTCCCAAATGATGTATTAACCACTGAGCCAAACATCTCCCAGACGACTATTGGTGACTATATATTCCATGGCACTCTATCTTCTTCCCAACACAGTTACCAGTGGAATTTAAAAAATTTATTTGAAAGGCAGAGTTACAGATAAGGGAGATACACACACACACACAGATCCAGAGAGAAGAGAAGAGAAGAGAAGAGAAGAGAAGAGAAGAGAAGAGAAGAGAAGAGAAGAGAAGAGAAGAAAAGAGGAGGAGAGGAGAAAAATTCCTATCCACTGGCTCCCTCTGTAAATGGCCCCAGTGGCTTGGACTGGGTCAGGTCCAAGCCAAGAGCTTCATGTGGGTCTCCCACATGGATCCAGGGCCCCAAGTATTTGGGCCATCTTCTGCTGCTTTCTTAGGCACTTTAGCAGGGAGCTGGATTAGAAGTGCAGCAACTGGGATTCAAATAGGTGCCCATATAGGATGCCAGTGTTGGTGTCGCAGGTGGCAGCTTAACTCACTGTGCCACAATGCTGGCCCCCGGTGATATCAAAGTGCAGGAAGACAAGGGCTACTCATTCATGCTGATGAAATAGCTATGTTTCTCTTTAAATGCTGCCAGTTTTATTATTGGGTTTGAAGGATCCCCACAGCTCAAGTTCCCCATGGCTTTGTATTGCAGGTATAGGGGTATTGAAGTTGTTTTGTTTCTGACAGTTGAATTCCAGTTGGCCCTAAATGTAACAAGAAAGAGGATGCCTATGTGTAAGGGAACAGGAATCCACTAGCATTGGCTCTTTGCTGGGTGAAGCCTGTAGAATTACTTCTTCATTCATTGTCCACTCAAGTCCCTACCTCCTGACAATCTACTTTCTCCTTTCCTTTGTTACTGAAATCACTGTTAATGATCATCAAGGACCCAGTACCCCCAACATCAGGACCCTTGACTTTGCTCTCTCTGCCTGGAGGTTTAGTGCTCATTATCCACCACTCTACCCAGCTGTTAGCTCTTCTAGTCATAACCTTCTTTGGTTCCTCTTGATGTCTTGCTGGGGTTGTTTTTTCCCTTGAACCTTTTTTGGAACACTTCCTTGTTTGGTCATATCCTTTCCACGCCTAAATAAAGCTCCCATACAGTCAAACCTTGACCTCTCGTGACGTGGGAAGAAATTTCACTGCCTACATAAGGATTTGTGGTTCTTAATTAAAAAAACTTTTGTAATGTATTTTAATTTTATTTGAAAGGCAGAGACAGAGAAAGAGATTCTCCATCCATTTGTTCATTCTCCAAATTCCCTTAACAGCTAGGGCTGGCCAGAATGAAGGCAGGAGCCTGGAACTCAATATGTCTCCTCTGTGGGTGGCTGAGACCCAAGTACTTGAGGCATAATCTTCTATCTCCCATAATCTTCTGTCAGCAGAAAGTTGGATTGAAACCAGAGGAGCTAGAACTTGAACCAGCTGCTCTGTTATGGGGTAGGGGTTGCCTAAACGGTGACTTAAGCATTGTGCCAAATGCTTGTCCCCACTCCTTATTCTGTAATTCAAGTCCTCTTCAGAGACATTTCCATTCTTCTCACCTGTTGATCCCTTTCATATCTCTGAAAGCGCACCCCAAATGGACACCTCCTAGAGCCTTGCTAATTGTGTTCTATCTGGAATGTTGCCTTTCATCATTCTATCTTAAAAACTGTGCCTGTTAAAATAAAGAAAAAAATAAAAAACCCTTAGCCAAAATGTCCCTTTATGATTTTTAAAAAGACATTCATTCATTTGAAAGGCAGGGTGACACAGAGAGACAGAGACACAGAGAGAGGGAGAGACACAGAGAGATCTTCCATCTGCTGGCTTACTCCCCAAATGGCCACAACATCCAGGGCTGGGGTAGGCTGAACCAGGAGCTCTGTCAGGGTCTCCCATGTGGATGGCAAGAGTCCAAGGACTTGGGTAATCTTCCACTGCCTCTCTAGGTGCATTAACAGGAAGTCAGTTCAGAAGCAGAGCTGCTAGTACTTGAAATGGCACTCTTTGATGGGAGGCCAGCATTGGAAGTGGTAGTTTAACTTGTGTTACACAATGTAGGGGCTCACTGATTTTTTTAAAATAAAGATTTATTTATTTGAAAGGCAGAGTTGTGTGTGTGTGTGTGTGAGAGAGAGAGAGAGAGAGAGAGAGAGAGAGAGAGATCTTCCGTTACTGGATGTAATGGTAAAGGCCAGGAACCTGGAACTCCATACAGGGTGGCAGGGACCCAAGTACTTGAGCCATCTTCCACTGCTTTACCAGGCACATTAGTAGGGAGCTTGATCACAAGTGTAGCAGTCGGGACTTGAACTGGTACTATATGGGAATAGCTTAATCTGCTGTTGTAGGGAACCAGACCGGAGGAACCGTGCCCCTAAGATGGCGCCGACTCCCTGCTTCCGGGTTCTTCCTCATCTCAGGGAGTTCCCGCTCTTGCTCGCTCCTTCCCGCCTTAGATTTCCCGCTCTTGCTCGCTCCTTCCCGCCTTGCCACGAGATTGTCCTATCCCCGCGCTTCTAGCCTATCACCTGATTTGTGACGTGTATTGTGCATATAAACCCTTGCTACGCGGGTGTAAGGGAAGTTCCTGCCCAGAAGAGATCGAAGCTGGATCTCCTGCTTGCCGAGCAATAAAGGAACCCCGTGCAAAGTGTTCGGTCTCTGTCTCTTGCTGGACGAGGACGGCGCCGAGCAGCTGGTGGCCCGTACGGGGAACTTCCTCTACGTTGCCCGGTAAGTAGAAGGTAAGCGAGGTCAGTCTTACCGTCTGGGCCCCGCGAGTGAGGTATATCTCGTGGTTGGAGGGTGGACGCACCCTAAGATAGCGGACGTGTTTCCCCGCTTTAAACTGAAAGAATAGCAGACTTGTTCCCCCGCTTTAAACTGAAAATAAGATAGCGGACGTGTCTTCCCGCTTTAAACTGAAAATGGGAAATTCATCTAGCCATTCAATGTTGCTTAATCCGTTAAAAGCATTATTGCGTAGCAAAGGGATTAAGGTTTCTAAGACCACACTTGTCAGGTTCCTTGGAAGTGTTGATTTCTTTGCGCCGTGGCTCACCCACGAGGGCCAAATAACTCTTGAGTCTTGGGAGAAATTAGGAAAGGATCTCCGGCGCACAGTTAACGATCCCCAGGAACCCGATATCGACCCCGTTGTTCTCCCCTTATGGGAACTACTGCGGGCGTGCCTCCAAGAGGAGAGGTCGGTGGGAGCGGACCGCCCGACTCTTACGGCGGTTCGCGAGGCTCTCGAGGAAGTTCGTTCTCAGAGCTCGGACGGCGCCCGGGACCTCATACAATTTAAGGACACGGGATGCCAGACTTCCTCACTGGCCTCAGGCTCCGAATGTGGCTCCGCCTCCTCTGAGTCTGAGGGGGAAGGGGACGGCGATCCTAAATCCCCGCCTCCTACGTATGCGCAGCTGCGGCAAAAGTTAAAAGATGCCTGTTTACGCCCTCTAGTGCCTACGGCTCCTCCTATCGATGTCGTGCCCGCCCATCAGATTAAAGACGCAGCGCCTCCTACTGGCGGTCATGTAGGCGTGCCTCAGCCCCATCTAACACCCGTGCCGCCATGGCCATTAAACGTCCCAAATGTGCCACCTTTTTCAGGCAGACAGTTTCATCAACAAGCCTGGAAACAGTTGCGAACTGGCGCTCCCGCTGCCCCCGCTCAGGCTTACCCTGTTTTGGCTTTGGGCACGCGAGAGGCCCGGCACGAACCATTGGACATGACAGTATTAAAACAACTTAAGGCTGCGGTCCATGACTATGGACCCACAGCCCCATTCACATTGTCACTCCTTGAATCAGTCGGCCAGTCCATTTTAACACCTAGCGACTGGACCCAATTGGCTCGGGCCTGTTTAAGTCCAGGCGGCTTTCTTTTGTGGCAATCTATGAATACAGAGTGCTGTCATGACCAGGCAGATGAAAATGCTGAGGACGGCCACCCTACGTGGAATGCTGATATGCTTTTAGGGCGTGGACCTTATCAGGCTGACCAGACCCAATTCCCTAGACAAGTATACAGGCAAATTTCCAACTGTGCCCAACGTGCGTGGAGGCAGGCGTCCAATCCAAGTGACTCAGCTAGCCACCTCACCAAGATCGTTCAGGGCACGGCCGAACCCTTCGCTGATTTTGTCGCTCGCATACTTGAGGCTGCGTCGCGTATTTTCCCTTCCGAGGTTGACGTTCAGCCACTGGTCAAACAAATTATTTTTGAGCAGGCTAATAAAGAGTGCAAAAACATTCTTCGACAATATAGACATAAATCTCTGGACTCCTGGTTAAAATACTGCAGAGATACCGGTGGGCCACTTACTAATGCGGGCCTAGCTGCGATGCTGGCAAAAGTCAAAAAAAACAGTCCAAAATCTAAATCGACCCGACCCCCCATATCTTCAGGACTTTGCTTCCAATGTCATCAACCGGGTCACAGAAAACGCGATTGCCCCAATCTCAGCCATGGGTATTCCACGGCACAGCCTTCAGGCATAGAGCCTTGTCGCCGTTGCCGCAAGGGCCCTCATAGGGCAGAGGTATGCCGTTCTGCTTTCGATATCGATGGCAACCCACTTACAGGTAGCGCCCAGGGGCCAAAAAACGGCCAGAGGGGGCTCCCCAACCCAGCGAGGAGCCCCCAAAATCAAATCTACTCTCAGGTTCCACCTCCCGTGTCTGCGCTACACCCAGTGCACCCTCAGCCCGTGCCACTCACGGGTCCGCAGGCCTGGACCTCCGCGCCACCTCCCCTCTCCTCTTAACTCCGGAGATGGGGGTACAATTAGTGGAGAGCGACTGCTCCGGTCCTCTGCCCCCGGATTCGGTTGGATTAGTGTTGGGTCGGTCCTCCGCCGCCCTCCGAGGGCTAGCTGTGATCCCCGGGGTAGTTGACTCTGATTTCACTGGTAAAGTAAAGATCATGGTTCAGGCCCCTCAGGGACCTTTAGTAATCAATCCTGGAGACCGTATCGCACAAATGTTATTACTGCCCAGTCTTCACTCTTTAATCCCAGCTAAAAACCACGTTCGCGGCGCTGGTAACTTTGGGTCCTCTGGCATTAATTTTACCGGCTTACATATGCTTTTAAATGAACGTCCCACTTTAGTGTTGCAGATTAATGGCAAGGACATTAAGGGACTTTTAGACACAGGAGCCGACAAATCCATTATAGCAACAAAGGACTGGCCTAGTACATGGCCTACAAATGTGGCGGAACAAACCTTGCAAGGACTTGGTTTTGCTCATTTCCCAAAAATCAGTGCAGCCTTGTTGTCATGGCAGGATAGCGAGGGTCATAGAGGACAGTTTTCTCCATTCATTTTACCTCTACCCATTTCCCTTTGGGGGAGAGACGTCCTGGCCGAAATGGATGTTGCTTTGGTCACCACTTCCCCTGCAGTACGATCTATGCTACAAAATATGGGTTACGTCCCAGGCAAGGGACTCGGTGTCCAGCTCCAGGGCCACCCTTCCCCCATTGAACCAAAACAAAGACCAAGTAAAGTTGGCCTGGGTTTTTCCTAGGGGTCACTGTTTCGCCTCCTAAACCAGTGGAGCCTTTACCCATCTCGTGGCTAACGGACGTACCCGTCTGGGTTCCACAGTGGCCCCTATCTCAGGAGAAACTGGAGGCAGTCAACACTCTGGTCTTGGAGCAGGTCAACGCTGGTCATTTGATCCCATCCACCTCTCCATGGAATACGCCTATTTTTGCCATCCGCAAAAAATTAGGTCAATGGAGACTCTTACATGATCTTAGGGCAGTCAACGCACAGATGCAGCCTATGGGCCCTGTGCAACGTGGTCTTCCTCTGCTTTCGGCACTTCCCAACCAATGGCCTGTTATTGTAATAGATCTTAAGGATTGTTTCTTTTCCATTCCATTGGACAAAAAGGATACCCCACGTTTTGCTTTTACTGTCCCCACCCAGAACCAGGAACAACCGGACAAGCGTTGGGAGTGGACAGTCTTGCCTCAGGGTATGACTAATAGCCCCACCATGTGTCAAGTCTATGTAGCCCAAGTACTAAAACCTCTTAGAGACCGATATTCCGACTGCAGGTGCCTACATTATATGGACGACCTACTGTGTGCAGCCCCCACAGCAGAGAGGCTCCTGGCCTTATACAGTACACTCCAACAAGTGCTGGAAGGGGCAGGGCTGCATATTGCACCTAATAAGGTGCAATTGTCGTCTGTAGTTTCTTATCTTGGGGCTATAGTCGCCCCTACTCAAATTAGACCTCAAAAAATTCAAATAAAAATCAATGCTATCTCCACTCTAAATGACTTACAAAAACTTTTAGGGGATATCAATTGGATTAGGCACTACCTTAACATTCCTAATGCTGCATTGCAGCCCCTCTTTAATATACTTAAAGGAGACCCGGATCTTGCTTCCCCCCGAACCTTCACCTCTGAGGCCAAACAAGCACTGTCAATTGTCAACGATGCCCTTAGTAAAGCTGCCCTAAAACGTTGGGACCCTGCGGGAGACCTTACTCTTTGGGTCCTCGACACCCTTAAACAGCCCACCGCGGTCCTATGGCAGGATGGGCCTCTCCTCTGGATCCATCCCTCAATGTCATCTACTAGATCTATTAGTTACTATCCCGTGGCAGTGGCGGAGATAACTCTCCTAGCCATTCAGAGGGCTATCCAACATTTTGGACGCGAACCATCCACCATTGTTGTCCCCTATTCCATGGAACAGGTACGTGTGCTAATCGCTTGTACTGATGCTTGGGCGGTTTTAGTCTGCTCCACTTCCGCAACTATTACAAACAGAACACCCTCTGATCCTTTGCTAACCTTTGTTCAGTCTCACCCAGTTATTTTTCCAAAGTCCACATCCCAAAAGCCCTTACAGGGAGCCCCAGTAGTGTATACCGACGGTTCTAAAACAGGAGTCGGTACATATGTTGTTTCAGGATCTGTGCCAAAAACATTCCAATTCGCTACTAACTCCCCCCAGGTAACTGAACTTCTTATAGTTAACCAAGTCTTCTCTGATTTCCCCGGACCTGTCAATATTGTGTCTGATTCACGCTATGTGGTTAATTCTGTGTCTATCCTTGAGGCCGCAGGACTAGTCAATTCTTCATCCTCCGTAGCGACAGTTTTCCTCACCCTGCAAAAATCTATTTGGAATCGGTCTGCTCCTTTCTTTATTACTCATATTAGAGCTCATTCTTCCTTACCTGGACCCATGACCACAGGCAATGCTATAGCTGATCAAGCCACACGCCCCATTTGGATACTCCAATTTTCTTCCCCAGAAGAGCAGGCTATCCAGTTTCATTCAGAGTTCCATGTAAACGCAAAAACCCTTGCCGCCAAATTCGGTCTTTCTCGTGCTGCCGCTCGCGATATTGTTCGCCATTGTGCCGCATGCCCTACTTTAACCCCTGTGCCTTCGGTGGGGGTTAATCCCCGAGGATTACTACCAGGACATATCTGGCAGATGGATGTCACCCACATATCCGAGTTTGGGACCTTAAAGTATGTTCATGTGTCAGTTGACACCTGTTCCCAAGTAATTTTTGCTTCTCTGGAGACGGGTGAGCGTACCACCCATGTCATTAATCACTGCCTTGCTGCATGGGCAGCCTGGGGCAAACCAAAAACTTTAAAAACAGATAATGGTCCTACATACACAAGTAAATCATTCCAAGATTTCTGCACCCGTATGCAGGTACAACATAAAACTGGAATCCCTTATAACCCTCAGGGACAGGCCATAATTGAAAGGGCTCATCGAACCCTCAAGGCTTTTCTCTTAAAACAAAAGGAGGGAATTGCCACGGGCAAAACCCCTCGAATGCGCCTCTCCCTTGCACTGTTTACTATAAACTTTTTGAATTTGACAGATCATTCTATGTCCCCCGCTGAGAGACACATGTTAAAGGAGCCATCTTCACGAGGCTATGTCCGTTGGAAAGATGTCCTCACGGGAAAGTGGTACGGCCCGGATCCGGTATTATGCTGGAACCGAGGCGCGGTCTGTGTCTTCCCACAGGAATCTGGAAGAGAACCTCTCTGGATACCGGAAAGATTGGTCAGAAAAACAGCCCCGCCGCCACAAGATACACCTCTATCACCTACGGACGACATCTCCCCCGAGATAACCGAGATTACCACGCTCTCACAGGACGACAAATTGCAACAAAACAACGAGACGTGAGATGCACCCCTTCCGCTTCTTCATACTGGCAGCGGCTTTGCTCCCTGGCTCTTATGCGGGCTTTAACTCCAACCCCACTGCTTTACTGCAGAACGTAGGCAACCCTTGCGACTGCAAGGGGGGGACCAGCAACACCGTACTGCAGCGTACTCACATCGCCACAGCTGATTGTGGGGACAAAACTGCATATCTGCCCCTCCAGGGGATCCCCGGCCTACCACGCGGCTACATATGTGTGCCCAAACCCCGCGTTTCTGATCCCCATAGCAAAAACCACTCCTGTCCTTGCTTGACCTTTCAAGAATCCATGCACAGCTCTTGCGATTCCTCATACTTCCAATGCACTTCTGGCGGTCAGTCGTACTATGCCACCCAGTTACAAAGTACTCGCAGGTCCTCTAGTCCTGACCATTTGCCACAGGTAGTCCATTCATCCCCCTACCTCTCAGCCCCCTGTGTTGGTACGCCTGGACAGTGGGCGTGCTGGCGCACTACGGCACCCGTGCATATCTCTGATGGCGGAGGCCCACAGGACCAGCTCCGCCACCAACAGCTAACAAAGCGATTAAAACCCTCGTCCCCCCATCCCTACTCACGCCTCACATATGGACAATGCCTCCATCAGGCACACACCTTCCTCGAGTTGTCTTGTTCCCCCTCTCATTCATTGGGCTGTATCACCCATCCCTGACGGGGAGCGAAAACTGGGTATGCGAGACCAAAGGTACTGCAGCAGGAGTCCACCCGGGGGTTCCGGGGGTCCTGGGAGAGCATATGCATATGCATGCAGGTTCAATTCCCAGCCTGCCCCAGCAAAAGGGAATAAAAACTGATCCCTAACGGAGACATCAGGGGTTGTGGCCAGGCCCTTGAAGTTCCGTAACTAACGGATCACAAGCACGCTGGGTATGCACCTCTACTCTCTGCCTAGTAAATATTCTCCCGGCCCTCATGAGCCAGGGCCGTCGGGGATGTGATTTGTGCAAAAACAAAAGGAGGGAGATGTAGGGAACCAGACCGGAGGAACCGTGCCCCTAAGATGGCGCCGACTCCCTGCTTCCGGGTTCTTCCTCATCTCAGGGAGTTCCCGCTCTTGCTCGCTCCTTCCCGCCTTAGATTTCCCGCTCTTGCTCGCTCCTTCCCGCCTTGCCACGAGATTGTCCTATCCCCGCGCTTCTAGCCTATCACCTGATTTGTGACGTGTATTGTGCATATAAACCCTTGCTACGCGGGTGTAAGGGAAGTTCCTGCCCAGAAGAGATCGAAGCTGGATCTCCTGCTTGCCGAGCAATAAAGGAACCCCGTGCAAAGTGTTCGGTCTCTGTCTCTTGCTGGACGAGGACGGCGCCGAGCATGCTGTACCATCTGTAGCCCAGCATTTCTGATTTTTAAAGGTAATATTTTAACTCTGAACTCTGAGTATTTACTCCCTATCACTATCATAATTGTATTATTAGAATTAGGTGCACCTCCTTTTTATCACCAGGTTACCTTGTTAGAGGACAGGAAATGTCTCTGAGTCTTGTGGTTATCAGTATATTGAATACAGTGCTTAGGACAAATGTTTGACTGGTACTCCAATAATTTTGAGTTGATAAAACCCAGAGGACTATAAAATGACAAGCCATGAAATCAGAGTGGTATAAGGTAATAGTCTAGAGATGCATGGTCCGAGATGAAGTGGGCTGTGCATGCTCCACTTAAGAAAACATTTATAATGTACCCACTGAAATATTTCTTATCTACACAAAACCCCCTTCAGAAATCTTAAGACAGGCCGGCGCCATGGCTCACTAAGCTAATCCTCCACCTGTGGCGCCAGCACCCCGGGTACTAGTTCCGGTCGGGGTACCGGATTCTGTCCCGGTTGCTCCTCTTCCAGTCCAGCCCTCTGCTGTGGCCCAGGAGTGCAGTGGAGGATGGCCCAAATCCTTGGGCCCTGCACCCGCATGGGAGACCAGGAGGAAGCACCTGGCTCCTGGCTTTGGATCGGCGCAGCGCGGCGGCTGCAACGTGCCGGCCTTAGTGGCCACCTGGGGGGTGAACCAACAGAAAAAGGAAGACCTTTCTCTCTGTCTCTTTCTCTCTCTCTAACTCTGCCTGTAAAAAAAAAAAAAAGAAATTTTAAGACAAATAACTTTTCTCAGTAATCAAGATTTGCAGTTATTTTTAAATGCTACTAAACATGATGGAATGTTAATGATTTACAGATTGAAAATAGTATTAATATGATTATGGTGGCACGCATCCTGTTACAAGGCATACCTAATACTAAAATTTTGGTGGAGGAATGAATGCAAAGTTGTAGACAAATATTTTTGGTTACTCATTGGGATAACATTAATTTTTCCATCCAAGTGCACCTTGCCTAATTATTGTTCCCTGTGGTATATTCAGAACTAGGAAGTCATAATCTTAAAATTATTCAATTTTTCACAGTATTTTTTCTGACAGACATAACAGAAATTTTTTTCTTATTGTTTTGATGTCCTGTGCCATATACATTATCCAATGAAGCTGATCCCATACCTCCTACAGAACTGACAAGAAACTGTGACAAGAAACGGGTGATGGTGACAGACATAGAATTGGTGCAATTGTTCTGCCTCAGATTTCTGTACAGGTTGGTAATTGATGTCTCTAAATAATCTCACTTTCAGGGCTGTTGTTGTGGTGTAGTGGTTAACCCACCACTTGCAATGCCGGCATCCCATAAGGGTGCTGATTCAAGTTCTAGCTACCTCACTTCCAAACCAGCTCCCTGCTAATGGCTTGGGAAAGCAGCAGAAGATGGGCCAAGTTCTTGGGCCCCTGCACTCATGTGGGAGATCTGGAAGAAGCTCCTGGCTCTGGCTTGGCCTATCCAGCCTCTGTTGTGATCATCTGGCGAGTGAGTGAACCAGCAGATGGAAGATCTCTCTCTCTCTCTCTCTAACTCTCACTTTCAAATAAGAAAAACAAAAATTTCAAATTCATTCTTTCTTTTAAAAAAAGATGTATTTGAAAGTCAGAGTGATAGTGGATAATTCCCCCCACCATCTCCTCCCTCACACCCAGAGTAGGGGAAGAGAACGAGAGCCAGAGAGAGCAAGAGAGAGCTCTTTCATCTACTGGTTCACTTGTCAGATTCCCACAATATTCAGGATTGGGATTGGCTAAAGTCAGCAGCCAGGAATTCCATCTGGGTCTTCCATATTGGTGGCAGGGACCCAAGTACCAAGTTTGAAAAAGTTTTTTTTTTAAAAGATGAACTTCAATGGCATGTATATGTCTGTGTTTCTGTGTGTGTCTATACTACATATATACATTCATATACTGGAATCACATAGTGAGGATGCTTCAATGTCATCCTGTGAATTTAGAGTTTTTATTGTTTGTTATGGTCATTACATGATCCAAATCATTTTACAGAAATAACTTCCAGTATATAGTCAGTAGATGAAAGGTAAATAATACAAAACTACTATGTACCTAAAGTTAAATGACAAATCTGTGTGTCATATGCCCTTGTAGAAACTTTTCAATGATTATACCAAGGAAATGATTGGGGAAGAGGGAGGTTGAGACATATGGATTTCTACATCCTCAAAATCATCTCAAATAAATTATATGCTTACTAAAAAAAAATAAAAGATGAACTTGTTTACATATGGAGAAATTCCCTTTTTCACAGAGAAAAACCTACCCACTACTTGAACACAACAACAAAGAATTGTTCCTTTATATGTTATAACACAAATTAGACTATATTTGTCTCCCTGTATAAATAAATATATCAGAAAGACAATGGAAGTAGTGTTGAAGTAGAAGAGAAAGAAGAATAAGAAGGGCTATGATGAAAGGAAGCCAGAAGAAAAATTAAGTCAGCTTGTTTTGAAGTTGCACTTTACATATTTTATTTCCACCAGTTTAGTATCTATATTTTCTAAGATCAATATATTTTGTTTTTTTGTTTTATCATCATTGGGCTCCAAAATATAATTTTATATATATATTATTAACATTTATGACTATAAGAAATTGCTGAAACTACTTCTACATGTGATCAAAGTATAAATTTTGCTATCAAGATACACAGTATATCACCTTGCAAATTTATCCCATGTATTTTATACTGCAGAATTAAAATCCCAACACTGTAACATCTCAATGTATTTTTCCTTAAAAAATGATAATATTCATATAAACAGTACATTGTGAGATGTGAAATTTGATTGATAACTCCTAAATATCATCCCAAATATACACAAATTAAAAGATTGTCCCACATGCTTGTCCATTGTACATATCAAGAAACCCATGAAGACAACATTATAAAAGGCAGCATTTGTTAAAAGGCCACTGCATCTAACTTTGTGTTGCTGGAGTCAATACTGCAGTAACTGTCAATCTACTGGATGTCTTTGAGGTTAGAAGTTGATTCCATCAAGGCGAACATCAAGTAATTTGACTCTGTCTGCATGACTAAAGAGCCAGATTTCTTAAATAGTTCTTTTATACGATTATTTGGGTCAGGTTGCTTCACTCAGCAAAGGCATCAGTGGCCTCGGTGTTGACCTGTGTAGAAGCGTTGGCTTGTGTGACGTGGAGATAAATGTCATACTGCTGGTCCAGGCCAAGGTAGCAGTCACTCATGAGATACAATGTAAAGATGTACCTGAAATGAGCAGTAGAACAAAAATGTAAACCTGTCTTTCTACTCAATGACATTCAATTCTTTTGGAACTTCAGTAGTAAGAGTCTGCTTACCTTCCAGGCATTTCAGGGGTATAAAATGAAAGGGAAACTACGTGATGATTTCGTACATATCCTACTCTTTTTAAAGCAATAAGTTCTCTCTTATCCACTTCTCCTAATATTAAAAACCATCCTTCATCTTTTGATTTGGGAAATCGAGGGGTCACTGCACAGGTCTCTTGCTTCCCCTGTAAACCAGAAAAAAGGATAAAGCATTAATAATGCCTAAAGTTTCTATACAACTTGGTTGTGGTTAAAAGGCTATGTTACGTTTTTTGAAGGCCACAGATCTACATGGTTCAGTACATCTATCTGATGTTTTAAATTTTCTTTCTTTCCAGTTTGATGTCTTTGATAGGCTTTCACCTACCTTTCTTTAATATTTTCAGAGCACTCTGTAGACACGAGTTTGTGGCTACCAACTACCAGAATTTTGCCTCAGTTAGAAAAGAAGCTCTGAATCTTGAAATCAATTTAGTAAATTCTCCTGCCATTCCTACAATTATTGATAATTACTTGCAGATGAATAAACTGAGATACAACCACAGTAACCAAATCTTCCAAAGAAACATTCATAAGGAACTGATGCTTATGGAAACAAAGTCAGTCAAACCTAGATGCTATACCTCAAGATAATAAACATTATACCATATAGATACTTTCCCCTCAACCAAGAATAAAATGTACAGAAAAAAAGAGCACATATTCTAATGTGTCAATATTAAAAAGTCCTTTCTCTGAAAAATGGGAAATTGTAAATCAAGCAACATATAAAACATATTAATTACCACAATCCAAGATTAGATATAAATATAATGATAGCATTTGAAGCCTATTTTAATTGACTTTTACAAATGCAATATTATTCCAATGATTCCTTATCACAACGAGTTTATGGCATAAAATGAGTAATCATGATGTGCTCCGAAACAGACATTACTCAGTATTTTAGAGAAAGATATTTAACTTATGCTATTTTCAAAAAAGAATCACAGAGTAATGGTACATTTTCACATCATTTAGAAACAAAATTTAGAGCTTTCCTAGAATGATTAAAACTAAATTCTTATAACATTAAGGTTAATAAACTCAGTTTCCCCCATGATTTTATTTTTATGATCATTACTATTTTTTATGATTATCACAATTTTTTTTTTGGTTAGAATACACTAACTCATTTAGAAATGCTCACATTAAGTCCCCTGAAATGCTGCCTGAGGCCAATCAGCTCATACTTACACTGACTGATTTTTACCATTAGAAATCCAGTAAAGGGGGACTGGAAAGGACAGCAATGAATGGATATCATAACAGAAAGTTGTTGACCACTTTGTATGTGAAAACAGAGGGTGTCAGCCAACTAAAACCTCACTTCTAAGGGCTTACTGGGAAAGCCCTGAGTCCAGTGGGCTAAAAAGAAGACAATTTTCTTATTTAAATTACTGTGGTACTGAAAACCAATCTGCCCACATGCTGTGTACTAATAGTCTTAGAGGACTAAACAATTAATTTTGGTGTCAGAGGCAACAGAACAGGTCATACTAATTTAAAATAAAAATATTGTACATTTTGGGCCTGTCTGAATATTGACAAAGCTCTCTCATGTGTACTTTGATGAGGGAAGCTGGCCCGGGTGGCAACTGAGGCTCAAAAGTCTTAGCGTCTTACTCAAATTTAGGGAGCTAAGTGGTAAAACATCCACCAACTCTCCAACTTTAATATCCTTAAAAATCATTGGGAGTGCTGAGTAAAAGTATAGACTTTGAGACACTTTGCCCTGAGGTTCTGACTTGGTTAATCTTGGGTGGGGGTGGGGGGCAAAATCTGGCTCTCCAAGAAAGTCTGCTGGACCGAGTCAGTAGGTTATATTCTGAATAGTATTAGTGTGTCGGATGGATATTCTGGGGTGCTGGAAACAACTCATGAGGAGAACTAATTTCAAAAGACTGACTCTTGCTGCTTAAGACCAGTTGAGAAAGCAGGATTCATGAATGACACGGACACATTCGTAATATAAAAGAAATGTGTGGTGGTGCATGCTGGTATTTGGTGTGAAATATTTGAGAATGGAAACCAAACACCATACCTTGTAGAACCCAAAGTGGACTCTCTGCAAGCTGACTTGAAGCACATACTCCTGATCAGCATGCAATTTGATCCATTTGTTGTCATCTCGTTTGTCTGCAGTCAGATTTGAAATGGAGAGTTCATTATGTCCTTCAACTAAGTCATCCCATGAGCCTTTAACACTTATGCCAACATCTATCACTGGCAAGCGAGACAAGAAAGTCCATGCCTAAATAAAAAAAAAAAAGGGAAAATGAAAAAGGAATAGTCAATATGAAATGTAGTAATCAACTAATTCAATGCATTCAATGCAGTTGCAAAAAAAATGAGAAATTCTATTCATTTACCCAGCTTCCCTCATTTGTAGCATTTTCAAAACAAAAGTATAATATTACAACCAGAATATTAACATTGATATATCTACTGATCTTGTCTAGGTTTCCCAAGTTTTTCTTACACTCATGTGTATGTGCGTACAATAACATACTTTAAATCTTTTTAAAGCTTCAAAAGTTGTTTTAGAAACAACTACGGAAACATTTTCAGATCTAAACTTGTGATGCTTTACTGGAAATCACTCTCAATACTGAATAGTCATTACCTATCTTAAAAAATAATAAGTTTTAAAGAGTTTGTTGATGAACTGGTTTGTTCCAGAAGGCAAAGAACATTACTTGGGGGCTATAAAGGCAACCTGAAAGAATATTAGTGATGCAATTCTTGGTGTCAGTATCATCTGCTGACTGCTTACTATATAAGATTTTATCAATGTTGCAAAATTTGTTACTCTGAAAGGAAAGCATTTTTATACTTCTATATGTTGTAGGGAATCCTGTAAGGTTAGAGCTTTTTCTGGACAGAAACTTGTGTTTCTAGCTTCGTTATGTTGAAAATGTCAATTAAAATGACACACATCGAAACAGTGGGAAATATTTTATCAATTTTATTGTTGCTCTTTAAACAAAGATATTTGTGAGAAATTAGTATTAAAATACTAAGTGCTCACCAGTATGAAATGAATGAATGGATGAACTTTTAGGCCCATGGAAAGGATTAACAAAAGAAGTTTGAAGTCCTCAGGTAGTAGTCATCCTTTCTAACATTTACAGTTAGGTAGTAATATCACAATTAGTCAAGAAAATGTCCACATACACTAGCTGCTTTAACAGCTGACACCTTTTAAGTTACTTTTAAAAATATATGGGTACTTTAATTTTGGTGTTGCTTTTATTCCTTTAATATCTGCTATAGGCTTTCTTACACCTTGACTTCCTGTTTCAATGGCTTTAGCGCTGCTGAATTTACCTAATTGAAATGAAGTATTCCTGATGAACCAAACAACCCTTAGGAATTAAAAAAGTACAAATCCTATGCAGATTTTTCAGCTCAACTCCAATCCTGTCAACTTGTGTCAATCTGAAATTATGTCTGGAATTAGATTCTGAAATAGTCAAACCACAGAACGTACTTCAAACAAATGATGGTCTCTCCCCTGCTAGCACCATGAATCACTGAGTATAGAAGCTGTACCACCTGATGTTCTTCTAAGACTGGACAGCATGGAAGAGTGGTCAAGGAGACAATTAAAACACACAATTTCTGTAAAGCATTTAATTTTGTGAGACAACACAAGTAACATTCATCACCTGAAGCAAGACTTCATGTTTCTTCACTTGTATCATTAAATTAGTTATCAATTTAATGTTTTCTCTTATCAGCATGTCATTGGGATTTTACTTTACAAAGCCCCCAAAAGTCACATATAGCCTTTAATATGTGAAATCTTCTTTGTAGCAGTTAATACTATTTTTCAATCCACAATGTGTACACATATATTTATTGAGTGTATTTATATATTTATGTATATAAAACACAAGCTATTTTTAAAGAAACTGCTAAGACATTTCAATACCAGCCAAACATATTTATCTGAGGATTAATCTTCATCTATTGAATCAGGCAAGAGCACTGCCATGCATACAATTATTTAATTAGCAGCCAAATCCTCTGCCAGTCAGCAGCCGTTCCAGGCATACTGATGGGGTAGAAGATGCAAATCTCACAGTCGTACTGCTTTTTCTCATTACTACTGCAATTAGCACTTAAATTGATGCTTTAAACATACTAATTTCTGGAATAATTCAGGATTTGTATGTTACCTGGGATCGCCTCACTGCAGAGCCGACACCAGATTGCTCTGCAAATTGAAGCACTTTTGAGCCAAATAACCATCATCATATCAGACAGAGCCAATTTGCATTTGGTTTTAAAGATAACAGAATGGCAATTTATGCAAATAAATTAAGTAAGTTTACTTCTGAGTTCTCCCTGAACTAATTATAACAATGTTCTAATTTTTCATCACATCTAAAACTTGGCTAGAAATCAATGTATGTTATGTTTAAAGTGTGTTGTTGCTAACAGAAGTCTTGTTTTGATTTAAATATATTGTTTTTATTCATAATTTTGATGGTAATTTAGTCAGAAAGGTAGGCATTTATTATGAATATTTAAATAGTTTTTGTGCCAATTTTGGGTTCAACAGAAACTGAACAATCAAGACACTAATGCTTGTTATACTTTTTCTAAGTCTTGTTCAAAAATAAGTTCCACTCAGAAAAAGAAAGGCATGGTTTAGAACTTTAATACCTGAATCTGTAAGTCAATATGTTAATTATATTATAAATCCTGAACATTTACTTTGACATGTTTAGGGTAAAACTGCTTAGGACTTAAAAGTCTAGAAAGCCACATAGTTCTGGCATAGCTCACTCACTTTTTTTGGCTTTCCCAAAGATTGTTTGGATAGATGATTCAAGTTGTTTTCCACAACATAGACTTAGCATCCTATGTAAGTCTCATGGTTCACATATAAGAAGTTTATTTGAAAGAACACTTTAGAATTTTGGAGTAATAAAGCTTTGATTAAAATAAGAGGGAGCATAAATAAGTAACTGAGGGAATTGCACAAAAATATACCCAAGCATAAAAAAAGAAAAACTACCCTGAAGAGGGAGTAGGTCTCCTGGGTAAGGTAGATGCACAGGCTACAGGTCTTTCACAGAGGGCTTAAAAGCATTATACTGAAACATCTTTTACCAGTGCCACTACTAGTATTAAATACTACCACTGACATTATTTTTAGTATCATGCATAGAGTTTTTATTCTATGTCAAAACTGTATAAAGGGGCTGGTGCTGTGGTGTAGCGGGTAAAGCCACTGCCTGTTAATGCCAGCATCCCATATAGGAGCCGGTTCAAATCCTGGCTTTTCCAATTCTAATCCAGCTCTCTGCTATGGCCTGTCCTTGGGCCCCTACACCTATGTGGGAGACCTGAAGGAAGTTCCTGACTTCGGATTGGTGCAGCTCTGGCCATTGCGGCCATCTTGGGAATGAACCAGTGGATGGAAGACTTCTCTCTCTCTGCCTCTGCCTCTCTGTCTTTCAAATAAAGAACTAAATTAAAGAAAAAGGTGACTACTGCTGTTATGAAAAAAAAAAAGAAGATGTATAAAGCACTTTTTATATTGTGTTTAAGTTTCGTATGAACTTTATGAGATAGTAACTTCATGGTTAGTAAATAGTACACAGAATTTATTTTTTATTTTATAAATATTTATTTATTTGAAAGTCATCAGAGTTATAGAGAGAGAGGGAGAGACAGATCTTCAATCTGCTGGTTCACTCCCCCAATGGCTGTGATGGCAGGGGTTGGACCAGGCCAAAGCCAGGAACCAGGAGCTTCATCTGGGTCTTCCACATGGGTAACAGCGGCCCAGACACTTGGGCCATCTTTTGCTGCTTTTCCCAGTCCATTAGCACAGAATTGGATTGGAAGTGGGGCAGTGCCCATATGGGATGCTATCATCAGAAGTAGTGGCTTAATCTGCTACGCCATGACCTGGCTCCAGGCAGAGAGAATTCTAACCCAGGTGAGATAGACTCCAAACCCCAGACATATTGAGGGAGCCTACAAACCATGCAAGAGGTGCACTCACCTGCTTTGTTTTTGCAGCATGGAGCTCATTTTCTACCATGCTGCTGAATACATGGTCTTTCCCTCCGCAGGCATGGATCAGCTCAGGAAGGCACTCGATGGAGGTGCGACACCTAGCATGCGGTCCCTTTTTCCATTTTCTATGAAACAATATCAAAGCCAACCAAATAATTTTCTCACAGTACAAATGACATGTTCTTATAATGGTGCTTTATATAATTAAACAGATAAAAAAGTTAAGATAATCACTTTTTAAAAGACATTTTGGTTAATTTTTAACAACGAGCCAGCATTCTCTAAGATATCAGTCCCAGGCAGCATTGCTCTCAAGGCTCATGTAAATCATGCATGAGGTCAGCAATTCTTAAGGTTCATTGACAGTGGGTGTCTTTCCACAGGAAGGCATGAATGAGAAATAATGCTTCCACGTGGATAAAGTAGTGATCTGACCCTGATGTGTTTTTAATGGATGCAGGCAAATGTCTCTAATATATTTACCTGAATAAAGTTTTATATTATAAATTATTGGGAACATAAAATTAAAAGTACATTTTGGGAATCTTTTGAGATTTATAGCATAAGCCATGCCAGATCCCAGGAACACAGGCCACCTAAATCTTACAGCAAGAAGAAAAAGTATAATTGAAGTAAGATTAATACTGCACTCTTCAAAGTGGCAGGAAAACTAAACCAAATCTCTTAGGCCCCAAGCAGCTTCTCTAGCAGACCTGCTTGCTGTGTTAGGTAGTACCTTAATGTGCCTTCTTTATCGCTAAAATCCAACTCCTATAATGTTGAGTACGTACTGGAAGGATTCCTGAAACTGGGCTGCAGACGCATATGCGATATCTGCCTCTCTCTCCACACCTTCTGCTGCAAGTAAGCCTTATTCTCTGAATGTGTCTTTTAGTTCCCAGGGACACGCTATGGTAGGGACTCAGGCACCACAGAGACAACTGCCCTGGAACTCAGCACACTGGAGTCAAACTGGGCTGCTCCCGAGGGGGTCCTAGGTGTGCTTGAGGTTCTCCCTGGTGTTTGTATGTAGGTACTTCAAAGAACGGCCATGTCCAGCTGACAAGAAGTACATGGTGTGTGAGGCACACTATAGCCATACTGTTTAGCTTGTCTACATGATTGTGAACCAACATTTTTGCTGCAAAGTATCTTTCAAATGATGTGAAACACTGGTGTGAAAGATTTTCTGTTAACCATTGCCAACCCTGCTTATGATATGTACTGTTCTTTTCCTCGCTAAAATGTTTACTGTCATGTACAAGAGAGCTAAGGGTTAAATGATTTGATGTTAATATAAACTCTTCTTTTAAGCAAAGTTTGTATCTTGAACTCCATATATATATATATATGTATATGCATGTATGTATGTATGTGTGTATATATATATATATATATATATAAAACTAACCAGTTTTGTGTTTTGCAGATGTACGATTTACTTTTGGCAATGGATTTCAGATCTTTCAAATCTCTTCTATAATGACAGAAATTGGCAATTTATTTTGCTTTGGATCACAAAGCACTTTAATAGTATATTCTTAAATGAAGGCTGGTATTGTAAAGGAATAGATGCAGTTAAAATAGATATGTATCCAATGTTGTAAACTGAATTTAGATAGATGGTCAAAATGAATACTGGATAGCTTGGGATCAATAATCAAATTCCAATAATGGTAAAGGAACAGCACATTATGTTATGAATCCAAGTTTCTCTCCAGGGAACAGAGGCATTTTCACGGTAAAGAATCCATATTCTAGGCAAGGCATAAAATTCCAGTGACTACACATGTAAAAAAAATTTTTTTTTGAAATTAGAACAAAATGGAACAATTAAACTTATCTTTTAATTTCCTATTTTTTTTTAAAAAAGAGGGAACAATTACATTGAAAATTAAGACAATTTTACCTGAAAAGGTGAAGATGGTGCTGTTCTATGTTCGGTACAGTAAGAAGAGAAGAATCTTTTAACCACCGACCCTGGACCACCATCTGAACCAGATTGGTGATATTCAGGGCAGTCACCAGCCAGCCCTGGTTTGCAGCCACATCCAGCATTGCCTGAATAGGGAAAGCATCCACGTTACAAGACTAACAAGACTATCATAGCACTTGCCCTCTCCACTGGGAATCTGATGTTAGCTTTAACAAGAAACAAACAGAAACCAAGCATTACATATCTAAATGACGATTCATCTAAATAGAACCAGAAAATGAACTGAAGTTGTATTGAAGGGAAAAACCAAATCTCTCAAAGCATTTATTATATATTACTTCTTACAAAGGGCCAAATATTAAACTATTTTCATACAGTAATGATGGTTAGCCCACATTGGTACCCAATAAGAAAGTTAAGATTAAAAATTCAATGTACCTTTATGAGCAAATACTTATACAACTCACTGTATCAAAAGCATTATCAGCTGCATGTAAAGAATACATCCCATGTTTCTTTCAAATTTAAAATCAATAATGGTAAGGCGATGGAAGGTTTTCTTGCCAAAAATGTATTTTCTCCAAAGATCAGGCTAACACTAGAGCCCTGGTTTTCATGACAATCATACACCACACACTAGCAAAGGGGCAACTGCCAGCAGTGCATGTGGCAGGATGGGAAGCTATTCATATTAGCCTATACATTTAATCTAATGTTTTATGGACAAACAAAAGGCTGCATTTGCTTAAGGCAAAACTAAACAGTGAAATCTTATTTAAACAGAGGCGAAGTTTACACAGGCAAAGCTATTTCAATTAAATTAAATTCTGGAAAATGCCGACTTAAAGACACATAAGTTAATATCATGATCTTAGGCAGCTATTTTATATAGTTGTAGGATTGTACTCTCGCCCTTCGGAGAATGAAGGTATGAAGGTAAGAAATTAGATGAACTGGGAAAAATGCTTAAAATTATACATTAATATTTCACTGAGAGTAGAGATTTATAAAATGTAAATATCCTACAAGTAATTTTTAAAATTTAAATTTATTTAAAATTTTATTTGTCTTGCTTATTTGAAAGGCATAGTTACAGAGGGAGAGAGATATGGAGATGATAGATAGATAGATAGATAGATAGATAGTAAGAAAGGTATCTTCCATCTGCTGGTTCACTCCCCAAATGGCTGCATGGCCAGCTGGGGCTGGGCCAGCCTGTAGCCAGGGGCCTGGAACTCCACCCAGGTTTTTCACATGGGTAGCACAGGCCCAAGCACTTGGACATCTTCTACTGCCTTCTTGGTGTATCAGCAGGGAGCTGGACTGGAAGTGGAACAGCCGGGACTTTTGAAATGGCAGTCATATGGGATGCCAGAGTTGCAGGCAGAGGCTTAACCTGCTGTGCCACAACACCGACCCTACTAGTCAGTTTTTAGAGATAATTTTTAAGAGATATATAATGTTACTAAAGCTGACTTGCCATATTACTTAGTACTATTGATGCAGATATGTTCTCCTTCTTAGCTTTGATTTTTATACTCTGTGTTATCTAACGGTTATTTTTAAGACAAAGTAAAATAGTTCAAAAGACCAAACGAATCTATGATCTTTTTGTATACACTACAGGGAAATGGATCAGAGTTTTTGGATATCATGATTAGTGTGATGAAATGGCCAGACTGGTCTTTAGCAGTATTACTTTACTGGTTATGCATCATAAAACTTGAATTTGGAATAACAGATATATTTATATTTATGTGTATATATGAATGTGTGTACATATTTGAAGACATGTATGTAAATACAGAGAAAAACAGCATATAGTTCTCCTTTCCCCCTGAAGAGCAGAATAATGCTCTTTTTCTTTGAAGTATACGGGCCAAGGAGGTCATGAAAAATGCTACTCAGAGACAGGAAGAAAAAAAGAGAAAAAGAAAAGGTTTAGTCACAACTCCTAAGTGCTGCTAAGCGGAAAGGAAAAGAGGAATGAATAATTATACCTAACACAGTATCATGATGATGTTAGAGCTTGTAATGTGGAGTAATTACGGCAATTCTACTTGTGCTTTCACATTACAACTTGACTGGAAACAAATTCCAGACCAAAAGCTCACATGTTCGAAGAGTGGGATGTATGAACCATATGTTTTTAACTTTGAAGTTTTCATGAAGAAGTTGAAAGATTTCATAAAATTTATGAGAGTTCTCCATGATTTTTCATTGTATGATCCAGATGTGAAAATGTAAAAAAAAAAAAAATGCAAAGTAAGTGCTTACTTGAAGTAAATGAAAAGCCCTATCATGAATTGAAAACTATAATTTATCTTGTTTTAATTTAGAGAAGAGGCAGGTGGGGGAGATCAAGAACTTGAGAGGGTAAAGGGTTCTGTGGCTACCCAAATGTGGTGAACCAAATGCTGCTACACATCTTTGCTCAATCACTCCCTCGCAGCCGTGATCCCTCCACCCCACTGCTTTAGTGTAGTCCCTCCCAATCTCTCACCTGGAACGGCATAATCATTTCTTTATTTTCATCTCATCTAACTATCAATCAATCTGTACTTTATATTCTTATTACCAAATGAGTTTTTAAACAGGAAAACTTACTATGTCATTCTACTTAGTTTTCTTCAATGTTGACACTGTGTAGAGGACAAAGACCAGTCATTCTGAGATGACAGTCGACGCCCTGTGACCCATCTAGTCCTTGCTCTGTACTGTCACCTTTAGGTCTGTACTCTCATAGCAATACAAAATTACTGGGCTTTTCTTGTGTTTACTCTTGCTCTTAAAATATTTTACAAATACTGTTCATTCTACCTCATCCATCTGGGGCATTCCTATTCATCTTTCAACTCTAGCACAAATGCTATTTATACTGTGATGATCCCATGCTTCTTCCAGATGGAGGCAGATACTTCTTTTCCTATGCTTCCACTGCTCTTGATGTACCTCTACTATTATCTTTTTCTAAGGCTTTGTTTTCACTTTTTTTTTTTTTAATTAAAGTCAGAGTTATAGTGAGAGAGGGCGAGACAGAGAGAAACTCTTTGATCTGCTGGTTCACTTCTCAAACGGCTGCAACAGCCAAGTCTGGGTCAGACTGAAGCCAAGGGTCAGCAGCTTCATCTAGGTCTCCCACGTGGGTGCAGGGGCTCAAGCACTTAGGACATCTTCTGCTGCCTTCCCAGGTACATCACAGGGGAGATAGATCGGAAGTGGAACAGCTAGGACTAAAACAGGCACGCACATGGGACGCCGGCACTGCAGGCAGAGGCTTAACCTGCTATGCCATAGCGCTGGCTCTAATCACATCTGTGCTTTAAACTATGGAAAGAATCTGGAATTATTTTTGTAAATCTAGCCCTAAGCACAATGAACTCAAGAAATATTTATTTATTAAATAGATAAAAACTGAATTACAATGTTTATAATAGCATGCTGCCTAATTTATTGCACAGTATAAGAGAAAATGCACAAGCTTTGATATCAGAAAGACAGGTTTTTTAATTCATTATTTTATTTTATTTTTTGACAGGCAGAGTGGACAGTGAGAAAAAGAGACAGACAGAAAGCTCTTCCTTTTGCCGTTGGTTCAACCATCAATGGCCGCTGCGGCTGGTGCGCTGCGGCTGGCACATCGTGCTGATTTGAAGCCAGGAGTCAGGTGCTTCTCCTGGTCTTCCATGCAGGTGCAGGGCCTAAGCACTTGCACCATCCTCCACTGCACTCCTGGGCCACAGCAAAGATCTGGCCTGGAAGAGGGGCAACCGGGACAGAATCCGGCGCCCCGAATGGGACTAGAACTTGGGGTGCCGGCGCCGCTAGGCGGAGGATTAGCCTATTGAGCTGCAGCACCGGCCAGAAGACAGGTGTTTGAATCCTAATTTTGTCCCATTTACAACAGATAAATCTGGGGGGAATCATTTAGCTTTACTCAACATTGGTTTCTCACTTATGGAAGGGTTTTAGAGGTTCTATAAGGGTAAAATGCGATAATGTACTATGTGAGGTGTGATATACACTGCCTGCAACACAGTAGATACCAATAAACAGATGACTACTTCCAAGTTCTATAAATGAGATGAAAAGAACATCCTAACAACCCTTTCTTTCTAACAGGGATTTCCTTTGGCCCTTTTGGTATCAAGTTCAACTCTGGATAGTATGAGGGCCTTGAGTGACAGGGCATGCAAGACTGGGAGTAAATGCATGGGATGGGCAGAATGGTTCATTAGGAGAGGTGTGCAGTTATAAGAAAGCGAGAGGATAAGGCCAAAGACAGATCCTGCAGCTCAGGTCAAACTGGAGAATGTCAGGCTGTTTCTCAGTTTGAGTGTGTAAACCCATGCTACTGTTCAGAGGTACAAAGCTGACTGGGGCTAAGGTCAAGGAACTGGCCAGGTAAATGGGCTTGAGGGTTCTGGCAGCTGGCACTGACCAACACCTGTGTATGACTGAGCCTAGGATTGGCTCCCTGTGTGTCACTATCTTTTACAATAATCTTCGTGGCAGATGGGGACTAAGTTGATATAGACTCCTCCCTAGATCCAGGCTGGCTTTGGTTTACAGCTAAAGAACATGACCGAGTTTTCCTAAGTCACCGCACAGTCCTTTACAAAAATCTATTACTCAACAAAAAAAGACTGCTTTAGTACAATGAGGAGAAACAATCCTGGACACTCTTTAGCAGGAGAACATTAACACTCAGCAAATATTTAATTCCACTTTTCTTGTCATCCACTTTCCACATTACACTTTAGACAAAGCTAGAAAGATTGAGAATGGAAAGGGAAAATGCATGAGGGTTGACTCTGCATGAAGCTACCATTGGTATCACTAAGGTGACACCAATTTCAACTGATTGCTGACTCAGAATCCATCATCATCTCCACCGTGGCAGAATGGAAATGATTTCTAGCACTGTATTCATTTGTAAAACCACACTACAACTAAGACCTTACCATAATGAACAGAAACAGTAAGGCTTTCATTTATTGAAGACAGGTTGGAAATGAGGCAATGAGTCTGGCTTTAAACACATTTTAACTGAGAGGCTACTCTAAAGCCAGGTGAGAGGTTCAGGTGATTATTGTAAGTAGCTGTCACACTGTATTATTTAGGGAACAATGACAAGGAAACATCTGAACTGGTTCAGTACAGATGCAATTGGTTTTTTTTTTTTTCTTTTTCTTTTTTCTGGAGTATGTTTGATCCACCATTTTGGTTGGCTCTGCAGATGTCGAAACAACAAATCTGGAGGGCTAACACTTTTAGATGAAGTATGGACAGCAGTACAGTTCATTTCCACTGGAGACTGCACTGAACAGGGTGTGCCGTATTAGAAAGAGACAGCCAGAGTGTTTGGAGTCTTGTGCCTCTGACTGAACTTTCACCACTGGTATTTGTTTTCTCATCTGAGAAATCAAGTTTGATTAGGTGCTTCTGGAGGCTTCTATTTACTGTGAACTTTAATCTCCCAGTACCAATATATCCATACGCTATGATTGTTTCTGTAAAGTTTACTTTGTGTCTTCTCAGGTGGACTGTAACTTCCTTGAGGTCAGGGGTAGCAGAGACTAAGCACAAATATAAGCTGCACAGAGAAAGGCTGTCCTGGGGTCAGAGGAAGATGAGGTTTTTGACACTGCTGTGTGTGGGCAAGGTCTGGCAGAGAAGAGGTGCTGGTCATTGAAGACCTCTCACAGAGAGTCAACAGAGAGAGAGAAGCTCGGAGAAGGGAAACTGATAGCACCCATACTGAAGGGTCACAATCACCTTGGGCAGAGGTGATGTCTTAGGGTAGACAAGTTTGGGGTGCATGTGATTATGATGTTAGAAGTCATCTGATGAAGCCGCTATGATGGAGGTGAAGAGGGAGAGTTGAATAATATTCAACTGTGGTTGGAGGAAGGTAGGGAAGTAGATTTAGAGTTCTGAAGACAGCTTAAAAGGAAGTCTTAGGGACACTGGCAGTAAAACACAACCTGGACAGAAGAAGCAGGAGTCTGAGAAGGAAGTGATTGGAGAGACCCAAGGAGATTGGCTTTTTTTTTTTTTTTTAATGGAAAGAAGCATTATTTTATTCCCCCCAATTTATTTTTAGTTTTAGTTTTTTAAAACAACAGATTCAATACAGTTCACAGATACAATTCTAAAAATATAATGATTCTCTTTTCTTCCTTCCTTTCCCCCTCCCTCTTTTGCTTCTTTCTTCCCTCCCCCTACCCCAATTGAGGAAGAAAGAATTAGCCAATTCAGGAGTTACAAAGGAAATGGTGAAATGAAGGTAGTGTATGTGTTTTGGCTGTACCTGAGACAGTAAGAGAGGGGAGAGGAGGGGAAGGAGTGAGAGAAAGATAGTCAAAGACACAAATTTTCAAAAACAGACATACATGTAATACGCATCTGAGATCTCATGCTTACAGGGAAAACCCAAGAACATCCAAACACATGGCTTTATGCAAAGGCAAGACAAAACAAAATAGCAACAACAAAACCAAAACCAAACCAAAATACAAAGAAAAGCCCAAAATAGAGTTAGAATTTAGAAAATGGACAACCTTCTAAAATGAAATGTACTGGGGGGTGAGGCATGCATTATGACTTGGGTATACCTCATGTTTTTGATGCTCATTCTTAACCAATTTCTAGAATTCTATATGCACACTAGGTTTGTTCTTAACATTCAAATTCAACCACTTTTTCACAGCTGTGTAACTATCTCTGCAAAGGACAGATTTATCCAAGTCTACAGATGTATTTCTTCTACATTTGCAGAGCAATCTTAAAAAACCTAACACTTTAAGCTTGACATCTTTCCCTATATACTTTATATCAACAATGTAAATTTCATACAATTATTGTGAAAAGCCCCAAAGAGTAATACAGTTAGATAATCATGTGTAGACAGCATGCACATAATTGATGAAAATATTTATACAGTAGTAAAGACATTATAAAACACTCTGACAAATAGCTCTCATTTAATTGTTAACAATATCATTCAGATCTGGCTAAAAAGCCAATGAGAGTATTTCAGGCATGGAAAGCCAAAAAAAAAAAAAAAAATTACCTAAAAGAAAGATCTCTGTGAGTGAGATCCCAGCAAAAAAAAGAATGGGCCATCAAAGAAGGAGGTACCTTTCTCTGCAGGGAGGAGAGAACTTCCACTTTGACTATGGCCTTGTCTAAATAAGATCGAAGTTGGCGAACTCAAGAGGCTTCCATAGCCTTGGCAGCTCATGACAAGAGCCTCGGGTGATGACTGATGTCATAAATAAAAGTGTTAATTGTTAAATCAACAACAGGAGTCACTGTGCACTTACTCCTCATGTAGGATCTCTGTCTTAATGTGTTCTACTATGTGAACTAATGGTATAACTAGTACTCAAACAGTATGTTTCACTTTGTGTTTCTATGTGGGTGCAAACTGTTGAAATCTTTACATAGTATATACTAAATTGATCTTCTGTATATAAAGATAATTGAAAATGAATCTTGATGAAGAATGGGATGGGAGAGGGAGTGGGAGATGAGATGGTTGCAGGTGGGAGGGAGGTTATGGGGGGAAAAAGCTGCTATAGTCCAAAAGTTGTACTTTGGAAATTTATATTTATTAAATAAAAGTTAAGAAAAAACAATATCAAGTATGAGGCAAGCAGAAGTACTTTCCACAGCTATGTGTGGTGGATTACATCTGTTCTTTTTTCCCTACATGGCAGGAAAATACAAATACTAGACAGAATGATTAGGTAATTAATTAATATCTCTATGAATGAATTTTATCACTAAGATTTTTGATTTGTATTTATTTATTTACATTTTTTACTTGAAAGGCAAAGAAACAGAGATCTTACAAAAACTGATTCACTCCTCAAGTGCCCACAACTGCTGGGGCTGGCCAAAGCCACAGCCGGGAGCCTGGGACTCAATGTGGGTATCCTAAATGGAGACAAGAGAAATCCAACTACTGGTGCACATTAGCAGGTGCTGGAATCACAAGTAGAGCTGGGACTCAAATCTACGCACTTTGATATGGGAGGCGGGTGTCCTTGACAGCATCTTAACTGTTGTGCCCCTCAATGTAAGTTTTGAAAATCTACAGATGAAAAGGAATTTAATCTATAATTGATTGTTACTATGTATCAAGATTTACTTTTCTTGCATTTACCATTTGAAACACAACTGAATTCTGGATTTAAATAATCCAAGGATATCATAGGAACACTGAGAACTGCGATTAAATTAAATCTAATCAACTTCATTGCAAGGAAAGAGAATCGCTGACCTTAACCTCTAAAAGGAAAAAAAAAAAAAGATATCACTGAATGTACATAATAAAGTATGTTAACAGGTAGATAATTAGACCTAGCCCTAAGATCCATTATTTTCAACTTTCCCCTAAAATCTAAACTTCAGTTTAAAAATCTGTCAATTTAATCTTCAGTGTCAGGTAGGGTGGGAAGTATCACTATGTTCCTAAATATGTATGAAATATATATAAAATATATATATAATATATACAAATATATATGAAATACATGAAACTTGTATACCCTAAATAAAATACAAAAAATAATAAAAAGAGTGGCTGTAGGTTATACATAAGGATCCAGACACAGACTTTGGCCTATTTCTCCCCTTCTTAGCATCTACAGACTTGTACCCTTTCTTCTTTCTTCCTTTATCCTTCTTCCTCTTCAAATAAACTTTTCTCCTTTCCCTACATCACCTCAGACTCACCTTAACTATCTCCTGATAGTATGGGAATTAAAACAAGCACATGAAAATAAGATCACAACAAAGGTAGAAATAGCAGATACTGTTGCTATGTAATACACTACTATCAGAGTTTAAAAGAAATAGATCCATTTAGTCTTGAATGAGAAAAAATGGCATTTATTTATAAAAATCAGGTTATTCATGGAATGTCATGAGAATGTAAAATACTATGAAAAGATCAAAAACAAACAATGTCTGAGAAACTGTCATAGTCAAGAGGCACCTAAGGAGACATGAGGACTAAATAAAATTAATGTGGGGGCAGGTGTTGTGGCACAGTGAGTTAAAGCCTGCTAGGGAAGCCTACAACTTAAACTGGAGTTCCTCAGTCAAGTCCTGGCTACTCTGTGCTTCCAATCCAGCTTCCTGCTAATGCACCTGGGAGGAAGTGGATGATGACAAGTGCTTGGGTTCCTTCCACTCATATGGAAGACTGGGACTGAATTCTTGGCTCCTAGCTTTGGCCTGGTGCAGCCCCTGTTGCTGCGGCCACTGGGGTGTGGAATCAGCAGACGAGAGATCTCTTTGTCCTCTCTCAGCCACTTTGCCTTTAAAAAAAAAAAACTTAAAAAAAAATAAAGTTAATGTGTTATTATGAATGAGAATCTAGAATAGAAAAAAGGATACTATGTAAAAATTAAAGAGTTCCGTGTAACTATGGAATTTTATAATAAGCCTGCAAGTTAATAACAATCAATATTGGTTTATTAATTCTAACAAATGTATATTACTTCTGTATTTAAGATACTGATTTTAGGGGATTAGTAAGTCTCAGGGTTTTTGGGAACTCCGTGCTGTCTTTGTAATTTTTGTGGAAATACGAAAGTATTTACAAATATGAAGTTTATTTGAAGAAGAAAATCTCTGGAAATTCATCCCAGCAGCTTGTTAAGACATTAGTTGTTAGACATCTGCTAGAAAATGCACTATTTAATTCAAGAGTTCCCAGAAGTTTTACAATGATGGAAAAGCCTGAAAAAAAAAAAAAGCTTGCTTGACAGAAAGGCACACTCCTTTAAAAGTTCAGGTCAGTTGCAAGTAATGACACAATATTTTGTCAATAGTGAAAACGCTGTAAGTACATTTATGAGAATCCTTTTCAACAGCAACAGTTGTTCATGGTAACTTTCTCCTGAACTTTTACCCCCAGAAGGTTAGCATTCAGGAAGCTCAGCTGCTGTCTAACAAACTTAATTAATCAAAAAGTCATTTCCGAGCTGTAACTATGAGTAAAAGCGCTTCAAGTGTGCTAGCAAGCCTACAAGTTAATCAAAATGCTAATGCAGTACAAATTAAAGTTGTGATTAACATTTCACAGTAGCTGCTTAAGTGAATTGATCACACAAATGGGTTAAGCATTACTCATTTCCTACAGCCCCAACCGGGAAAAGGGTTGTTATGTGGGTATGAGGAGAGGAGCTGGGGGTAGAAGGATCCTTCATAATGGCGTCATATCATCAATAAACCATCACCAATTGTCATACAAAAGCTTACAGGTAAAGCTACCCAGGAGGAAACAGTCTTCCAAATTATATTATAGTCCTTGAATGGAGATTGCTTGTAAACCCACAAGAGTAAGTAAAGGTGTTTAACACCTCAAAATCCACACATTTGTGTTAGTTTTGGAAATGCAAAATACATGAGCTCTGTGTTGCTTTCCCAGTGGGGAATGGGCTTTGTTTTACGTGGTGCATTGAGCATTGTACTGTGGAGTTAAACTGTTGCTTTGGCCATCTACAACTATGATGGCCATAGTGTCAATCTTTTGCATTTGGAAGAGTAATTACACAGAATTAAGATCATTCAGAATTATTTTTTAAATAGGTATCTATTAATTCAACTCTATCAGACTTCTATGGCAAGATATGAACTCCTGGCAGTCTGGCCAGGAAAGCAGCCTGAATCAGACTTCACTCTGATCTCTATGAATTTGGTAATGTCACACTGTTTGTAACAAGTACACTCATTTGTTGGTAGACAATTCAGATTTGGCAGAAAATCTTAAAAATACTGTGAGACTCCATACACTATAAATCTCCCTTTTCAATATTCTATTAAAAAAGAAAAAAGTGAAATATTTATTCTATTCACCAACAACATACTAAGATATACATATGCCAAGCATTGTGCTCTAGTCACCTTAACAGCTGGTGACATTACAGCTACTGATAAGCTTCTAGGACATCCTGGATAACACAAAGCCTACAAATGTATGCTCATATTATTAATATCCCTTGAAACAAACCTATAAAAAAGATGTATACATCCAATCTACCTATCTTTGCCTCAAAATGATTTGAAGAAACTTTCTGAAGCCAATTGTGGTACATTACCTACTTAAAGATAATATTTTTATTTGGTCAAATTGTAAGCATTAAAAATTTTTGAAAGGATTCTATTATGAATAAAAAGCAGACTTTATCATTTTTTATGAAAAACATTTCTTATAATTATTGGATTAAGGATTTGACCAAATACTTCTTTTCATAAACTCAATAATACCTGGACTATACCACTGCTAAGTGCAGTTGATGTTGTAATTCTCGGGAATGCTTATTTAAATGAGCTTGACATTATTCAATACATGGCTAACCTATGGAGCTTGTGCTTAGCGCATCCTGAGGTAAACACTCCTTGAAGGTTACGTTAGCCTTGCTCATGGCAGTTCTACCTCTTGGCATCATCAAACATTTCTATGCTTTTTAATTTACCTCAAACAGGAATTATTTGTTAACAGAAACAGAGAACCAGTTTATAGTTATGGTACCTCCCACTTAAAAGAATTTTTTTCTTATCTCATTTTTAAATTTTCTCAGACTAATATATGTATACATATGTACACATATCTCTAACATGTTTTTATATGACAAATAGAGACAGATAAAATTTCTATCTGTCGGCTTACTCCACAAATAGCTGAGGCAGGGCTGGGCTGAATCCACAAGCCAGGAACTCAGTCATCGTTTCTAAAGATTAAGTAGGAACTCAACTACTTGAGCCATGACTGCTCATTAATAGAAAGCTTAAGAGCTGGGTACTGAACCCAGGCATTCCATATGAGATATGGGCACCTTAACTGGCACTTTTTTTATTTTAAATATTTATTATTTGAAAGACTGAGTTAGAGAGAGAGGTCTTCTACCTGTTGATTAATTCCCTGAATGGTCACAACAGCAAGAGCTGGGCTGATTCAAAGCCAGGAGCCAGAGGCTTCTTCTGTTTCTCCCATGCTCTTGTGCTATCGTCTACTGAATTCCCAGACCGTTAACAGGGGATTGGATCAGAAGTGGGGCAGCTGGGACTTGAATGAACCGGTACTCACATGGGGTGCTGATGCTACAGAGAAGGCTTCACCTACTACACCACAGTGCCGGCCCCCTTAACTGGCATCTTAACCACTAAACCAAATCGGTGCCCCTCCCCCCCACCTTAAACCTCTTAAACCTTTCAGTTAAGATACTTTAAAAGACAGATTGAAGATGAAATGTGCTTTTAGAATAACTGTGGGTTATAGGAGAAACATAACATTAGTTATGTGAAATGGAATATGCTTCAGTTTATCAGAAGTTGTTACAGAGATAAATAGGTCAAATTATTGTTTGAAGTTAAGGTGAAAGAACAATTCCACTAATAAACTTTTTAATATATACATATATATTTAGATTTTTATGTATTTATTAATTTGAGAGGTAGAGTTACAGACAATGAGAGGAGAGACAGAGAGAAAGGTCTTCCTTCCGTTGGTTCACTCCCCAAATGGCCATAATGGCCGTAGCTGCGCAGATCTGAAGCCAGGAGCCACATGCTTCTTCCCGGTCTCCCATGTGGGTGCACGGGCCCAAGGACTTGGGCCATCTTCTACTGCTTTCCCAGGCCATAGCAGAGAGCTGTTTTGGAAGAGGGGCAGCTGGGACTAGAACCGGCGCCTGTATGGGATGCCGGTGCAGCAGGCGGAGGATTAACCTACTGCACCATGGCGCTGGCCCCTCCACCAATAAACTTTTGGTTTTTTTTACTTTATTTTTTGTGAGAATTTTTAAAGATGGAGAATAACACACCTTGAAAATATGATCCAATAAAGACTAACAGGAGAAACTTGAGAACCATAAGTACACCAATAAACTTTTAAAGATTTGTTTTTGTGAATTTAGGAAGCTTCTCTGAATGGAAGATGGTATACCAGTCCAATTCATATACTTCCCTACCCCCTTCCTCTATTTAGGCAGTTGATTAAAGTTATTTTTTTGGTAGCACCTTTATGACAACTGATAAAGTCTATTAGAACATTTTGACATTAGCTTGAGTTATAAATGAGTTGTATGTTATCTCATATGTGAAAGAGAAGAAGGGCTGGAAACTCAATAGTTAAAAAATACTTAACATTAAGGAAAATGATATAAAATAAGTGCTCCTATACTATAATTAGATGCAAGAATTCAGGAAACAATGACAACTTATCCAGCAGAACACAGCTGCCTAAATGCTTTCCTTTCAGACACTGACTCAAAACTATTTTCAAGGCAGCTGTCCTGGTTTACCTTTGCCTATTTCCATTCGGGCAATGGAACGCGGAACGTGAACAATCTGTATTATCATGTGCCGTGGTAGGATAACAGCTCTCTGCACTCACCATCAATTGCAGAGAGACACCTGCTATCTTTAGGGTAATTAGTTGTCCCATACCTTGGTGGCAAGAAACTTCTGAGATTGTCTATTGCTACTAGTTGTTTCAAGTTTTCCAAAATAGAACAGGTTGCATCCAGGGGAGCCCCATCAGTGGTGGTGGTGGTAAGACACTGAAAGAAGCTGAGAACCTAACTTAAGCAGGTTAAGAGAAACATAAAATGCATGTATGTGTGTGTTTATAAATCTATGCAGAAGTTGTTCTTGTGTGGATACACTTTTATTATATGGTTATATTACATAATTATGAAAACATTCCTCCTTCCTTTCTGGTTGTGTCAGCAATCTGATCTTTTCTCCTAATATTTTCAATTATTATAGTTTTAGGGGAGAATATGATGAAGCAAATGATTACTTCTTTGGTCTTTGTAGCATAACATAAAAACTTTAGGAGGTCATAAACTGTTGATACAAAAATACAAACACAATATCAACTGGATACTGTAGAGTGGTATAATAAAGCAGTTACAATATTCAATCATATTAACAAGCCCCTCTTAGAAAATGGTTAAAGTAATTATAGGCAGACTGTTGAAAAGGGAACCAGAGTAATTAAAAGGAGGTGATTTGAGTTTACAGTGAAAAGGAGGGATTAATTAAAAATTTTTATTCATGGTCTAGTGGGAATTCTTGATTAAAAAGAAAACAGAAATTCCTATGAAGTTCTCACATTTTAAAATAAATTCTCACTGGACCATGAGTACAGTTTTTAAATCCATCTTTATAGGACAGAGCCTGGTACATAGAAGGCCCTCAATGAATGATCAACATCACGCGCATTGTTATAATGGGCTGCCTTGTTCTTGGTAGGGGGCAGGGAGTGCAGGGGTGGTGTACAGTGTGCCAAATATTCTGCTATCATTTGGCATAAAAAATACTTGAATTCCAATTTAAATTTGGAAGCATATGTTTCTTGAGAGCTTTCTAATCAGTGTACAGTCACATTTCTCTGTGTTCTCTTTTTATGAACTAACATCATTATTTTGTAGTCTTTAGGGTGCTGATGCAAAAGTCCTTCACGATAAATTTTAAAAAACACAGACTATATGATTACAATTTTAGTTGTACTGACAAATACAGGCTACAGATCTGATAACATTAGCTGGTGGGTAAGGTAAATCTGACCCCTACTACTCTGGAAGGAAACTTTCAGCAACTTGTCAGTACAACTAAAATTGTAATCATACAGTCTGGTAGTTTTCAGCTCACTGAGTGAGCCATGGTTTCCCCTTTTATACTGAACATCTGAAAGCTCAGTTTCTGGGAAGTTTTGTTGTAGATATCCTACCGGAGGTAGTAGGGTACCCAACTCATAAACATGTATTTTGATATTATTTTCTTAGTATTCTTGTATTTAAATGTTCAAAATTAAAATAAAGGTGATTCTAACTTAAAGAACTGCGGCACTACTTAGAAATGAAGAGAGACATTAGAGCAGGAATAAGAATCTTAGAATTTCCACTTGATTTCAGTGGGGACTGCCTAAACAAATCACCTTCAGCAGTTACTTAAACTTCTCTGAACATCTGTTTCTTTTTCCCTTGATTAGCAAAGGATGTGTGTGGCAGAGAGTTACTCAAAACACTAGCCACTTACTATCAATTCTGAAACTAGTAATAATATTATTTGTAAATTTCCCATGAAGGCTAACAAAAAGGTTTTCTTTGGTATATTCAGTTCATAAAGGATGTTGCCTCATTTGCTACATTTCACAAATATAAGACTTTGAAGTCAAGAAGACTTCAAAGGGGAAAGAGCACAGGCAAACAACTTCATAATTATACAATTTACAAATCAAATTGAGATAAGTGGTTTTTACTTTTATTTTTGTTGGGAGAGAGAGAAATGGAAATGTTTAGAGTGGTAAAATATTACAAAGAAACATGACAAAAGCATGTCAAAGTGAAAACACCACAAATGGGCTTGACACCTAATTTGAAATGGGATGGAAGAAGCAAGGGCAGGTTGTACTATGTATTCTGACTTCAAGATACTACCACCACGACTGTTTTTCTTTTGTGAAAGATTACCCAGATTATAAGCAGGCAAGACTACAGTTTCCCTAATCTAAATCATAGCTCAAACAGAAAGTCACTTCTCTATTCTCTTCAAGGTAGGGAACTAATTCTATTATGAAGGAATCTGTAGGATGCACAATTTAATCTTTAGACCTTATAAGAGATGGCTAACATTTTTCTGTAATAGCATAGCCAAAATAAGAACTTAAATAATAATCTCATAGCTAGATTCACATCGCCATCAGCGAAGTATACAGTAAGTAGAAAAAAAAAACCTCCCTTTCAGACCAAAGGGAAAGAAAGTTTTAAAGTGAGAATATAATTTTCCTCATGGGCATTGTCTACCTTAGAAAAACTACTACAGAACATGCCTGTGACTATAGACTTGTAGTTCAGGCCACCAAAGATTAGAGATGGGACACGGGCACTCCCTTGACTTGCATCGTCTGGTCTGCTTTAACACAAACCAGGAGGAAAAGAAAGCTAGGCATCAGAAGCAATGGGTGGCAGGCCTATTAATGGCTGATCTGTACAGTGATCTGCCCTCAAGGAGACCCAACAGGCCAGTCCAATAAGCCTGGGCTTCAGCAGAAGTCAGCTTGTGAAGAGCCCTGGCAGCTCTGCCAAGAGTTGGATCACTGGAAATGGACCTGCCCTGGAATCGAAGGATGCCCAGGTCAGAGCCACAGATCTTATTGGCTCCAAGCTGAAAAGCCCTTCACTCAGCCCAACTTCCAAAGTGACCACTGCAGCTGAGGGGACAGCCAAGTAGGGTCAGCAACATTGCAGGCAGAACTGTAAATTTCTTGTTAGAGATGCCACCTGCCTTTACCTGGCCAGCTCTCCTCCTAGGCCAGCCAAGTAATGAAAGTCAACAGAGTGCCTTCCCCTAGGAGGTTCACACCTCCCTTAGGATATACCCCATGTGAAGAGATAGATAGGTCTGGGCCTCTTAACTTACAAGGCCTAAAGCCCAACAGATTATTATCAAGCCCCTTCTATCAGGTTCTATTTGCCTCTCAATCAGAAAAATTACTTGTAGCTTAGACAGCACCTTTCTTAGCTCCTCTAATAATGACTCTGTCCTTTGTTCTAGACCCTGTCTAGTGCACTTGGGCCTCATTCCTTTGTAATCATAACCTCTACTCTACCACCAATGGCTCTACTCCCAACCTGTGTGTACTGATGGTCCTCTTCCTCACTTAATGCTGTATAATTGTTCAGACCTGGTTAAGGCCACTCTTAGGATCATTGGTTACTATCCTCAACCTGTCTTTTATGACCTTGTCTAAATATGATCAGAGTCAGGGAACTTGGAAGGCTTCCATAGCCTTGGCAACTCATGACGACAGCCTAGGGTGGTTACTGGCGCCATAAACTAGAGTGTCAATTTGTTGGGTCAACAACAGGAGCCACTGTGCGCTTGCTCCTGATGTGGGATCTCTGTCCTTAATGTACTGTACATTTTGATTTAATGCTATAACTAGTACTCAAACAGTATGTTTCACTTTGTGTTTCTATGTGGGTGCAAACTGTTGAAGTATTTATACTAAATTGATCTTCTGTATATAAATAGAATTGAAAATGAATCTTGATGTGAATGGAAAGGGAGAGGGAGCGGGAGAGGGGAGGGTTGCGGGTGGGAGGGAAATTATGGGAAGGGGAAGCCATTGTAATCCATAAGCTGTATACTGGAAATTTATATTCATTAAATAAAAGTTAAAAAAAAGAAAAAAAATAGAAAGTATGCATCTATAAAATAAAAGGGATACAAATTTGAGTGTTAAATTACTATGATAAAGGGGATAAAATAACTACTAAGAGTGAGGACTCTAAGACGGATCTTTCGAGTTCTCAAATTGTTACCTACTTTAAAAACTGTATTTGATTTATTTTATAGAGAAAACGAGAAGGGAGAGGGAGGGGGAGAGGGAGAGGGAGACACACAATCTCCTGTCTCCCACCTACTGGTTAACTCTCTAAATGCCTTAGTGGCTGGGGCTGAGCCAGGCAGAAGCCAGGAGCCAGGAATCCAACCTGGTCTCCCATGAGAGTGGCAGGGACCCCACTTTTTGAGCCATCACCTGCTGCTTCCCAGCGTGCCCATTAACAGGAAGCTGGATTTGCGAGTGGAGTTAGGACTCGAACCCAGGCACTCTGTACGGGATGTGGGTATACCAAGCAACATCTAAGCCACTGTGACAAATGTCCGCCCCTGTTGTTTACAACCATCGACTAACACCCTACTCTTTTGTGAGGTGCTATCTTCACTAAAACACCTGAGGCTAGACTAAGGTCTTACACCATAGACCACAACATCATTGTGGTGTCCCATGAGAGTAGTAGTACAATTTTTTTATTTTATTTTATTTTTTTTGACAGGCAGAGTGGACAGTGAGAGAGAGAGAGAGACAGAGAGAAAGGTCTTCCTTTGCCGTTGGTTCACCCTCCAATGGCCGCCGCGGCTGGCGCTGAGGCCAGTGCACCGTGCTGATCCAAAGGCAGGAGCCAGGTGCTTCTCCTGGTCTCCCATGGGGTGCAGGGCCCAAGCACTTGGGCCATCCTCCACTGCACTCCTGGGCCATAGCAGAGAGCTGGCCTGGAAGAGTGGCAACTGGGACAGAATCCGGCACCCCGACCGGGACTAGAACCTGGTGTGCCGGTGCCGCTAGGCAGAGGATTAGCCTGTTGAGCCACGGTGCTGGCCAGTAGTACAATTTTTAATCAGCCTTCAGGACTGTGGCTTGGAAAACTGCTTGAACCAATGTTTTCTGAGCCTAACAGAATTCACATATAAGATTAAACAACAGAACACAAAAATTAGAATAGCCAACGAGTAATAGAGAATTTTATCAACTGTAATTTTTCTCTGAAAGTTTTCCATGGACAATTTTAATATTCTTTCACCCTCTGGGCTTGTTTACTTTTATCACAACCTTGCAAAGAAATTATAGGAATGAGAGCATTTAGGATATAAAGCTGGTTGTCATCTCTCTTTTTAAAGATTTATTTGAAAGGCAATGAAACATGGTGGGGGAGGGGAGAGAGAAAGAGAGCAATTTTCCATCCAGTGGTTCACTCCCCAAATGACTGCAATGGCCAGGGCTGGGCCAGACAGAAACCATGAGTGAGGAGCTTCTTCTGGGTCTCCCACATGGGCGCAGGAACCCAAGCACTTCGGCCATCTTTCTGCTGATTCCTCAGGAGCATTAGCATGGAGCAAGATTGGAAGTTGAACAGCCAGGACTCAAACCAGTGCTTATAGGGATACCAGTACAGCAGATGGAGGCTTAACCCTCTACACCATAGCGCCATCCCCCTGTTGTCATCTCTTTAAAATCAAGTTTCTTTCTAGGTGGTTCTGAAAAGTTAAGTTGATCCTTTCAAATGGTTAAAGTTAATGCTTACAATTTATAATAGAAGAAAATTGTACACACAAATGCCCAGCAATGGGGGACTCATTAAACAATTATATTTTGTAAGAAGGAATATGGTGCCGCCATTAGAAAGTGCTGCTTCATTTGATGTGATAAAATATTAAAATTAAAAAGTTGTAAAATAAGAAAAAGAGCAAATGCATACATATAAAAGTGTACAAAGAAAAAGCCTCCAAAGACAAAAAAAGAACTGAATATAAACTATTGCTCTAGTTAGACATTTGCTTTTTTTCAGGAGTAAGGGTTAGTAGTAGTGAAACAACATGAATATTCTAAGATTGAGGATAAAGGTAACTATATTAATGACAACCAGGTATATTACAGGTAAAAAGAGTTAAGTTAAAAAAGAGGGGGGAGACTAAAATGAATCCTTTGCTACTGGACTGAAATTGGAGATATCAGATTTATAAACATAGTCTTTTCTTTTCCATACACACAGAGTCAACAGATCTACAAACAGACATGGGTGTCTATGTATGTACGCATGGTCTGGAAGCAAAGACACCCAAGTAGAGATGGAGTGTAGTAAGCCCTCAGATTTTAGTGCTGAATATCATTCTCTAACAAAAAGGAATTAAGGCTTTTTGGAAAAACTGCTGATTTTAGACACGGGGCCAAGAAAGTACAAGCTGCTAGAATGTAAGCAACACTGAGGGCACGTCAAAAAGATTCAGCCACCAGAATGACAGGCTCTGCATGGCTGACGCTGGGACAAAAAAGAGAAAATGATAGCAGTGTGTTTTACCCAACAGAATGATACAAACATCCGTAAGTCAGTACTTCCATAACTATATAATCTAATAAAGCAAAAAAAAAAAAAAGGGGGGGGGGAGGGAAGATTCTTCGTTATAGTACAATTTCAGGAATGTTGGAAATAGAAAGTCACAACAGTAATCATTGTTTCAGAAAAACAGCATTATTGCATGTTGACAATATAGGAGAGTATGACAAGACACAACATATTAACATAGCCTCAACACACCTCCCACAAAAACTTAATAATTACAAAAGAAATAAGAGTGACTATCATAGGAAAAGCAGAAAGATACAACCTCAAATGCATACTTAACATTATCAGTAATGGGCAGATCCATGACATAAGCTTCCTGGTATGACATACTATGAGGACAAACTATCACCAAAAACAGGGAACTTGAAATGTAATCATATGGAAACATCACCCAACTCCAAACTGTGGGACAACTCTACAAGATAACTGGTCCACAATTTTCAAAAGTGCCAAGAAAGACAAGGAAACTAAGGAGGCAGGATCACTAAATGTAATGTGGGATTCTGGAACAGGGAAAGGACATAATAGGACAAAATTCATATTGATAAAATTTGAATGAAATATGTAGATTAATCAATAGCACTGGATCAGTTCTGAGGTAAGACATTAACATTAGAAGAAGCTAAGTGAACAATATGCAACAATTTCATTATAGTATTTTACAAATGCTTTATACTTTTCAAATTATTTTGAAATGCAAATTTGACAAAAATTAAACTCATTGAAAAAACAAAAGCACCTCATTCCTGGGGATGAAGATAAACTAACCATTTAATTTTAGTATGTTTTTCTAAACTATTTACAACAAATTCTACTAGTTTTATAATTAAAGAATGAACTATTTCTCTTTAGATGCTATTTAGAGAGATCAGAAATATTCAAGAAATATAAATATCATCCCATAAAGCTGTATACAAAATATCTAGTAGGAGCTAAAAGTACCTGATAGTAAATTTAGACACCCACTCCTTTGGGGCTTGCTTTATTATTATGCTTTTGAGTCATTATTGACTGAGTGCTGAAAATCAAAGTAGCTACGAGTTAATCATATGTAAGTAACATGCAAAAATTATAGCAGACAATCAATTTATCTACATGTATAAAACTAATTCCTCCTGCAACTTCTATCCAACTCTTTCTTATGTTAGGGTTCATTAACATTAACAAGTCAGTGCTTGAAGGGAAAAAAAAACCTACAGGAAACACAAATTGAGTATCCAGAGCCATAGCTAAGGATTTAGGAACTTTAACCTTTGTTTGTAAAGTGTGACTAATAAGGAGTGGTAAATCATCTTTCTAGAGAGGTAAACCATGTGTTAGTTACAAAAGGGTGTCAAAAAAATTTATGTGTTTATTATAGCCTTACTTCCTCTCCTTTCTAATTTTGGGTAGCTGGTGCTTACTGTATTTTATAAAACATTTTGAGTTTTTAAAGTAACAAAATTGTGAATTTTTAAAATAAAAATACTACAGGTTCGCCTTAAAACATTCAAATCATTTAGAAATGCACATAGAAGCAGCTAAAAATCACAGGAAATTCAGCTGCCCACAGAGGATACTATTAATTTTCTGGTAGAGTTATTCTGCATATTTTCTCTAGGGATGAGGATACTTCACAAAGTATGTGGAAAATAGAGTTAAAATGGAATTTTATTTTGGTGCAAAATATTTTTGAAATTGTACATATGAGGAGTCTTCAAAAAGTCCATGGAAAATGTGTATTATGAAAAAAAAGTAAGGATTTCAAAACATTTTACACTAAAATAAACATCATATAATCAATTTCCCATGAACTTTCAGGTATGTTATCTTATGGATATAAACTATATCTATATGGATATAAATGTAGAATTCATAGATGAAATTCTAATGTTTTACAGTGCTCAATAACCTGTAGGATACTTACGTTATTTCCAAGGCTTTACATTTTAAGTAATGTCATAATGCATGCCCTTGGTACACTTATCTTTATGGATAGTCTTACTCTACCACTAAAAACAAATTTTAAGTCTTCTGAAAATTCTAAGAGTTACTTTTCATTACAGAAATGGCTAAAAAAGGTATAATGTAGAAAATCAAGACCCCTCATAATCTCAGTCCTGTAGGTGTACTTCTGCTATCAAAACTCATTACCCTGTAAATGGCAGCTCTATCCCCCCAGCTTCTCTGGAAAAGTGTTGGAATTTTCTTTAATTCTTTGTTTTCTCTGAAAACCCTTGGCCAATCCATTATCAGATCCTGTTAGTTTTCCTTAAAAAAATATTTAGGATTCAACCAATACTCATTAACTTCATCCACACTAACCTGGGCCAGCTACTATCATTCTTGTTTAGTTCTACAGCATTTAAGGTATAAACACATTAGTGATAAAGTTTCAGATTCCACATTGCAACTAAGCTTCAAGAAATACACTTGTCATGTTTTATGGCATCAAAGAATACTCACAAATATAAAATGGCAATCAAAACACTATTCTCTTCAATTAAAAACATAATAATAGACACTTTGTGTTGATTGTAAAATGAGATATTTGGGGAAACTTAAAAAAGTTCATGGAAAAATAAAATTAAAAGATGTGTTTATTTTGGTACAAAATTTTTAAGCACATGTCAAGTTTTTTCATAATACATGTTTGCTATGAATTAAAACTATTTAGTTATTTGAAAGGCAGAGAGAGATACAAAGACAGAGAATTCCTTTCCATTGTATTACTCCTCAAATGTCTGTAACAGCTAGGGTTGAAAACAGGAACGAGGCATGAGTTCCAGGTTTCCCATAAGGGTGGCAGGAATACAATTACTTGAGCCATTCTAGGGTCTTGCATTAGCGAGAAGCTGGAGTTAGGAGCCAGGGCTGGGTATCAGCTTATCTGTATCAACCAGCATCCTAACCACTAGATTAAATCCTTGCTTGCCCTATGAACTTGTTGAAGAATTCTTTTATGCACGGATTTCACAATTTTTTCAATAAGACAAACATAATTTCATTAATTTTCCATGAAAATTATGAAGCACTTATATATCCCTATTAAGCTGGATATTAGAGATTTGTAAAATGTAAAACAATGCCATTTTTTCAATTTTTTTGAAAATATTTTTCATGAAAAATTATATTTATGTTAACATGTAACAAGCCTACTAATGATATTATAAAAAAGTGATTAAATTTAAAAAAAATTAATGTTTGATTAATATGGAAAATATTAATTGATGTAACTGATATAGCCTTTAATGAGCCAGTGTTCTTAGTAAAATCCAAAATCCTTACCACAATTTACTGACCCAATTTTATCTACATCTGACCTCACTTCCAAACATCTCCTTCCATCTTTTTTAGAATGGCTTCTACATCTTCCTTAAATATTACAAGTAACTCCTTACAGGCTGGTGCCGTGGCTCAATAGGCTAATCCTCTGCCTGCAGCGCCGGCACACCGGGTTCTAGTCCCGGTCGGGGCACCGGATTCTGTCCTGGTTGCCCCTCTTCCAGGCCAGCTCTCTGCTATGGCCTGGGAGTGCAGCAGAGGATGGCCCAAGTGCTTGGGCCCTTGCACCCGCATGGGAGACCAGGAGAAGCACCTGGCTCCTGGCTTCGGATTAGCGCGATGCGCCAGTCGCAGTGCACCGGCTGCGGCGGCCACTGGAGGGTGAACCAATGATAAAGGAAGAACTTTTTCTCTGTGTCTCTCTCTCACTGTCCACTCTGCTTGTCAAAAACAAAAAACAAAAAACAAAAAACAAACAAACAAAAAACAAACAAACAAACAAAAAAACCCAAAAACAAAAAAACCAAGTAACTCCTTACAACACAGCCTTTGCACTTGACTGTGTTTATGCCAAGGATATACCCACCCACAAACCCATGGCATCATTCTCTTCCTTTAATTCTTTTTTAACTATTACTTTATCAGTGAGATAATCCCTGAAAACTACATAAAAAATAGCACAAAACAGAACCCTTTATCTTGCTCTACATTTCATTTACCATGCTTGAATACTTTTTAAAAGTAGCACTTATTTTAAAATGTAGACTTGTCAGCCTTCCCTAGCTTGGCTCAAAGTTCATTAACAGCAGAGAATTTTCTGTCTTGTTCAGTGCCTTGAAAAGTACTTGACACATACTTTTTTCCTTGAATGAATGACTGAAATGGTCTTCTTATTTCATTTACATTCGCTTTTCCTTTGGAAATTTATATTTGGTTCACTAGGTATTTCTCAACAATGACACAAAAATTTTTTAAAATTCTAGAACATATTATCATAAAGTAGGATGGAAAACGGTAGAAATTATGGGAGACAGTGCAGGTATAAGAAGTGACTTTCATACCTGACATACTCTGAGAGCTTGGTCCAACACTGTTTTGGTATCAGTGTCATAATCTGGGCAGGGCAGCATGGCTCGGCTGAGATGTGCTTGAAGCAGCAGATGTGCTTTGGTGTGCGGGCTGTCAAATGAATGAGGATTTAACTCAATGGGAAGACATTTTGCCAGTTCACTATTCATATGATCTTCATTGTGTCTTACTGGCAAATCTGTGTATTCTTCCGCATCCTGAAAAAAAATCCACATACCTATTAGTTATATACATGTGTGTGTTTATGTGCTATATCAAAGGTATAATAATTAATGCACTTCTTAGCTTTGACTATTGATGTTTATTTCAAGTACAGTTTAGAAAAACCACAATATTAAGCATATCCCTTAGAAATCTGTTTTGTTCCATGTTATCATTAATATATAAGCAAAAGCTGGTTAGGTACAATATATCTAAAATTCATGGATATTCTTTTGCATTTACACAGTCAACAAAAATACCAGAGGACCTTTGAGACATCACACCATTCTATAATGGTGAGGCTACAGCAGTGGGCCAGAAACTGAGCACCTATCAGAGAAGATAAGACAAATTCTATAAAGTATAATTTAATGGTATGGCAGATATATTGAAATGAAGAGAACATTAGGGATAGCGCTTTGGAAAAGTTATCTTTCAGTTAGGATCTAGAAGAAGAATGGAAGAAATAAGGCAAAGCTGGAGAAAGGGGTGCGGACAGGAGAGGCAAAGTGAGAAAATGGTGACGAGAGGGACCATTAAGAATTTTAGCAAATTATTACATTGATAACTTATTCTGGAATATGTTCTGCAAAATCTTGTGCTTTGATTTTTCATCTTAGGTTTAGTAGTGAAAAGTAGCTTCCATGATGTTAGTCAATAGGGACCTCTAACTGAATCGACTAAACAGAACTAGACAGATCTATTTAAAAAGTCTGATGTACTTTGTTTGATAGAATTTGATGGAGTAGTAGGAACTGGATTTATCCTCCTTTTGCAGTCAACTCCCTCCCTATTCCCCCACCCCCAAAAAGAAGAAAAAAAAACAAAACAAAACAAAACATGAACCGATGTTCTTCAAATGACGGAACACAAGACTATGAAAGAGTGATCCATGAGATACAGAAAAGCAATTAAGTGACTCCTATTATTGCCTCAGCTTTCTACATGGAGTTTCCAGGTTGTGGTGCAGACAGGCGGGATTCAAGTGGACATTGAAGACTTCCTGAATTAAGGAAATGAAACTCAAAAGTGTAGGGAGATGAAAGCAGCTAAAGTTTATACAACAGGGTACCAAAGGAGGATACTGCACAGGAAGAAGAAGGGGTAGTGGGGAATAAGAAGGGGTAGGGGAAAAGAAAGAGAAGGAAAGATGGAAAACACTCCAGAAACCTGACTGCAAAGGACCCTCCTTGAATTTTCAGCACAGTACTGAATAGTGGAGGCATGTTTAGAAACTATCCAAACTTGGGGAAAGAATAATATAAAAGAATTATAGTGGACAGCATCTAGCACTCACTCAGTACCAGGTATGATGGTGCTTTTTCCCCCCATTCAAATCAGAATTCACAGGGTATAGGGTAGTGAAGGAAAATCTTGTCTAAGTACTAGAGAATAATTAGCTCAACAATGAGTGCTACTCTGGGCCAACATAACATACGATAAAAGCAAGACCTAAAATAGTCAAATAGCTTCAAAGTAATTAAGATTTCCAGAGCAAAGCTCAAGATGATTTATTCAAATAAAAAATACACAGTACTCAAAGAGGTGAAATCCACAACATCTGGCATTCAATTAATGATTCCAGGTTTGAAAAAAGCAGGAAAACAGGATCAATAATGAGGAGACCAAACAGTGCCTGGAAACTGACCTAGAACTGACAAAATTCTTAGAATTAGCAGGCAAGGCCATTAAAAGTTATTGCCAACTGTATTCTTTATGATGAAAATGTTAAGGATAACGAATCAAATTTTTAGAGATAAAAACTACAATGGTTGAGATGAAAACTACACTGTATTTTATTAACAGAAGAATACACATTGAAGAAGAAAAGATTAATAAGCTTAAAGGCATCAACAAAAACTATTAAAGATGAAAGAGAGAGAAAAAAGAATTTTAAAGATGACACAGCATCACTGAGTTGTGACGCAACTGCAAGTGGTGTGATGAACACTGGGGGAAGAAGGGCATAAAATAATTGAAGAAATAATGGTTGGGAAATTGCAATTTGATGCAAATTACAGATATAGAGACTTAAGAATTTCAATCAACTTCAAAGAAAAATAAAGAAAACTATATCACCGTGAATCAGCACTGAATTATTCCATATTACTGATAAAGAGAAAATATGAAAAGCAACCAGAAGAAAAATTCATTAGATACAAAAAAAAAAATAAGCAGGGTAACAGATTTGTCATCAGAAAATATGCAGAAAGATAACAGTGGGAACAGCATCTTTTTCAATGTACTAAAAGAGAAAAACAAACAAAGATCTGCAGTATAAAAGGATTTTCAGACATACAAGAGCTGAAATAATTCAGCAGACCTGCATTAAAAAAGTGTTAAAGCATATTATTTGACAGGAGATAAATGGTACCTCATTAAAATATGGATCTACAAAAAAGAAAGAAGAGCACTGGAAATGGTAATTGCGTGGACAAATACGAGTATATAACAATTTACGGTTATTATTTTAATATTAAAGCAAAAAAATACATCATGGACTTTGTAACATATGCAAAAGTGAAAAATATAATACAGTCCCATAATGCCTACTAAGGAAGAAATGAAGGTATAAATGTAAGGTTCTTTTATGACACATATGGAGTAGTATTTTGCTACTCCATACCAATTGAAGGCAGACTGTGATAGGTTAAAAATGAGTAATATGACTCCTGAAGTAATGACTACAACAGTAAAACACAATGGCTACAATTAGTAAACATGAAAAGCAGAAATAATCCAAAACAAGATAAGAAAAAGAGAGAACAAAATAGGAAAAAAGAAAAAAATGGGTATAAAAAGTATATTTTCACATCATAATGAAATTAAATTAGTAAAAAAAAAATTCTGGACAGCAAATGGTAAAAGTACACATTTATCCTAAGTATATCAATAATCATTAGGCGCTGGCACTGTGGCATACCAGGTTAAACCTGTCTACAGAGCCAGCATCCCACATGGGTACTGGTTCGTGTCCCTGATGCTCTATTTCCAATCAAGCTCTCTGCTAATGCGCCGGGGAAAGCAACGGGAGGTGGCCCAAGGGTTTGGGCCCCTGAACCTATGTGGGAGACCCAAAAGAAGCTAATGGCTCCTAACTTTGGATTGGCCCAGCTACAGCTGTTGCGGCCATTTTGGGAGAGTGAACCAGTGGATAGAAGATCTCTTATCTTTCCCTCTCTACCTCTCCCTCTTTTTTTAACTCTGCCTTTCAAATAAAATAAATCTTAAAAAAAATCACATTAAATGTAAATGGTTTAAATAGCTTTAAGTGACACGTTGTCTGCACCATAAAGCATAACTCTATAGTGCCTATATAAAACACACACATTTCATATACCTGTCTCTGCATACATATATTTGTATATAGATATATATAAAGACAAGTGTATTAAAAGTGAAAGTATAGGAAAAGATAAATTATGTTAGCACTAGTCAAAAGAAAAGTGGAATGCTAACATAAACTTCAGACAAAGTAGACTCCAGCAAAGAATATTATCAAGGATAAAGATGGTTCTTTCATAATGATAAAGAGATAAATCAATCAACAAGACACAACAGTCTGAGACCATTGAGCCCCAAATAACAGTTTTATCTTTCAGAAACTGATAAAATAAATACTCAAAAACATTTACTGAGATTTATCATATTCTGGATCACAAAATAAGTTTCAGGTCATATTCTGACCACAAGAGAATTAAATGAGAAACCAGACAGATATCTGGAAAACCCCCAAATATTTGGAAATAAATAAAACTCTTCTAAATAATATGACTCAAAGAAGAAATGAAAAGGGACATCAGAAAGTATTTTCAATTGAAAATAAAAACATCAGAATTTGTGGACTGTCACTAGGGCAGTATTTAGGTTATATTTATTTATTTATTTATTTATTATTTATTTAAAGGTATGCTCAGTTTCTTATTTGGCTCTTTGCTATGGCCTGAGAAAGCAGTGGAAGATGGCCCATGTGCTTGGGCCCCTTTACCCATGTGAGAGACCCAGAAGAAGCTCCTGGCTTCAGATCAGCACAGCTCTAACTATTGCGGGCATTTGGGGAGCGAACAAGTGGGTGGAAGACCTCTTGTTCTCTCTGCCTCTGACTCTCTGTAAAGTCTGCCTTTAAAATAAATGAATTAATTTAAAAAACTAATTATCTAAAGAATTGAAGAAACGTCATCAATGACTTTAGTTACTACCTCCCGAAACAGAAAAAGAAGAGCAAACTAAACTAATAAGAAATGGAAATAATAATTCAAATAGGAAACAGAAAAACAATGGAGAACATCAATGAGAAAAAAAAGTTTTTTGCAAAGATCAACACAATTTATAACCCTCTTGCAGACAGATAAGGAAAAAGAGAGAGAATACTCATACCTAAGTCAGGAATGAGAGGGATGGCATAGCTGCACGTTTCACAAATACCAAAAGGATAATAACATGAGTAACTCCATGCCTATAAAATATAAAAACTGAGACAAAAATGGACAAATTCCTTGAAAGATACAGTTTCCAAGGCTCACTCAAGAAGAAATACACAACCTGAAAAATCCCCACATGTATTTATTAAAGAAATTGAATTTGCAGTTAAAAGCCTTCTCACAGAGTTGGGAGTTTGGCACAGTGGTTAAGACACTATGTGGGATATGTGCATCTGTGATTGCAGTGCCTGTGTAGAAGTTCTGATTGAACTAAATGGAAATACATTCCCTACTTTTACCCAAACTGATCTAATATAGCCCCAAACAAAATCATTGCAAAAATCTTTTTTTTTTTTTTGTAGAAATTGACAAGTTGTTGCCAATATTTGGATGGAAATGCAAAGAACCTAGAATAGCTGAAACTCAGAAAAAAAAGACCAAAATTAAGGGCTAGTATTACTGGATTTCAAAATTTACAATAAAGCTACATAAATCAAAAATACCTACTGGGATAGAATAAGGAGTCCAGAAATAAACACACATAAACATGGACAGCTGAATTTTGACACAGGCTCATGGGCAAAACAGTCAAGAAAGAATAGTCTTTTCAAGAAATGGCAGTTAAATAACTGGATACACACATGTCAAAAAAAAAAAAAAAGGAAACTTTGATCTCTAACTTATACTATTAAAACATTCACTCAAAATGTATCAGATCTCTCAAAACAGAACAGTGAAATAATAAACAATCCAGTAAAGAATGGGCAAGATATTTTAATAGATATTTTATGTAAGGATTTGTAATATTATTAGTTTTTAGGAACATAAAAGTTAGAATGGTCAAAATAAAAATAATTAACATACCAAGTATTAGAGAGAATTTGGTAAGAACTGCAACTTCCATACACAGCACATGGGAATATAAATGTATTTTCTTAAAGCATTAAACATATATCTATTATAGGATCCAGCCCTTCTCTTCCTAGGGATTTACTCAAGAGAAATATACATATATATTTATATATATAATATATATGTATATAATATATACCCATATATTATATATAATATATATTTTAAATAAAATTATATATAAATAATATATAAAATAAAATATATTATATTTATTATATAATATATAATATATTATATATTAATTATATTATATAATATATACCCATATATATATAATATATACCCATACAAAGGCTTGTCCACTGCAGCTGACAGCCGTATTATGAGTAAAGCAAAAATTTGTAAATAAGCAAAATTTCCATCAAAGTTGTAGGATAAACAATTGTGTTACATTCATACAATGGAATTCTATTCACCAATAAAAATAAATAATAATTGCCAAAACATAGATGAGACTCAATTATGTTGAGTGAAGAATCTAGACCAACAGGGACAAAAAAATATACTCAGAAAGATCATCCAGCTAGACCAAGTGAAATTTATCCCTGTGATTTAGGGATGGTTCAACATATGCGAATCAATAAATTGACATATCATATCAACAGAATGAAGGATAATAATCGTATGATTATCTTAACAGATGCAAAGACAGCCTTTGGTATAAAAGGAACATACGTCACACAATAAAGCCTATGTATGACAAGTTCACAATCAACACTCTACTGAGTGGTGAAAATCTGAAAGCATTCCCACTAAGATCCAGAGCCAGAAAAGGATGCCCACTCTCACCTGCTTATTCAATACATTTCTGGAATTTTTAATAACAGCCATAAGGCAAGAGAAAGGAATTAAGGGTATACAAATTGGAAAGAAGGCACTTAAATTATTCCCATTTAGAGATGACATGATTCTCTATGTAGGTAAAAACAGACTCTCAACAGGAGACTATGAGAACTGGTAAGAAAATTCAACAAAGTTTCAGGATATATAATAAAAACCAGTAGCATTTTTAAATATTAATAATGGTCTTCCTAAGAAAAACTTATAACCAACACACCTTTGACAAATGTGCTAAAAAGATTCCCTGGAAAAAAGGATAGTCTCTTCAATAAGTTCTTCTGGGAAAACTGGATTTTCACATGCAGTAATTTGAAACAAGACCCCTACCTTACACTCCATACAAAAATAAACTCAAACTAGATCAATGAACCAAATATAAGACCTGCAACTGAAGTTATGAGGAAAACAGGGGGAAACACTCTAAGACACTGGCAAAAGCAATGATTTTTTTGACTAAGACCCCAAAAAGCATAGGCAATAAAAGCAAAGATAGATGAATGAGATTATATCAAACTAAGAAGATTCTGCACAGAAAAGGAAAGAACAGAGTAAAGAGACTTCTGACAGAATGCAAACCATGCATCTGGTAATGTGCTTGTGTTAGCAGCACAAATACCAAAATATGCATCTGGTTAGAGAGTAATATCAAGAAAATTTTATAAGGAGCTGAAGAAGCTGAACAACAACAAAACAATACAGTTACAAAATGAGGGAAGAGGACTGCATGTTGTAGCACAGTGTTAAGCAACCACTTATGATATGGGCATCCCACATCAAAGAGCCAGTTTGAGTCCTGACTACTCTGCTTCTGATCCAGCTCCTCATTCATGTGCCTGGGATGTAGCAGATGCCTTCCAGGTGGGAGACCTGAATGTAGTCCCTGGCTCTTGGTTTCAGCTGGGCCCAGCCCTCACTGTTGTGGCAATATGAGGAGTGAACCAGTAGATGGAAGATCTCTCTCTCTCTCTCTCTCACTCTGCTTTTTAAATAAATAAATAAGTCAATAAAAGAATCTAAAAAAAGAAACAGGAAAAGGATCTGAATACAGATTTTTCAAAAGAAGAAATATAAGTGGCCAATAAACACATGAAAAAAATTCCCTGTATCATTAGCTGCCAGGGAACTGCAAACAAAAACCATAAGGAGTTATTACCTCACTCTAGTTAAAATGGCTTTCATCCAAAAGCAAAAAAATAACAAATGGACATGAAGAAAAGGGAGACTCAGCACACTGTTGGTGGAAATGCAAATTAGCATAGTTATTATGGAAAACATCAAGTTTCCTCAAAAAACTAAAAAAAAAAAGTCTAATATATGACCCAACAATCTCACTTTCAGAAGTAGATCCAAAGGAAATGAAGTCAGCACATAAAAGTGATGCCTGTATTCCCATGTTTATTGCCACTCAATTCACAATAACAAAGATCAATCTAGACACCTATCAACTAATGATCTCATACAGGAAATACCCTTTATATCACACACACACACAAACACACACACACACTATAAAATAGTACTCAGTCATAAGAAAGAACGAAACCCTGACATTTGCAACAAAATGAGTGGAACTTACGTTAAGTGAGATAATTCAAACACAGATTCCATTTGTTTTATCTCATATGTGGAAGTATAATATATATGTATGTTAAAATGCATAGATGTCACATTTTGTTTATATTTAGAAATGTCAGATTCACTGAATTATACCCCCTTACATATTAATATATGTTTCTTTTTTCACTTTATGACCTTTGGCATGAATCTCACATTACATAATATTTTTGCTTTCAAGAAAAATAGCACATATTTGTATTTATATAATATTTTCATATGATGTGAATTAGGAAAAATGTTCAGAAGCTAAATTTACATGTCTTTATTGAACTCTTCTCAATGATTTTCTGTCATTTGAAAAATTTAAAATAAAAATTAAAAAGGCAAAAACATAGAAGAGATACACAGAAACATGAAGGAGTTTTGCAAAGACATCTGACAAAGGTTTATTGGGAAGGCTTCCTGCAGGACAAGGAGTTAAGCTAACACACCCTGCATAAGCCCATATCAATGAGGTAAAGAGAGAAGTGAAGAGTATTTTAGGAACAGTATAACAGGGCTTTGAAAAAGCCATGGAAAAATGGATTTGATAGATAATGCAAAAATGTCTACAATAGCTTTGAACCCACACGTGTATATACAAAGGCCTGTAATGGGAGGGAAACTGGTAAGCTCAAAATGAAGGACCTGCTATACATGAATGACAGTGCTGGTTTTTTTTATTTTTGGATTTCAGGTAAAATTCAGGATTGACGCACTGTCAACTGCTTACTAATCCATCTCAACCCAATGTCTGGATTCCATCCAATTCCTCATCATCAATTCTACTTATCTTCTCAGACTTGCCAATTCGTGTAGAAAAAAATAAACACATGAAGGAAGAAGATGGCTTAGAAATCTAAATTATGATCTCTTCCTTTAAGGGAATTAGAATCATATTTGGGGTAAAAATTTGTATAAATGAATAATTATTTTAAGTATAGAATAAAGTACTACTATTCAGTGAAGAGCACTGAAGAAAACTGGGCGTGTTGGAAAGCTTCCCAGAAGAGACAGTGTTTGTTCTAGACTTGGAACAATTTATAGAAGAGGAGTTTTCCTGCATTCCAGGACAGATAAGGAGGGTCTGAGGTTTAAGCCTCAGGGATGAGAATGATGAATGCTATTAATAGCTGAGAAGTTGGGAACACTCAGTGAGCAGGAGCTTTGTGTCAGGTATGTAAAATACACTTAAAGAGAGAGCAATAATCCAGACAGTTGGGTAGAGGTAGGGAGGGAGAAGAAACTAACTTTAAATCTGTCTCAGAGTCTAAAAATTCATTCATAGATTTCTCTCTCTTCTTTATACTGTCTGTAAAAATGATTCTTTCTGATATTTTACTAGAAGAAAATGCAATAGCTTCCCTAATATTGCAAATGGAATTGGCTCTCTAGGTTTCAGATATGTAGGAAACAGGATGACACAAATTATATGAAAGTTAATTAAAATAAAAATATAGTAAGTATGAATTTGTCTGAATGTATTAATTAATAGTATTATCTAAATTATCCACTTACCTCACCACACTCTTGATCAGGTTTAATAATATAACACCATCAATCACCCTTATCCCCAGTAAGGGTAGGGGTGCAGGAGAGAAAGAGGAAGAGGAGAGAGAGATCAAACAAGAGACTGAAAGGCAACAACACATTTCCCAGTCTTAGCTCCCAAATATGTCTGTAAGTGCATCTGAGTATGAGTATTCTAGTATTCAGAGACACATTTTTCATAAACTATGACTTCTACATGCAAGACAACTACTTCATTTGGTACTAAAGAAACACTGGTGTGCTATAATGTTTGAGGGAAAACTAACAGTGCTGTCACTGGGAAGCAGCACATCAGAGCAGGGTTGACTACACAAAATCAGGCTTACTGTACATGTGGGGTTATTTTCAAGTGTCTTTGTTCTTAGGTGATTTCTGTTTTATTTCCTTACTTTAGGTTAGATTCTCATCTCTCTGTAAGATGTGACCCCTCCATTCTCTAAAGCGTGCCAATTCTGCTTGAATTACCCGATTTATTGCTTTAATCCCCTTCTTCACTAGGATTGTGAAGTTGCTCACTGCCGGCAGTATCAGTATCAGATGAGTCGGCTAACAGCTGAGTACATGTTAAGTTGGAGAAAATGCGCTGCAGTAGTGGCATCTAAGTTTAATTAGAGGACTATCAAATCTCTAATGCAGGTTACCCCAAAATAGTAACCACAATAAAACACTGAACTCGGTGCTACCTCTTTTCAATGAATAAAGCAATTTTTTTAAACTAAGGGTTGCTTAATTTCTTTGCAAAAATGATATACATTTTAATACAAATTAGATTTTAATTTCCATAATGGGTGAGGTCTTACTGTGCTGGGTAGTTTTTAGTATCCAATATTTATCTAGCATATATTATTGATGTATATTCACAAAGGTGTACAAAAACAAGCATAACCCCCTGTCTTCCAGAGCTCTGTGGTCTGGTGGGGAGGCAGATATTAATCAAAATAGACCACAGATAAATGTAAAGATGGCACCTGGACAAGTACTATAAGAAAGAGGTACACATTGTAATGGGGGAGGGGGTCAGGAAGGGGTGTTGAGGAGGGTACAAGTGAGCTCAAAGACAGTAGAAATGATTTAAAAAAAAAATCAAGGAAGGGAGAGATGCCAGGACTCAAATCTGAATTGAATTCCTTTAATAAGGGGAAATACTTTTTAAAAGGCTTACTTTTCTCTTTTGTTTTCAAAGATTTATTTATTTAAAACTCAGAGAGAGAGACAGAGAGACAGAGAGACAGAGAGAGAGAGAGAGAGGGAGGAGAGATATCTTCCATATGCTAGTTCACTCCCAAAATGGCCTTACAGCTGGGGTTGGGCCTGGTGGAAGCCTGGAGCCAGGAGCTTCATCCTGGTCTCCCATGTGGGTGCAGGGGCATAAGTACTTGGGCCACCTTTCTTTGCTTTTCCCAGGCTCATTAGCAGGGAGATGGATTGGAAGTAGGGCAGCTGGCTGGTACCCATATGGGATGCCAGCATTGCAGACAGTGGCTTAACCCGTTTTGCCACAATGCTTGCTCCTACTGTTGCTTTTCAAACATGACTACATACATACTTGAAACATAATTCAAAAGTGCCTATATTGCTTTTGGTATTAAATAGATACTTTTGCTGGATAAGTTTTTTTTTCATTATGAAATTTGTCACATACAACAGTTTTGAGAGCTTCAAAGGAGTTATTAGGTTTACAAATAACAGAAATATCAAATCAATATTTTCTGTAACAAAAATTATTCATAACTAACAGGTCTCTTCAGAAGCTATTACTTTCTTTGAGGATTCCTTCTTCTTACTTACAGTGTTTGATTTAAAGGGAATTCAGAGAATGTGGCAGTAAGTTATCCACCCCCTCAGAGATATTACAGATCGTCGGGGTGGCATGGGGTGGCGTGAGATGGCCGAGAGAATGCAGGATCTGGGAACTGATGCAACAGGTGGGTCTTCAGCTTTGCCATTTACAAGCTGTGTGACCTTCTGGGAGTAACTGTACCTTCCCAAGCCCCAAATTCCTTGTCTTAAACTGGTGTTTGGCATAAGTACTTAATATGATGGTGTTTTCAAAGCATGTAAATATGCTAAGACTTGCTGTATTTTAGGCATTGTTATTATAATGATCCCCAAATTCATATCACATAGGATGTTAAGTTACTTTTAAGGTTCAATTATTTGAGTTTCATTATAGAGTTTACAGGTTAACTCTTTGTCTGTAATTAAATATACTTCACTGTCTGAAATGAGATTTCATGAACTTACTTTAAAAAATACCATTCTTAAAATATTCAAGGAAACGATGTGTTCTTACACTTACGTTGTTCTAGTAGTTGTACATTCAGTTTATTCAAGTAATCATATATTTATGTAATTATGTCACTGACAATATTGTTTCTTTGAAAAACAACATGATATAAGAGACAATCAAATTAAAGATAAAACACTCAGAAATTATATCCTCCAGTTAAGTTTTTTTTAAGTCCTTATGAATTAAATGTTCACAAAAGCACCTCAGTATGACATAAGGAAATATGCTCTTTTCAGTGCACCCCAGTGGAACTAGCTCAAAATAACGTGGAAAGAAAGGCGGAAAAGAAGGAATCATCGACTAAACTGGGTGCAACTTTTCTAAAGGAAAAGCAGTGGAGATAGTTACACTCTGAAACCCCACAGGGGTTTTCTAATTGCAACCCAATTGCTAGCAACCGCCAAGAATGAAATAGAAAATATTACTGATTTTAGATCTACTAGGATGAATAAAAATCTTCTTAGTATTATTGGTTGTTTGATTATGGACCCGAGACGCTGACTTAAAATGAAGACTGAAGACAACTGCCATTTAATCCTCAAGTGCGCTGCCAGACTCTCCTGTGAAAACCCTGGCCACTGATTCCTGGAATTCCAGTTTACAATTTTTCTAAGCTCTTTACAATGTGACATGCTTGCTTCACCACTCTACTTAGCACTTACCTCCCTCAAGTATTTTATTCTGGATGTTTCAGAACACTTACAATGGAGATTTTGTAATTTAGTTTAGATTGATTAGGAAAGCAGCAATCTCAGGATCAAGAGAAAGAGCTGGTAAAATAATCAAAATCTCTGGCTAAAAACAAACAAGCAAACAAAAGACCTTTCTAGTCACTTCTTCCTTAGTAGGACACTCTATTTACCTCCACATTACTCCTCCAATTTTAAACAACTTGTCTAGCTAATTTCCTGTGTGTGATCACTGACTATAAGTGAGGTTCATTTTCTTATCTACATCATGTAGGTAATTAAAGGAAATTGAAAGTGGGTAGTGAAGCTTTCATGCAACTGGGATTGCAGCTGAATGGAGGGCAGCGAGGTCAGTGGAGCCCATTATATTTTTATGTGAGACACTGGTGTGTCTGCCCTGTCCTTGTTTATTTAGTGAAGGCTGGACAGACTACTAACGGCAAATCTGTGTCTCTGATTTGCCCAGCTGTCCTTGAATAGAGACATCTCCTCCTGCAAATGTTAAATGACAGTGATTGACAACCTTTGATGAACTCTGCTTGAAACCCCCTGCTACTGTTTTTAGATTGCAAAAGAAAAAACAGAATAAAGAAACATCTTTCATAATCACATCAAACGGTCCCTGCTGTTCACTCAATACTTTTCATTTTGTTTCCCTTTTCCTTACAAAGCTCAATCTGTTCCACAAATAACTCAAACTGAGTTATTCTACGTAATCTATACAATTTAAAAAAAGTTTTGTATGTGTCTACATAATGTTTGCATATTCACACTGATTTTTAGTTTACTGGGTATATACATTCTTAAAGGGGTTTAGTCATACCACTATGCCACGTAACTTGCTACTGAGAAGAATCTGGCAAACCTATGTTGCTGAGATACGTCTTTCAGCTACTAACTAGCTGGCACTTGGGTATACTTTGGGTTCCAGTAGTTTTATTTGATATGTGTAAATCTTACATGTGCTTGCGGCCACTGAATATGCTGACTGTCCATTTTTGGCTTTTAGGTTTGTTAAAATAAGAAAATAACGATTAAATACTTACATACCTTACTTAGGTTTTTTTTCTTTATTGAAGGTGTGATGAACAAATGAATGTTGTGTGTGTGTGTGTACGTGTGTTTATGCATGTAGATTTTTTTTTCTTTCAGGTACACTAACTATAAAAGTCTGGTTTACAAACTAAGCGAATTACGGAGAGAGGAAAGACACAACCAGAATGCGTTTGTGCTTGGTCTTGTGTAAACATTGCATCACAGTAAACTGGCACTTTCCTCTCACTGCACACATCGCTGTCACACTGCATTCACTACATCGCAGATAAGAGGGCACTTGTACAAAGGCGACAGCAGCCTGATCAATGTGAGAGACTAAAGAAGCTTTATGCTATAGCTTAATCTCTGTCTTGGGAAAGGTAAAACTTATAAAGTTAATGAGTTCTAGACTTTAAGTAGCACTTGATTAATTTGTAACATTCTGAGGTGTTAAAACAAACCCAAATTAGTTTCTCACATTCCAGTGCTGTCTTTTGGCCACCGAAGTTTTTGTAAAAGCATTTCAGTAAATTTCCTGATAGGAACCCTGTTTAATTTCTGTGCCTTTGTGAAGTGTTACATTAGTTGGCTATCATGTCTTCTACAATGACATTGGAAAAATGATGTGTCATTTAACCAGCCAGGTCCAGAGATGTTAAGGGAAAAAAAATGCCTCACATTTTAATTTTCATTACTTCAGATTGCCTTTATTCAACCTTTAATCAATTAAAAAACTGAGAATGAACTAACTTCTTTCTATACAGTAAATGCATCTAATTAGCATTGTTTCTAGCACTTCTAATTTGTATTTTTATTAGAATTATGTATTCAAATTGAATAATCATATACTATCATATTGACAAAAACTTTAAAACAAAAAACTGTTATAAACTAGACTTGTATAGTATTTACACTGACGACAAAACTCAGTGTAAGGTATACTAGGAATGAACTTAATATTTCATGTTAAATAAAATAATTTAAAAAGTTTCTCTTCCTTTCTTTCTCTGTAACTCTTTCAAATAAACACATCTTTTTTTTTTTTTTTTTTTTTTTTAAAGCAGGGGGCAGTGTTGTGGCACACTGGGTTAAGTCACTGCCTGCAACACCAGCATCCCATGTGAGCACTAGCTGCTCCACTTCCAGCTGCCTGCTGATGCACCTGGGAAAGCAGCAATGCTGGCCCAAGTGCTTGGGCCTCTGCCATCCATGTGGGAGACCCAGATGAAGTTCTGGGCTCCTGTCTTTGGCCTGGCCCAGCCTCGGCCATTACGGCCATTTGGGGAGTGAACCAGCCAATGGGAGATCTCTCTCTTTCTCTCTGCTTTTTTCTCTGTAACTCTGCCTTTCAAATATATAAAATAAATCTTAAAAAAAGGCTCTAGGCTAGAAAGTATCTGCTGAAGAATAATAAAATGAAGCTCTAAGAAATTAAATAATAAGTTTTTTTCCCAATATGTCCACAATCTACTCTACCATAATAAAGTATCAAAACAATTTTGTGATATGTAGACAGTATAGACAGCAAAAGTATAAATACTGCTAGATATAACTGTAATGTCTTATAAGATCTACGTGTGATTCCTTTCATGGATTATTTGAGTACGTGCGTTTGATTTGTATCAATGACTTAAATTAATGGACATATGTTTACCTTACAAACAATTTAGGGCAAGCATAGAATCATTTGCCAAAAAATACATATGAAGAAGAAATAACTTATTCTTTCCATTGTATGAAGGACCACCTGGTTGACAGCTGGATTTTAGGGGATCTTACAATAGTGGGTAACAGCAGGTCTGTCGTACTTAAAATAATTTCAGTGGTAAGAATTCCATCAGAAAGTTCTATTTCCCAGGATTTATAGCTAAGTCCTTAAAAAATCGCTCTTTGATGAAACTTGAAAAAAATTCCTCAGTTTTCAAGGATGTAATAAAAATGCCTTATAGCTTAACAATGTTTAGATTTTTTTTTCTTTTAAGAAATAAAAATCTTCAGGCTATCAGGTTTGGATCCTGAAAAGGGATACCAAGATTAACAGCAATATGTAATAACTGTGTAAGGTTAAATACCACACTCTGCAATCTACGTTTAAAAGCTAAACACAACTTTTTTCTTACTAGCATCTTTCTGCTTTTAAAACATCACATATGTGTTATTAGATTTATATCTATAGACTAAAAATAAATATCAAACAGCAAAGAAAAAACTAAAACAAAAATTACACCCAAAGTGGAAAAGATTAAGGTGTATCATTAAAACGCTTCTAATATATTTAATATTTATTGAACATTTTTTGGTCCTGAAACTAAGACATGCGTATAGAAAAAATTAAATCTAAAAGTGAAACATAAAAATGAGTATACAAGCAATCTTAAAGGACAATACAGAAATAATTGCCAAATGAGTAAAAAAACCCCACTATTGACATTTATTTATAAAAGGTAATAATCATGGAAGCTGAATTACTAAACATTTTAAGAGGGAGTAAAACCAAAGTGTATGGATGAATGCTAGATGCATTGTCCAGAGATGAAATTGGTTATATACACAATGTATATAAAGGTGAGAATAAGAAGTTAATCAGGAGAAAAGTAAGTAATTTGTAAGAGTCTAATGGGAGATATAAATAAAAATTTAAGATTGCAAGAGTCTTGACAACAAGGTTAAGGAAATAATACTTTATAATGTACAAAATTATTTCTAGATAGTGGAAGAGAGAAGTAATTCAAAAGGTGTTTTCAGATTAATTGGAAGGGGTGACTTGGGAAGATTAAAGAGGAGAGAGAAAATTGAAAGATCTAGGAGATTATTTTAGGAATGGGGTGATGAGAAACAAACAGGAATTGAAGATCAAACTTTTTTTTTGAAAGGGATGCATTTTGAAAAAAAATTACAAAAGGAAGACTGAATATACACGGTAACTGCTTTAATACGAGAAATTAGAGAGAAAAGAAGAAGGAGCCAAAGATTTTCTAAGGTGTTCCCCTTGGGGATATGAAAGACTGAATAAAAAGGTGAACCAATGAAAGGAACTGCCAGTCTTTTGGGCAGGAAAAACAAGATTTTAGATATTCTGGGTTTTGGCTACAGAAGGACAATGAAGTGCAAATGTCTACTGAACCAGCAAGGCATGGAACTGTAGTTCACAAGAGAGGTCAAGACTGCTGACTGCAATGTGATCCTTCTATGTAAAGGTAATATTTTAAACTATAATAACTGTGGTGTGACCTGAGAAAGCAGGTACATAGGAAAGCACATAACCAAGAAACAAGCTTTGGACAACAACTAGAGGTAAGCACAGGGAGAATAGCCAATGACAAAGAATAAGAAAAAGAACTGGGTATGATAGGACAGTAGATTTTTATGGAAAGATTATCAAGAAGTAATCTATGTTGTCAAACCTTATGAAAAGCTCTAAAAGAGTAAACACTAAGAAAAGGCTATGTATAGCATTGGTGACATTGGGGACTTTTGAACATTTTGTTAATAATAATCCAGAATACATAAGTTAAGAATGCACAGATGGAAAATAAAAGGAAACAGCAGGTTGAGATCCATCTACATCTATCCTATAGATCGACTGACTGACCATCTAATCCACCTACCTATCTACCTATTTTTTGGACACAGTAAATGATAAAAGGAAATAAGATAGTAACAAAAGCAGAATGATAAAGCCAGATTAAAGATTCCTAGGTTAGAGATTACCTATACATATTAGTGAGTATACGTTGTAGTAGTCTATAAGGTAATTTTAAAAAAATATTTATTTTATTCATTTGAAAGAATTACAGAGAGAGATAGAGCCAGAGAAAGAGAGAGAAAAAGAGAGAGAGAGAGAGGACTTCCATTCTGCTGGTTCACTCCCCAAATGACTGCAATGGCCGCAGCTGAGCTGATCCGAACCCAGGAGCCAGGAGCTTCTTCTGGGTCTCCCATGAGGGTGCAGGTCCCAAGTAGTTGGGCTATCTTCCACTGCTTTTCCAGGTCATAGCAGAGAGCTGAAGTGGAAAAGGAGCAGCCAGGACTCAACCAGCATCCATATGGGAAGCCAGCACTGCAGGCTGAGGCTTTAACCTGCTGCACCACAGTGCTGGCCCCAGGTGATTTTATAAGGAACAATGTAAATGGAGCTACTGAGGAAATTTCTTCAATAAAGAGTTATGATGTCCTAAGTTATCTTTTTTTTTTTTTTTTTGGAGAGAATGATTTCCTCCAAGGTTGTGTGCCAAAAGTTAAATCCAAAGTGAAATGTTTTGGACCCTGATGCATATAATTATGTTAGAAAAATTTCATTCCTTCAAAAGTACCCCCCAAAATTCATTTGATTCCACTTTTTTTCTAAGAGTAAGCCAACAGTTGAGATACATGTCCAAATTTTGTTTAAACGTTTATTTGAAAGACAGAATTACAGAGAAAGAGGGAGAAACAGAGAGCTCTTCCATCTGCTGGTTCACTCCCCAAATGGCTGCAATGGCTAGGGCTCGGCCAGGCTGAAGCTAGGAGCCAGAAGCTTTGTCTGTGTCTCCCATGTTAGGTAGCAGGGTCCCAAATATTTGGGCTACCTTCTGTTGATTTCCCAGGACATTAGTGGGGAGCTGGATCAGAAGTGGAGCAGCCAGGACTTGAACCGGTGCCCATATGGATGCCGGAATTGCAGGTGGCAGCTTTACACACTGTGCCACAATGCCAGATCCCAAATTTTTTGATTAAAAATAGGTGAACACTACCTCATACCTTTTCATTACATTTGCTAAGATATAACATTAAATAAAACTTTCCTTGTCCCTTCTAAGTATAAGATAGTAAACTATTTTTATGTAGATTCAACTTAACTGACTTTTTCTAAGGGTCAAATTTCTCAGTCCTCCATTACTGCCTCTTGTTTGACTATCTCAATCTTATTTAGTAAGTAAAGTAACAGTTTCCAATTAATTAGGCTGAGAATATGATATAAATTCTGTGCTTAAAATTTTGGCTATTTAAAAAGCTCCCAATTCACTAACAAGTGAGTGATTATATCTATATTACTTTTATATATCTGTTAAGTTAAATCTCTGTTTCAATGATTTGAAAGTTTTATTTATAATTTTTCAAGAGGAAAAGGGGTTTCATGGGTAAAACCTGAATCTCAAGCTAGCTAGGGTACACAAAAAGGGCACAGAAATCTGCCATGTCATGAACATATGGGAATACATTCAGAATTCTGCTTGGGCATTACTATCTCTATTGATAGAAATATAAGTATTAACATTTGTGCCTCAGGATAGTTTGTAAAATCAGAAAGTTAAAAACCATAAATAAAACACCATGATACAGTAAAACTAGTGAAGCAGGTCACTTTCAGCATCCAAAGTTTCCCAACTTCCTTTCCTAGATGCTTGACACGCACACATATCTGAGATCCAGAGTTCAGAACATGAGAGACTTTTGTGATACCCTGACTGGAGCAAGAGACTTGGCCATGTTGACTGGCCAGCAGCTACTGGTATGGACAAATCGTTCCGTATATTTACTTAGTTGCAGCCCTGTAATCATGAGTTTGTCAACTGCAGAGATGAAGACTAAAAACAAATTATTTTCAGAATATATTAGATGTAATTTTTTTTTTTTACATTAAAAAGATGTATTTGAAAGGTAGAATCACTGAGAGCGAGAAAGAGAGTGAGAGAGTGAGAGAGACAGAGAGAGACTGAGACCTTGTATCTGCTGGTTCACTGACCCATAAATGGTTTCTGTTCTCTCATGAAACAATCTTCCTTATGAAGACAGAAGGTTGAATGTCACCATGGAAATAACCACATGGTATATAAGCTATATCTGAAAAAGACAGCTTTGAGGAAGTCATTGTAAACATGTACAAAATGAAGAAACTAGAGATGCATTTTTCCCCCTTTTTTAGGCTAGGTATAGTACCTGAAGATATCATAAAGCCACAAAAGCTGGCTTATTTGCTATAGATGGGGGGAAATAATTGCTTACATCCATTAGCAATCATTAATGCCTCTAAAATGATTTAGCAAATGACTCCAGGCTTCTTGCTAACCCTCCGGTTATTGTTCCAGCCTGTCTGAGAGTTGCTTGCTTGTATTCTCTATTATGTCCTCTGGCTAGAAAGCTTTCCTGACAATCATGGAACTTGCATTTTTGTAAGAACCCTTTCTATTAACTGCTAATCTTTCAATTTTAACTTGTGTTTTAGAAAATTTAACTTGTTTATAACTACAAAATGCTCTCAGAAAAAAAAAAAGTAAGATTTGGACTCAGAATCAACAAAAATCTAAAACTTAACCAGAAGAAAGATTTATCTCATTATGGAGTGCTTGACTAGAGTCATGGGAGAGACTGATTTTTAATTAAACAGAGGATGTATCTGTCACATTATTCAAAACACATTGGGAGGCTATAAACACATTTCAATAGAGCTTTCACTACTGAAAACATGATGAAACTCATCTTTTGGTATGGAAGTCAGAAGGACTTTAGGAATTACACATAATTTTGCAGTCATACCCAATCTTCCTACCAAAACTTTTACACTGGCTCACTTAATCAGGATTCATTTGACTCAGCTTCATCTACCTTCCTGTTATTTTCTCAAAACAAATACAAAAGTCCAAAAAAGAAAAAAGTCTGTCCCATTAATGGATGACATCTTCCTCCTAAAATATTCAAAAGAACATGCCATAGGGCTTGGAAGAAGTTAGTACTTTTGAAATAGTAGAACCTAATAAAAACTGCCTTTCAAGATAAATAATCTTAAAATGACAGCAGTCATCAGATGTTTAAATCCTGTTACATTTCTTAAGAAAGTCACCGAACTTTATTTTGAAACCCATATTCATTTTTCAAAAAGATGGATGTGCTTACAGATCACACAATAAGATATGAGAAACAGGTGTCACTTGGAAATCACGCATTGGGAGAATGAAAATGAGACCATTTAAAAATAGACTGGATATACATTAAAAAACAAAACAAATGCACACACACACAAACAACTGCCAGTGAGATAGCTAATGATATGTGTTCCAGGTAATACACTTAAGTGGGCACTTTGGGCATCTGATGTAGAGTCTGCTCAGGAAGAAAGTTTTAGCTTCAGTTCATGTTTGTTACAATTAAATATCTTCATTTATTAACTCATAACATTAACTACTTCCTAATATTTAGAGTTACCAATATTTTGGTTCCAGGGCAAACTTTTAAGAAGTTATATTTAGAGACAACAAAGAAAAATAGAGATTTTCAATACCAGATGTCTGGGAAGATCCCATTTGGATTTGAGCTACTTAAATTTGCAATCATGTATTTATACATCTAACAGAGCTTCTGTTTCCCCCAGAATCAGAAAATTAACTAGCTTTGTAGCATCTTTCTTGATCTGCCACCCGTGCCCTGAGGATTAGAGACTCCACCTGAGCTTGTTTTACAAGCATAACAGAAAAAATTAATCTCTGCTGGCAGCGCTCCCACTGGGATACTGATGAATAATGATATCCCTCTTTTGCTGCCCTCTCAGTCCACTAGAAAAGCCACTCTAACCCGGCAACGTGGAAACTGCTGAAACCATTCCAGCTGTGGATTAGCAGGCAGTCAAGCATCCATCTGCTCTGTGTGAATCAAGAGAAAGCAAACATACATTCTTATGGCTAAAGTCATATTCAAAGCCTGTAACATCTGAGATAAACATATATATATATATATCACACATATACACATATGTACACACACACAAATGACCATATATGTATGTATGTATAAAGTAGGCAAGCACATACTGTAAGATAAAATAACCTAATTCCTCAATGCAGTTTGTATTTCCTTGGTACTTTAAATGTTGGGAAACAAAGTAAATGTTTAGGGGTTATAAAGAATATCTGTTAAGTCTAGTATTAATTTGAGGCTGACGAACTAGAAACTGATCTTCTAGAATGCAATATGAGAATACATCAGTTATCCATACATTACTAGATTCTCAAATGTGGCAATCAACTTACTTGTTTTACAAGGTAGGCTGGCTTAATCAGTGGCCTTGTCTTATTGTTACATGGATGTAATGGGTATCTGTGGATTTTGTCTTCTCCAAAAAGGAAAGAACAATTATTCTGGGTCTACAAGTAGCAAGATTGTACTTATCAGGACTCTATCAGTTGTTTATTAATGGGCTCTCTAGCACTTTATATGCTCATAGTGTAATGATGACTGATGTTTATAATGATAGCCTGAGGGACTCTAAAAGAGCTTTGGGATCTTCTGAATCATGAAATAGATAAATATATAAACACACATATACATTTCATCAACAGAATAACTATATCATGTTCCTAGTCCACGATGAAAAAAAAAAAATCCCAATCTGCTTTTAAGTTCTAGTCTTGGCGTCACCCACGTCACTTTGGTGTGGGTTTCAAGTGACATTTTATCTATCTTTTGATTTTCTGATTTTAGTTGCCTTTGCTGGTTATTTTGATGCCTTACTGCTTCCCCTCCCCCCTTTTCCTTTTTATTTCACTGATTAAAATACTAAAAGTAGCTCAAGGTCATAATCATTCCCATGCTTTCAGTCCAGAAATACCATGAGCTCAGTCACTGGTTCTGCAAGAAAGCTTATTTGTTCATCTACCAGAAGAAGATGCCTGTTTGGCATTTATTTTACAAATTTTCTGCCAATGTCTGATAAATCACAGAAAGTATCTACAAAAATGATATGGAAAACCTAAGACTTGTAAGTTGAAGCAAATATTTATAGAAAAAAATTTTCTGTTATCAAAAGAAAGAGTCTAAAACTGAGATTACAGTGCTTGAGCCAATTACATTATTCTTTTGAGTTACCTACAAAAAATGAATTAAATATAAGAAAGTGTAAAATTTTATGCCTCTGAGGGCAATGGCATTTGGAAATCACTTTTACTTCCAATCTTTTCAAAGCAAAGTTTAAGTTCTAATTTTCTGAAATAATCAAATTTCTAAAACATGCTTATATTCTATTAGATTGTCAGCTGAAATACATTATAGAATAAGTGGGGTCCTTTTTAAGGAGAATGTAATGTTAAATAAAAGGCAGATGTTGCAAATAATACTACTGTAATAAAGACCATTTCTGTGTATTTTATTTGATAGTTAACAACAGAATTTTTCAGAGTACATCTAAATGTGAAAATGAGGAACATTTATTTCTTTGGATTTAGAAGTCAAAAGATATTTGGCGTATAATGCATCATTGGAGAGGAAATTCCTCTAGGTTTATGCCATACAAAAGAACTCGGTATAAAAATAGTCATTTTAGGCCTTTTGGTGGTGGGAAGACTACAGTTTGTTAAGAATCATTAATAGCTAGTGCTGTGGTTTGAATGTGTCCCTGGTAAGTTCATGTGTTGGTAATGTAAACTCCAAATTCTTATGTTAATGGTATTTGGAGGTGGAGCCTTTGGGAGGTAGAATTAGATGAAGTCATGAATGTGGGACATCCATGGCAGAATTAGTGGCATTACAAGAAGACAAAGGGAGACCCAGGGCACTCTTGGTTCTGTCTCGCCATGTGATGTCCTTCACCATATTGTGCTAATTAAATATTATTTGTATTCAACATTCTGTGTATTAAATGCAACAAAGCACTTAGCAGATGCTGGCATCATGTTCTTGAACTTCCCAGACCCCAGAACCATGACTCAAATAAGCTTACATTCTTTATGAATCACTTAGTTTCAGGTATTTTGTAGCAGCGACAGGGAACACACTAAGAGAACTAGTCAGATTCTGTTTTTGAAAGCTATTTGGGTAATTAATAAGTGATCCTCTATTGTCTGACAATGCAAGCACAAATATCTTAGTATTAGACTGTGGGTATAGCACTAAGAACAACCCAAAACAAAAAGCACCTTTTCTGACTGATTCCCTTTCAGAAACTTAGTTTATGTTTAAGTAGTTAAATATTTATTGATGGTCTCTGACTTGCAATGATTAACTCACAATTTTGGGGACTTTACAATAATTCAAAAGTAACCCATTCAGGTAGAAACCACTTTGATACTGTCCTAGGCTGTGTATGGGTGGTACATACTCTCATGCAGTGCTGGGCGGTGGCAGCGGCCTTGGTCCCTGCTCAGCCACACTATCATGAAGGTAGACTGCTGATACCCTACAATGTACTAGGTCTCTAGATGAGGGTGTTTGGGGCTTAGGTGTTTTAAATCAATTTATGACAATAATATTTTCAATTTACTGTGGGTTTATTGAGGCATAAATTATTACAAATTGAGGAGTAACTATATTCTGAAACAGAGATATTGGTCTTTTTAGAAAATATTTCTAGTTTTTTTTTTTTCTATTATAAACAATGCTGCGATGAACAACTATTAGATGAACACTGGTGTACACACATCTTGACACCACGTCGGCTTCCTTAGGATGATGGAATCCTAGACATGGAAATACAACAATAAAGAGCAATCTTTCTTAAAGCCTTAAAAACATTTTAATAGATATTATCAATTTTTTTTTTATTTCTAGAAAGAATGAATCAAGGAAGATACTGTTTAGTAGTGTTTGGAAATGTCCAACTCATGGTGCAATCATCAGCAATGAGTGCTCCACTTTTGAATTTTCAAAAATTTAATAGGCTAAAAGGATTGCTATTTTTTGTTTCAATTTCATTTCCTTGATCTCTGAGAAGTTTACAGTATTTTCCTTTCATTGGTTCATGCTTCACAGAGATGATAAGTGGGATATGGGCCTTGACCAAGGTGTGAGAACTGTCTGGGATAAGGTGGGGAATTCTTTATGCAGAAAGGAGGTGAGAAGCAGCTGAAGACAGAATGGGGGCTGGTGTTGGTGCACAGTGAGTTAAGCCACCAACTGCAATGTCAGCATCCCTTATGAGCGCTGGTTCCAGCCCTGTGGGCTGCTGTGCTTACAATCCAGCTCCTTGTTAATGTGCTTGGGAAAGCAGTGGAAAAGAGTTCAATACTTGGGCCAAGCTACTCATGTGATACATACGGATGGAGTTCCTGGATCCTGGCTTTGGCCTGTCCCTGCCATGGCCATTGTGGCCATTTGTGAAGTAAACCAGTGGATGGAATATCGAGCTCGCTCACTCTCTCTTTACCTCTCTCCCTCCCCATCTGTAACTATCCCCATCAAGTGAATCAAAAAATGACTTAAAAAATTAAACCTTTGAGAAAAGCCAGACTCAGAACAATCTCATATGGGAGGATGAAGACTCCAAATTTATCCTACAATTTTTTTGAACAGAGACAATAATATTATGTTTTACACAGGGATGATTTATATAAATTGTAGTATTCCATAATTATTGAAAGCTAGTGAAAACAGATGTGAGTAATTATCACACAGTAGGGGATGCACTAAATCTTTCTCATATTATTTCATTTACTACTCCCCTTTGTTTTATGGTGGAGTATGGAGCTTGGATAGGTTGATAGCCCAAGGCTTCATGTTAGAAAATGTTAGTTATGTCTGTTTGACCCTGAAGCCCATGTTCTTAATTCCATATACTCCAGATATGCTGGTATAAATTATACTTTCAGGACAGTTAGTATTACACTACTATCACTTCTTAGGCCTAGGGCTGTTCCCTTCTTGAAGGCAGGCATCATTTCTTAATTATCATTGTTCCTTATGTACCTACATCATTAGTAGGTGCTAAATAGCTGTTGGACTTTGAAGATACACAGACTAGTAATAAGTCTATAATAGACAAGCTTCCAAAAAGGAGAACACGGAGGACTAACAAGACAAACTATAACTAGTATATAAGGCCAACAAAAAACTGTAATAGAGGAAGGAAGAAATCAGAAGCTTAATATAAAATAAAAGACATTTTAATGCCTCATTAAAAATTAAAACGCACTGATGTTTCATGTCTCAAAACTGCTTATTTATGAAAATCAACATTTTGCAAGTACTTAGACTTTAAATATGGTTCACTTCTTCCCCAGTATGCATTGTTATATAATATTTGCCTAATTATTCAGGGAGAGAAATTACTAAATATCACAGCCCAACTTAGGGTTTGCATTACTAACATGCTAGATTAAATTGACCAGAATGTTAACTGTTATTGAATCAAGAGAATTTTTCCAGATGAATATATGCCTAATAAAATGGCCAATTTGATTTGACTGATTTTTCTCTCAGCCAGGATCCCAGTGGCTTCTTGGCTGTTTTGCAGATTACTGCTTAGTCCCAAAAGAAAGAACATTTTTCTTTCTATTGCAGCTTCCTCATAGCTTTCAAGCCCAAGTTCCTAATTCAAAGAAGTGCTAATCCATTTGTAAGCATCTCAGTGAAGGAGTAATCACCCAGCCATAATCACTATTACTAACCATAATTACCTTATGATTTCTTCTAATTACTAAGTGGTTTTTAACAAATATAAATAGATGAGTACACTTAGCAGCACAGACATTGGTCTGGAAGCCAGGGTAATATCTCATTAAAGAATCCTACTGCTGTTTTATTTGGAGTTAGGATGATGTGGCAGCAGAGAATCATTACTTTTACAGACTCTCCCGTGGTACTCTAAAACCCAAAGTCACAGCCTTTAGTAAAATATTAACCTGGGGAGAGAGGAAGAAGGAAACGAGGGAGTACAGGGCAGAGCAACCTACGAGAAAATTCAGAAAATGCCACAGGGAAAAATAAAAGGTAACTATGTCAGATGATGAACATGTTAATTTATTCCAAAATAAAATGCATTTTATAATGTACCTTATAACCTCATGTTGAGGACCTTAAATGCACATAATAAAGTTTATCAAAAAGAAAAGAAAATGTCACTTAAATCAAGGATATTAAAAACAAAACAAAACAAAAGGATATTAAGATCATTAAAATATTTATTTATTCATTCTTTAAAAAAGTACCAGTTAAATGCACAAAAGAACACATGTGTTAGAAAGGGAAGAGATTTCTTGGGATAACAAGGGATGTAAGACCTTGTATTATGCTTTATTCTTCCAAGCCAATAACAAACTAAGAGTTTTCATATTTAGAACAAATAGGCTACCTTCTGATAGAGAGACTTAGGAACCTCAGAAAAACCTCCAGGCATCTAGAGTAAGGCAATCCTGAATGCAAAGCAAAAGCAAAAACAAAAAAACATATTACACCTACGCCAAAACACAAATGTCTATCTAAATTAGATAAGTTCTAATAAATATCCCTTAAACTTTTGCATGTCCTTTATAAGTATTTACATGTTAACCATCTAATTACCTTACTAGTTCACATTAACCCTGTGAAGGTTAAGTAGGCAGACTTACTACATGTTTTCCAAAGAATGAGGAAACTCAGGCTTAGACAGATTAAATGACTTTGACTTAAGACAAAAAGTTCAATGATCATGCTGAGATCTGATCCTGTGTTTCTGAAATGCAATACTATTATTGATTCCATCATACTATGGCCACCTGAATCTATTAATGGCTTTAGTCCACATTTACAGTTCATTCCTCACCTTCTAAGTTTTAACTGATGACCTTGCTTATTTAATGAAAAAAACTGAATCAAACAAAAGGGTATTTCCTCATTATCACATCACAAAACAGCAACCTGTCTGCGCCCCAACCTGTGTTCTACTACAATGCATAAACTGTCTTTACTTACACTTAGCTAAAAGCAATTCTTTCATTTATATATTGAGTCTCATTCCCCTATTGTCTTAAGAATAGTGCTTCTTCCTGTGCCATCAGTTCCCTTACTTCTATACATGAAAATTTTCATCAGGTACAAATATTCTGGAATCTTTCAAAACACCAAAAAAGAAAGAAAAGAAAAAGGAAACTGATTCTTTATCAGTCTCACACCCCAGTTCCAAGTAAGAATTAATTATATCTGCTCTCTACTTTCTTAAGTCATCTGCCTCTCAAATACTGCTGTTGCCTCCACCACTTGACTGACAGTGCTCATAGATACCTATCATCTCCATCTTATCAAGTTGAATGATTAATCTCAACTCTCATCTAACTATATGCTGATGGTCTTTAACCCAGTTAATCCCCATCTTCCTCTCCTATTTTTATTTATTTATTTGAAAGAGAGAGAGAAAAGAGAGCAGAGGAGAGAGGAGAGAATGGAGGGAAGGAGAGATCTTACATGTGCTGGTTCACTTCCCAAATGCCCCCAACATTTGGCACTGTGCAAAGTCAAACCCATGAGTGAGGATCTCCATCTGGATCTCCCATGTGAGTGGCAGGGACCCAAGTACTTCAGCCATCATCTGCTATCTCCCAGGGTGTGCATTAGTGAGAATCTGGATCAGAAGCAAGTTGGGACCTTATGCCAGGCTCTTTGTTTGGAGATATTGGTGGGTGCCCAAAGCAGTGGCTTAACCTGCTGCACCACACCATTCACCCCTGACCATCCTCTTCTTGAGGTACTCTTTTCTACTTGGCTTCCAGGACAATGTACTCTCCCAGAATTTCTCCTCATTTACTGTTCCTTACTCTCAGTTTTCTTTGATGATCCACTTTCTCCTTCTCTTCCCAACCTCTATATGCAAGAGTCCCCAGAACTCAATCTTCAGATCTCTCATCAGTACTCATGCTTAGATGATCCCAATCAATCCCAAAACCTGGATACTTTGAATACCACTCATAGGCCTGTCATCAGGCCTCCCAACCAAAGACACACACACACACACAAACCCCTGATCTTTAACCAGTATTCATTACCACAACTCTCTAGTTCTTTAGGCCAAGACCTAGGCATAACTTTTGTTTCTTTTCTTTACTTAGAATTAATCTAGCATCAATTTCTGTCAATTCAATAGTCTTGAAATCATCCTGAGCTCTTTGACTTGTAACCACGCTATCCAAGCCACTGAACACTTATAACAGCCAGCTCTCTGTGAAGGAGCCAGAGTGATCTTTTGCAGTATAAGTAACGTCAACTTACTCCCTCATTAAAATCCCTCTCATGGCTTCTTTGAACATCAGGATAAATCAGGACTCTTTACCAGTACCCTAGATGACCTGGCCTCTGCCTACCATGCCCTCCCAGTGCTCTTTCTGTGAGGTGCATATTGGTTTTTCTATTCTTCCCTGAAACTGCCAAGCAGCTCCTACTTGCTTGGCATTTATTACTCCCTCTGCCTGGATTATCTTCCCCAGGGCTTCCTCATGACTTGCTCCTTTACATCATTCAGTTCTCTGTTCAAATATCATCGTTTCACAAATGCTTTCCTTAACTTTCCTATGAAATCAACCTCCTCTAGTTACTCCCAGAATCTTAAATCCTTTTTTTGCTGTCTCACTTATATCCAATTGTCTGCCAATTCTACTATGAATATAATGTACATGAATGCTGAAGCCCATCCCATTAGTTTTCCACTGTATCCCCTTTACATGGACTACATGCCAGTAAATATTACTATTAGCTACAACAACACTAATAGCTAATATTTGCTGATGACTGCAAAGGAACAAAGGGCTACTTGAAGTGCTTTACATGCATGAAATAATTTAATCTGTCCAATAATTTCATGAAGTGCTTATTATTATTAATTACTCCATTAAATGCACAAGGAAACTGAGGCTCAGAGGTTAAGTACCTTCATTTAAGATTTAGGAAGTATCAGAGACCAGATTTGAACCTGAGCTGTTTGATTCAGAACCTGGGTTCATTAAGAACTGAGTGATATAATGGTGATATCCTTAGTGGAGTGATTAGATGAATAGTGAAGCAACAGGCAAGCCAATATACAAAATTTTCTCCAAATTAGATGCTTTGTTGCTTATAACCCAATGAATATGTGAGTCAGGTAAAGCTAAGTCATCCTCTACAGGCAGAAACTCTTAAACTGTGACACAGCTTTGAATGAAAGACTAATATCATGCGGGGATGTACACAAATAGCAGTAGTATCACAAACCTAATAGTCTTGGAATCATTCTGAATGTGGGCTATACTTTAAAATGGAAGGGCTATAATAGGAGATAGTAGGAAGGATTAATGGACAAGAAACTATCTTCTGAGAAGAAGATTAGAAGATGTCAATCTCTACTTAGACTATGCTACAGACAGAATGTTTGTGTTTCTCCCCAAATTCCTTTTACATATCGACTCCCAGTATGATAGTATTTGCAGCTGAAGGTTTGGGGGCACTATCTGGTCATGATAGCAGGATTCCCACAAATGGGAACAGTGCCCTTAGGACAGAGACCCAGAGAGTGTTCTTGACCCTTCTGCCATATGAGGACACCATGAGAAGATGTGTCCCTATGACCAACAGACCCTCAACAGACATTTAATGTGCTTGTGTTAGGATCTGGGACTTCCAAGCCTCTAGAACTGTGAGAAATAAATGTCTGTATGTAAAGTCACACAGTCTATACCTTTTGTTAAGTCAGTTTGAATGGACCATGACATACTATATAATGGCTATGGGACAGCATTGTGGCACAGTAAGTTAAACCTCTACCTGCAGCGCCAGCGTCCCATATGGGTGCCAGTTCATGTCCCAGCTGCTCCACTTCTGATCCAGCTCTGTGTTGATGGCCTGGGAAAGCAGTGGAAGATGGCCCATTGCTTGGGCCCCTGCATCCATGTGCGAGGACCAGAAGAAGCTCCTGGGTCCTGGCTTTGCATCGGTCCAGCTCTGGCTGTTGGGGCCTTTTGGGGAGTGAACCAGCAGCTGGAAGTCCTTTCTCTCTGTCCTTCTCTCTTTCTCTCTCTCTCAAATCAATATATATATTTATTTAAAAAAAAAACCTGAAATAATGGCTGTGGTATGAGGATTACTGGTGGGCTGATAGTAACTCACAAGATGGGAGAGAAACTTAACTATTTATTTAGTGTAAGGACATCTAACCAGGGTGAGGAAACATACTATGGAAGGGTAACTGTGCTATTTTCTATAAAAACAATAACAACTTAAGGGTTTTTTTTTTTTTTTAATTACAGATTAGTGATACAGAGAGAGTTTTTCCATTCATGGGTTCACTCCTCAAATGCTTGCCATGTTCGCCAAAGTCGGGAACTCAATGCCCACCAGAGAGCCAACTACTTGAGCCACTGCCACTGCTCCCAACATCCACATTAGCAAGAAGCTGGAATCAGGAGCCAGAGGAGATATAAAACCCAGACACCACAACATGGGATGTGGGTGTCCTAGCCAGGGTACTAACTACTAGGCCAACTGTCTTCCCATTTTCACTTCTAAAAAACTTCCGAAAGCAGTACTACACATAAGATAAGATTCAAAACAGCAAAGAAACGGCTATACATAATGGCTTATTTTTAAATGATACATTTCACAATAAAGAATTCAACAAACTGTCTTATTACAGCTATTTGGTACACAGAAATTCTATTATATTTCTTTACAGTGCTACATAAAGAAAAGGCCTGGAATGTTAGTTAACCAGAAAGATTTTCTGTCTCAGCACCAGGGATATTTCCACAATTATGATTTTCTTTTTACAATTTTATCTCGACTGTTGAGGAGCATTTTTTCCATACTATTTGTTGAACTGTTTACTTAGTATGGAGTTAATCTTATGTGTATAAAGTTAATTGAAAATAGGTCTTAGTAAAAAAGAAGAATGGGAATAGGAGAGGGAGGAAGAAGAAGGATGGGAGGGTGGGTATGGTGGGAAGAATCACAATGTTCCTAAAGTTGTATTTATGAAACACATGGAATTTGTATGCCTTAAATAAAAGGCTTCTGGAAAAAAAAATTTCATGTTTTTAAAATTATGCAATATTGTGGAAATATATTTTTACAAATGAGGGGTTGGAAAGGGTGGTAGAATGTTAATATTTCCTTCTGCGCTGTTTCACAAAAATGATAATGCAAACAGTCAGTTGGTCTCAAGAAACAAGGAATGATCATACCTGCTTTTTTAGTTGGCAGCTTTCTTTTTTTTTTTTTCTTTTTTTTTTTTTTGGGTTAGTTGGCAGCTTTCTGAAGATAAAAGGTGGTACATGTTTTCAACAACATTTTGTTATTATTTATATTGGGAAAATATTTAGGACATGAATCATGAATCTTCTGAAATACTTCTAATAGCCCTTGTTAATGGAGTAAGGAGCTAACATTGATTTCTTACTGCTCCACCTGCTGGACTAAAGCGACCCTAACAATTTTAGAATACTAACAGTTTACTGGAATGAAATTAGAAGCATTTCAAGTAGAAAGTAATTTCTAGCATATGGAAATTAGACTTTAAAATGTTTTATTCAGTTTAAAAATTTCTACTTATTTCACACATATTTTAAACATTACTTAATTTATTTGAAAAGTACAGAGACTCACACCCAGAGACTGATGGAGACACAGAAAGAGGTCTTCTACTCATTGTTTCACTCCATAAATGAAAGCAACAGTCACGGTTGGGCCAGGCTGAAGCTAGGAGCCTGGAACTTCATGCAGATTTCTCATATGGGTGACAGGGATGCAACTACTTAGACTACTACAGCTGCCTCCAAGTATATGCATTAGCAAGAAGCTGGAATCAGAAGCAGAGCTGGGCCTGGAATCCGGCCCTCTGATATGGGATGGAGGTTTTCCAAGTAATGTCTAAACTGCTGTGCCAAATATCGCCCCCCTCCCCACCGTCTCTTTCTCTCTCTTAAATATAAACAATATTCTGCTAAACCAAAGTAGATTGGGAAATGGTAAAAACTGAGGAAGATATTTCATTTTCTTTCTTTTTTTTTTTTTTTTAAAGATTTATCTGAAAGTCAGAGTCACACAGAGAGAAAAGGAGAAGTGGAGAGAGAGAGAGAGAGAGAGAGAGAGAGAGAGAGAGAGAGGTTTTCCATGCGCTGGCTCACTCCCCAATTGGCAGCGACAGCCAGACCTGTGCCGATCCAAAGCCAGGAGCCAGGAGCTTCTTCTGGGTCTCCCACGTGGGTGTAGGGGGTCCAAGGACTTGGCCATCTTTTACTGCTTTCCTAGGCCATAGCACCGGGACACCAACTGGTGCCCATATGGGATACTGGCACTGCAGGCGGCAGCTTTACCCCCTATGCCACAGCACCGGCCACAGAAGGTATTTCATTTTCAAGAAGATAATATTCTTTAGAGGTGATGTTGTGGCTCAGAGAGTTAAGCAGCCATCTGTGAAGCCGGCATCTCATATGTATGAGTACTGCTTTGAGTCCTGGCTGCTCTGCTTCTGATCCAGATCCCTGCTAATTCTCCTAAGAAATCAGCAGAAGACTATCTAAGTACTTGGACCCCTGCCATCCTTGTAGGAGATCTGGATGGAATTCCAGGATACTGGTTTCAGTCTGGCCTGTCTCTATCATTGCAGCCATTTGTAGAGTGAATCATTTTAGGGAAGATCTCTCTCTCTTTCTTTTTTCTTTCTTTTTTTTTTTTTGACAGGCAGAGTAGATAGAGAGAGAGAGAGACAGAGAGAAAGGTCTTCCTTTTTGCCGTTGGTTCACCCTCCAATGGCCGCTGCGGCCGGCGCATCTCGTTGATCCGAAGCCAGGAGCCAGGTGCTTCTCCTGGTCTCCCATGCGGTGCAGGGCCCAAGGACTTGGGCCATCCTCCACTGCACTCCCGGGCCATAGCAGAGAGCTGGCCTGGAAGAGGGGCAACCAGGATAGAATCCGGTGCCCCAACCGGGACTAGAACCTGGTGTGCCGGCGCTGCAAGGCGAGGATTAGCCTGTTAAGCCACGGCGCTGGCCTCTCTCTCTCTCTTTCTCAGTGTATCGCTCTGTCTTTCAAATGAAATAAAAATTAAATGTTATAAAAGAATACTCTTTAATGTTACTTTAATTAAAAAGTTTTTATTTTCTCAATATGATTGTATGTGCATTGACAAGTCTAAACGGTTATTATACTATTAAGCAGAGAGTTAGCACCAAAGATAAATAAAAAATATTTTCTGAAAAAGGATGTACAGTTTCATCACTTCTATTTAACACAGTAGTGGAAGTCCTACCCAGAGCAATGAGACATGAGAAGGAAAATACAAGGTTACATATGGGAGAGGAGGGCGTTAAATTGTCCTTGGTGGCAAATGACATTATATGTAGAAAAAAGTGAAGACTCCACCAAAAACTGCTAGATCTAATAAATGAATCTAGTGAAGTTGCAGGATATAAAATCAACATAGGGAAAGTCAGTACTGTTTCTATACACTGATAGTAAACGATCTGAAAAAGAAACAAAAACAATTCTATTCACAATAGTTGCTAACAAATGAAATAATAAATACTTAGGAAAAAGCTTAACCAGAAAATGAGAAAATCAAAAATATTACTAAAAGAAATTGAAGACACAACTAAGTTGAGGGAAATTCTGTGTTCATGAATTTACAGAATAAGTATTTTCCAAATGTCCATACTCCCCAACTGTTACACAGATTCAATTTAATCTCCTTTAAATAAATACTAATAACATTCTTCACATAAATGGAAACGAAAGTCCTAAATTTGCATGGAACCCAAAAAGACCTCAAATAGCCAAACCTCAGAGGTAGAGGCATCATACTACCTGATCTTAACATGCACTACAAAGCTATAGCAATCAAATAGCATAGTATTGGCATACAAATATTCACATACACAACTGAAACAGAATGGAGAGCCAGGAATCAATCCATGCATTTGCAGACAGTTGATTTTCAACAACAGTGTCAAAAGCACACAATCAGAAAAGGGCAGTATCTAGAGACAATTGAATATCTACATGCCAAAAGATGAAATTTGACCCTTACCTCACATTATATACAAAAATCAACTCATAGAAGACTGGTTTAAATAGAAACTATGGGTCTACTAGAAGAAAAGTTCCATGACATTGGTCTGGGCAATGATTTTTTAAGATATGATCTCAAAAGCACAGGCAACAAAAGCAAGAATACACAAATGGGATGACATCAAGCTAAAAAGCTTCTGTAAAGCAAAAAAAAAAAAAAAAAAAAAAAAAAAAAGAAATGAAGAGACAGCCTAGTGGGCGAAAATATCTGAAAAGGGGTTAATATCCAAAATGTACAAGGAACTAAAGTAGCTCAATAGCATGACGACAAACAACTCTACTAAATAATGAGCAAAAATAATGAATTAGACATTTTTCAAAAGAAGACATACAAATGGCTAACAAGTATAGGAAAAAACTCAACATCACTTAACATCAGGGAAAGATGAATTAAAACCACAATGAGACACCACCTCATTCTTATTCAAATTATTATCTCTAGAAAAAAAAAAAAGCAAAAGATAACAGCGCAGAGAAAAAAGTATTGTTACACACTGTTGGTGTATATACTGTTGGTGGGAATGTAAATTAGGACAACCATTATGGACAACAGTATGGAAGTTCCTCAAAATATTAAAAATAGAACTATATTATATGATATAGCAATTCCATCACTAGAAATCAGTATATGAAGAGGTATCTGTAATTTTCATGTTTATTACAGTACTATTCCTAATAGCCAAGACAACTTTGGTGTCCATTAATGGATGAATGGATAAAGAAAATGTACATATACACAGCAGAATACTACTCAGCCATAAAAAGAATGAAATTTTTTCATTTGTAACAACATGAATGAACACAGAGAACATTATATTAAGTGAAATAAATCAGGCACAGAAAGAAAAATACTGCATATTTGGAATGTAAGGAGGACTGAGTAGTAAAATGTTGATTACCAAAAGTCTGGGTTTTCTGGGGAAAAAGGAAAGATGTTGATCAAAGTATACACTAGTATATTTAGTTAGGTGAAGAAAAAAGTTAATAATAGGCAATATACATATGCAGACAAAGTATGTAAGTGATTATCTGGGTCAAAGGGGATAGGGTAAGGAGAGAAGGAGAGGGGACGGAGAGGGAACTTGGAAATGGTTACCAATCATTCTAAAATTTATTGTGGTAACGGTTGTACGATTCTGTGAACATATTAAAAACCACTGGATTGTACACTCTAAAATAGGTGAACTGTACGATATATATGATTGATATATCAATAAAATTCCTTTTAAAAAATCCAATTTTTAAAAAAATTTTATTTAAGATATATAAATTTCATGTATTTTATGTATACAGATTTAGGAACACAGTGATACTTCCCACCATATCTTCCCTACTACCCAAGCTCTCACTCTTCCTCCTCCTCCCTCTATTAATTTTTACAATGATCTACTTTCAGTTTACTTTATTCTCATAAGATTAACCCTATAGTAAATAAAGAGTTCAACAAATTATTGACTTACTTTACCAAATGATTCATGATAGGGTTTGTTGGAAAGAAAACTATTACAGAGATTTATAAATATGACAATTCACATGAAACCAGTGCAGATTATATTTGTAAATTAAAAAATGTCCGAATGGAGTTTCTCTTTGAATACATTTTTATATGACTCCCAAAAACCTGATGATCCAATTCTGTCCATGAGCTGGGTAGATAACTTTTGGGGAGGGCAATATCAATAACTCTTCTGCCTTAATGCTATAGGTAGGACTAAATACTTCCCATGTATAGCTGAAACTACATTAAGCGGGGCCGGCGCTGTGGCGTAGCAGGTAAAGGCGCTGCCTGCATTGCTGGCATCCCATATGGGCGCCAGTTAGAAACCTGGCTGCTCCACTTCTGATCCAGCTCTGCCTTGGCCTGGTTTCGAAAGTAGTAGAAGATGGTCCAAGTCCTTGGGCCCCTGCACTCGCGTGGGAGGCCCAGAGGAAGCTCCTGGCTCCTGGTTTTGGATTGGCGCAGCTCCTGGCATTGCGGCCATCTGGGGAGTGAACCAGCGGATGGAAGACCTCTCTCTCTTTCTCTCTCTCTCTCTCTCTCTCTCTCTGCCTTTCCTTCTCTCTCTGTGTAACTCTGACTTTCAAATGAATAAATAAATCTTAAAAAAAAAAAAAAAACAACAAAAACTAAGCAGAAGTGGCAAGTAGTAACACACACACAAGCCTATTCCTTTGTGCTCATTGGGCTTTGGGGTTAAAGGAGAACTCTCCTTAACAGACTTGGATATGTCTTCTATTTCTTTGGTATTACTCAAGTGCACTGAGTATTGGATAGAATATTTAGCAAATTGTAATATATGCTGACGAGCTAAAATTATTTACAGATAGCTCAGACTTTGAAGGTTACATGTACCCTTTTTATGTACCTTGCTTTGCAAATTTAAGTAAGAGGGCAAAATAAGCGGCAAAAGGAGTTAAAAAATAAAAGTATAAAATAGTAAAGGAAAAATAAATTTAAAAGGTTGCTGGGAGATGTGAATTCTAATTGCAACTGTGCCGTTTGTTAGGAGCTCAGTTTTATGAATAAATTTTTACTAATTGTGCCATTTGGGGCTGAGCTAGTTTTTTTTTTTTTTTTTTTTTTTAATGGGAATGTTTTAATGTCATAATGGAAGAAATAGTAGGGCATTCATTCTTTGGTATCTAAACCCACTTCTTAATTAAGAATCCTGTTTTTAGGCAGCCAACAGAATGGGAAAGAATATTCGCAAACTATACTACAGATAAAGGATTGATAACCAGAATCTACAAAGAAATCAAGAAAATCCACAACAACAAAACAAACAACCCACTTTAGAGATGGGCCAAGGACCTCAATAGACATTTTTCAAAAGAGGAAATCCAAATGGCCAACAGACACATGAAAAAATGTTCAAGATCACTAGCAATCAGAGAAATGCAAATCAAAACCACAATGAGGTTCCATCTTACCCCGGTGAGAATGGCTCACATTCAGAAATCTACCAACAATGGATGCTGGAGAGGATGTGGGGAAAAAGGGACACTAACCCACTGTTGGTGGGAATGCAAACTGCTTAAGCCACTATGGAAGTCTGTCTGGAGATTCCTCAGAAATCTGAACATAACCCTACCATACAACCCAGCCATCCCACTCCTTGGAATTTACCCAAAGGAAATTAATTTGGCAAATAAAAAAGCCATCTGCACATTAATGTTTATTGCAGCTCAATTCACAATAGCTAAGACCTGGAACCAACCCAAATGCCCATCAACAGTAGACTGGATAAAGAAATTATGGGACATGTACTCCATAGAATACTATACAGCAGTAAGAAACAACAAAACCCGGTCATTTGCAACAAGATGGAGCAATCTGGAAAACATCATGCTAAGTGAATTAAGCCAGTCCCAAAGAGAAAAATATCATTTGTTTTCCCTGATCGGTGACAACTGAGCGCCAAAGGGGAAACCTGTTAAGTGAAATGGACACTATAAGCAACAATGAACTGATCAGCTCCTGTCCTGACTTTAGATGTACAATGTAATACTTTATCCTTTTTAGTATTTGTTGTTGTTGTTGTTGTTCTAGTACTATTGGTTGAACTCAGTAATTAACACACAATTATTCTTAGGTGTTTAATTTTAACTGAAAAGTGATCCCTGTTAAATTTAAGAGTGGAAAAGAGAGGGAGGAGATGAACAATTTGGAACGTGCTCAATCGGACTTGCCACAAATGGTGGAGTTAGAAATGTGCCAGGGGATTCCAACACAATCCCATCAAGATGGCATGTACCAATGCCATCGCACTAGTCCAAGTGATCAATTTCAGCTCACAATTGATAGCTCTGATAGGTCTAAGAGTCAAAGAGATCACACAAACAAGACAAGTATCTGCTAATACTAACTGATAGAATCAAAAAGGGAGAGAAAGATCCAACATGGGAAGCGGGATACACAGCAGACTCATAGAATGGCAGATGTCCTAAACAACACTCTGGCCTCAGAATCAGCCCTCAAGGCATTCGGATCTGGCGGAAGAGCCCATGAGAGTATAGCAGGCATGGAAAGCCAAGATACCATGGAAAAAAAAAAAAAAGACCTAAATGAATGATCTCTGTGAGTGAGATCCCAGTGGAAAGAACGGGGCCATCAAAGAAGGAGGTACCTTTCTCCGAAGGGAGGAGAGAACTTCCACTTTGACTATGACCCTATCGGAATAAGATCGAAGTCAGCGAACTCTAAAGGCTTCCATAGCCCTGGCAACTCATGACTAGAGCCTAGGGAGATTACTGACGCCATGAACAGGAGTGTCAAATTGTTAAGTCAGCAACAGGAGTCACTGTGTACTTACACCCCATGTGGGATCTGTCCTTAATGTGTTGTCTAATGTGAAGTGATGCTATAACTAGTACTGAAACAGTATTTTTATACTTTGCGTTTCTGTGTGGGCACAAACTGATGAGGTCTTTACTAATTATATACTGAATTGATCTTCTGTATATAAAGAGAATTGGAAATGAAAAAAAAAAAACCTGGTGTTAAAATGGAAATGGCATAGAAAATTAATTAATTTGAAAAAAAATTATGTAGGATCTCTGTCTTTAATGTGCTGTACATTGCTATTTAATGCTATAATTAGTAATCCAATGGTAGTTTTTTCACTTTATGTTGCTATATGGGCAAAATGTTGAATTCTTTACCTAATATATACTAAACTGATCTTCTGTATATAAAGAGAATTGAAAATGAATCTTTACATGAATGGAAGGGGAAAGGGAGCGGGAAAGGGGAGGGTTGCGGGCGGGAGGGAAGTTATGGGAGGGGGGAAGCCATTGTAACCCATAAGCTATACTTTGGAAATTTATATTCATTAAATAAAAGTTTAATAAAAAAAAAAGAATCCTGTTTTTGCCAACCTTTAGAATTCTACTAATCAGCAGTTTTGATTCTGTGGGATAGATACAAAAAGTAATGAAATACAGAGATACACACACACACAAATACACATACATTCATGTAACAATAACTTTAAATAGGGCAAATTCTAAGTAGTATCACAAATATATTTTAAATTCATCAGGACATACCAGCTTAAAAGTCTTTAGAATAACTTACTAAACTGCAACAGACATATTTGTGATGGAGGCCTTTTGCCAAGAAAATAATTCACTTTTCTCTGTGCTGAAGAAAGGTTACAAGTGGAGAAACCTAGGAACAGCTAAGGAATAATGGAAAACAAGGAAGTTCTCAAGGGAAAGAGACCAAGAGAAGTAGGACACTTTTTCAAGATGTTTGCCATCTGTGCCTCTCCAGAAGATGCCAAGCAGGCCCCCAGACTGAGGTTAGGAAGCTCTTCTCACACACCCTAGATGTCCCAACAGGTTTTCCCACTAGCAAGAGAAAGAACAGCAGATGGGATCCCAAGACAGTCAGAAGGTTCTTTGGAAATGGAAGGCCATGAGGTTGGTGGTGTTCACTGTTACTCAGTTAACCTTTCCTTTCTTTTAATCCTCCTTTAATGAACTCGAATTTTACATGCTGGGTACCCTATCTACATTACTCTTAACTGCTTTGTTCTTATTTATTGAGCTTCAAAATTCTCACTTTAAAAAAATTCATGCTTAGTTTTCCAATATTTGAGAAATACATTTCTGCAATTTTCTACCAAAGGATTTGTTCTTCCCAACACATGACAAAATTCAGTATTAAAAATGCTGTATTACTGAAAATGTTCTATAAATGTACAGAGGAGAGAATCAGTATGCCTTTAAGGAAAGCAATACAGAAAACTATTGTATTTGCAAATCTATAGATATATTACATAAGAAATTACATTGCTTTTGCATATTTTAACATTTGGAACGGTTCTATTTTAAATTAACACATGAAGCATATTCTTCTAGTTAATATCCTACGTTCTGTGGGTAAAGAGGGATTTTACAACTTTTCAAATCAGATATTTGATAAGTAAATATAATATGATGTTTTCATGTAGTCACAAGAACTATAAAAAAATGAGTAAATCCTATGAAAATTTTATGGAAAGTTCCAGAGGCACAATACATTTGGCATATTTTTTCAAAGTGATTAACATTACAGAAGCATATTTTAAATAATCTGGTCAAATAAATTTTCCCTAAACCTAAAAGCTTTCATTTCTATTACTGTTTTAAAATAGGCAACCCTCTATAAGTCTAGTCAACAAAACACAATATGATCATGGTTTGCCACGAGGATAGGCATTTTCTACAGACTTGGGCTTTCAATGCCAACATCATTAAGAGTGTCTTCAAATTACTTTTAAAATGTCGTTTTCCCTCAGGATTTTCACTTACATCTAATTAGACTCCTAACTCCATGCCATGTAATCCCTGTTGCCAAAACTGCTAAATGCTTCAATAAGTGGGAGGAGGGCATCAATAGAGCAAGACAGATGTAATGTCACTAGTTAACAATAGAAGTGTGAAGCAGCTGCCTTAATTACGAAGCTTATTAATTCATGGTGTTAAAAAAAACTTGGCAAGTGTTCCTCAAAATATACAATTTATTCAATAGCATCATATTGCTTAAAAGTTAAAATCTACATCTTCAATAAAGGAATAATGAAATAGTTGTTTTGCCAGGAATTATTATCTGCATTTAATTCTTATATTTATAGGTTAAAAGGTTGTATTTAATTTTCAAAGTAACTCTGGTTCTTTATTTTTTCAAAGTATAAAGGCCTACATTTCAGTGCTTCAAAAATTTTTTCAGAACTGTAATTAAATTATAAGAAATATAGAATATATCTTAGGAGAGGGAATAAGAGGAAATAGTTTTAAGGAGCTACTTTCCAGAGGACCTAAAATAACAATCTTACTTAAAGTTCATTTTTTTTTTTTTAAGATTTATTTATTTGAAAGGCAGAGAAGCAGAGGCAGAGAGAGAGAAAGAAAGGAAAGTGAGATTGGTTACTGGCGCCATAAACTAGAGTGTCAATTTGTTGGGTCAACAACAGGAGTCACTGTGCACTTGCTCCTCATGTGGGATCTCTGTCCTTAATGTGCTGTACATTGTGATTTAATGCTATAACTAGTACTCAAACAGTATGTTTCACTTTGTGTTTCTATGTGGGTGCAAACTGTTGGAATCTTTACTTAATATATACTAAATTGATCTTCTGTATATAAAGAGAATTGAAAATGAATCTTGATGTGAATGGAAGGGGAGAGGGAGCGGGAGAGGGGAGGGTTGCGGGTGGGAGGGAAGTTATGGGAGGGGGAAGCCATTGTAATCCATAAGCTGTACATTGGAAATTTATATTCATTAAATAAAAGTTAAAAAATAAAAAAGATAAAAAAATAAAAAAAAAAAAAAAGAAAGGAAAGTGTTCATCCACTGGTTCACTCTCCAGATGGCTGCAATGCCAGGAGCTGCGCCATTGTGCTGATTCGAAGCCAGGAGCCAGGAGCCCTTTCTGGGCCTCCCATGTGGGTGCAAGGGCCCAAGGACTTGGGCCATCTTCCACTGCTTTCCCAGGCCACAGCAGAGAGCTGGATCAGAAGTGGAGCAGCTGGGACTCGAACTGGCACCCATATGATTCTGGCATTGTAGGTGGTGGCTTTACCTGCTATGCCACAGTGCCAGCCCCTAAAGTTCATTTTCAATATCTGTGTATTAACACTAACTAAAAAGGCTATTGTTTGAGGCTTATAAATAAGTACCTTGCAGGTAGTTAATGCTAAATAAAAGTAGTTATCTTATTTTAAAAATGGATTTGTTAAAAAGAGAAAATTTAAATAAATGAGTACCTCAAAATAAAATTACGCTTAATAGACTCTTGGTTTTCTATCTAGAATATTTTATTATTATTTCAAAACAATGATAACTAAATATGTATCCTAGAAACAGTTCAACTTATAGGAAAGAAGAGTAAATGAACAGAAGTCTTAAAAGAGATGTTATAAAAGAAATCATTAATGGAAGTATATTTTCTTTCTCAGTGTTGACTCCAATAGACTTTCACATAATAGTGAAATAATCAACCATAATTAATACCTGAAAGTATAATAGATTACCAAAAGAGAGCACAATATTTTGCAGGATAAAAACATTCCTAAAGTACACAGAGGGCCAAGAGAAATAAAAACCCATGCAAATAGTGGGCATATCCAATGCTGATCTCTGCCTCTCCTTGTCTGTAAAGGAATGAACATTATCTATCACACCAAACATGGAGGCACCATTCCACCTTCTCTTTGAGTTCTTTAGCAGCTTTTTTTAAAAACATTTTTTAAAAATTTATTTTATTTTTTTATTTGAAAGCCAGATGAGGGAGAAGGAGAGGGAGAAAAGGAGAGGGAGAAACTGAGAGGGAAAGGAGGGAGGGGGACTGTGAGGGGAAGGAAGAAAGGGCAAGGGGGAGGGAGAGGGAATCTTTCGTTTGCTGCTTCACTATGCAAATACTCACAACAGTATGGCTGGACTAGGCCAAAGCCTGGAATACTATCCAGGTCTCCCATGTGGGTGGCATGGAAACAAGCCACCAAGGGAGTAGTGCAATATCAGGAAGCTGGATCAAAGCAGAGCAGCAGGGACTGGAACCAGGCATTTCCATATGAGATACCAGAGTTCCAAACGACAACTTAAACCACTGTACTGTGAGCCTACTCCTTTAGTTGCTTTTGAAAAATTTATTCCAGGCCTATTTGCATTTGTAAACTTTGGCCCATGTTATATCCATCAATTGAGGCAATACATCCCGTGTTTTATTATTTGCAGGGTGAGCTGGATTTCTTATTAATTGCTATAAAGCTATTGTGTTCAACACACAAAGAGAGCTTATACTCACATGGTTTACAGCTCTAAATTGGCTTACACTGATTCAAAGTCTTGTGTTTTCTAAACTAACATGGCCAGGGACATGTCTTATATCATTTGAGTATTGAATTTTGAGCCCAAACTTTCTCTCTCATGTCCTTTTGATGTGAGGCCACATGACAAATCTCTCCAGTAAAGAAGATGAACATGAAGGACAGAATGTCATATTCTTCTGTTTTTAGATAGTTTTTTTGGATGATGCACAACATTATGCTGACATTCTTAGAGCAAACACTAACCTGATGACTGCAGTCAACTTTTGTGGTTTATTGTCATGGCCCATAGTTTCTCTAAGTATCAATGCTCACACTATACATCCACCTACCCGCCTACATATCCATACAGAAAGTTTGTCACTAATGTTTACTTTTCTATATTCTGTCCTTTAGCAAGTATCTCACAAAGTGCAGGCACACAAATTTTTTTTTTGACAGTCTACAAGTAGAAAGATGAAATAGCTATGATAAAATCATGTTTATAATTACACATAGCAAAAGGTGAACAATAACATTAAAATAGAACAATTATAACGAAATAATTTAATAGAACTTATATGAATGTGGTCTGTCTTGAAAGAGTCAAGACAAATACTAATATTTTCATATTGAAGTTGACTACAGGTAACTGAAACTACAGAAATCAAAACCATGAACAAGCTGGAAATATACTGTATATATTTTCTGCTTTTTTTAGTGCAGTGAATGGGAGTGTGGAATGTAACAGCACAAGGTTTTCACCTTACACATTCTATAAATAGCCTTAAGTTATGCTGTACCTCCCATCCAATGTGTAAAATGGGAGGTATGATGGGAATTGAGTGGTTGCTGGGAGGATTGAATGAGTTTATCAGTGTAAAGTTATTTTTTAATATTTATTTATTTATTTATTTGAAAGTCAGAGTTAGAGAGCGAGGAGAGACACAGGAATCTTCCCGTCGGCTGGTTCACTCCCCAAATGGTGCCAATGGCGGGGGCTGGGCCAGGCTGAAGCCAGGAGCCAGGAGCCAGGAGCCAGGAGCCAGGAGCTAGGAGCTTCCTCCAGGTCTCCTATGTGGGTGCAGGGGTGCAAGGACCTAGGCCATCCTCTGCTGCCTTTTCAGGTGCATTAGCAGGGAGCTGGATCAGAAGCAGAGCAGCCAGGACTTGAACCTGCGCCCATATGGGATGCTGGTGCTGCAGACGGCGGCTTAACCCACTGTGCCGCAGCACCAGCCCTGAATGTAAAGTTTTTAGATTACTGCCTGGCAATGAAAATTGCTCAAAAGTGCTAGCAATTATAAAAATGGTTCTCAGGGTGGTAGGGTACTTTCCTAGGGCCAATGTTGCAGCACAGTGGGTAAAGCAGGCACCCATTTGGGTCTGTTGGTGCCCCTGTGGCTCTACTTCTGATCCAGTTCCCTGCTATTATTTGGACTTAAATGACCTGGGGAAAAGAGCAGCAGAAGATGTCCCACGTGCTTGGGCCCCTGCTACCCATGTCAGAGACCCAAGATGAAGCTCCTGTCTCCTGGCTTTGGCCTGGCTCAGCACTGACAATTGTGACCATCTGGGGAACGAACCAGCAAATGGAAGATCTCTCTCTCTTTCAAAATCAATCAATCTATTTTTTTTTAAAAATGGTATTTTATTATCAAGTTAAGTATATCAAGTTAGTAAATTTGAAAAAAAAAAAAAAGGATTTTTAATCTAGGCTACTAGTTTAACACACATGCCCCAATTTTTAAATTTACATTTATAAATTTATTAACCATTATTTTATTGCCTGTACAAACAAATCAGTCCATCCTCCAGAGAAATCCTAGGATTCTTTATCTAGGAGATGATATGAATCTCATTCTTAGGGGTGTGAAAAAAAATTCTTTAGGGGCATGTCTACAGCAGCAAGTTAAGCTGCTACATTGGACATTCGCATACCTTATTGGTCTGGGTTAGAATCCTGAATCTGCTATGCATTCCAGTTCCCTGTTAATGTGTACTTTGGGAGGCACCACGTGAAAGCTCAAGTAGTTGAATCTCTGCCACCCACATGGGAGACTTTTGTCTGGCCCAGCCCTGTATGTTGTGAGCATCTGGGGAGTGAAAGAACAGATGGAAGATTCTCTCTCTCTCTCCTGCCTTTCAAATAATGTTTTAAAAGCTTCATTTAAAAACTGTATTTATTTAAATTTTTAAAGATTTATTTGGTAGGGACAGAGAGAGAGACAGACAGACAGACAGACATACAGAAAGAGAAAGACACATAGAGAAAGCTCTCATCTGCTGGTTTTCTTCCCAAATGCCTACATCAATCCAGGCTGAGCCAGGCCAAAGCAGGGGGATAGGAACCCAATACAGGCCTTCCACATGGGTGGCAGTGGTCCAAGTACTTGAGCCATCATCTGCTGCCTCCAGGGTGTGCATTAACAGCAAACAGAATCAGAAGTGGGGTTGGGCTCCCAAAACCCAGGCACTTTGAAATGCGGTGCAAAGATCCCAACTGCCATCTTAACACCAGGCCAAAAATAGCTATCTTCAAATTTTTTTATATTCTTTCCTCAGAAATTAATTTTTAGTTTCTCTATGAATTCAAAATGCAAAGAAATATCAGGAGCTTTGCATACTTTAATTCCATATTCTACAAACAATACAAAACTGATTAATATAGACCTAACCATCCATCCCTCCATCCATTAATTTATTAACAAACATTTTCTGATTTGCTGCAACGTACATGGCTGTATGCTGAGCACAGAATTTATACATTAGCTTTTTGAAGGAAAAAATAAGAAATTGAAATTCAAAAACTGTGACTGTGATAAGGAACCTTACTGAGAATGATAAACCAACAGGAGCAGAAGGATAAAAGCTGGCAAATAAACTACAACAAATCAGGGAATTTATAAGAGAATGACCTTTTAAAGACAACATAATCCTGTGGTTCTTAACCTTTTATCAAAGCATCAACACATAATCAGGATATTACAGTCAAGTTATATGGATATACTGACTAATATATCAAGGAAGTTTTAAATTCAATTATTACAACTAACCTTGACAAAATAAGCAAAAAGCCAGAAGTATATAGTATACAGAAAGGAAGGTAGACAAGATATTCCTAATAGTAATTTCAATTTCAATTTCAATACAAAGTCTAGCTCCTGGCAAAAAAGGAAAAATGAACTTAATAAGGTAGTTCCCTATGCCTCCTGAAAGGGTATGCATAGGGGAGAAGATATTAAACAGCTTTTCAGGCATTCAATAATTCCAAGAGAAGTTTATTCCGAAGGATCTTTATGTAAAGAAACTTGTCATATGGATAAGTATTCAGCAAGAACCATCCAACAGAAGCAATAAAAGAAGCTTTTCACTCATAATCCAAATAGGTTACCACAGCTATGATAGGGTGGTCATCTGGTTTGCTCAAGACAGTTCAGTTTCTACCCATTATTTTGACTAAATATCAAAAGTGCCTCATTCCACTCTTAGAAGAACCTAAGGAACTTAGTCCAGATGTTACTTTGTGGTGATCCTGACAGATGGAAGGACTTTACAAACTGTCTCCAATTTCAAGAAGAATGGAATGGCAACAATTTAAGACATAAATTGAAAGAGAAGATATGAAATATATATATATATATATATATATATGATAATCTCTTTATGTTCAAAATCAATGCAATAACATTATGAAACTTACACTTAGAATTGAAAGCAATTCTTCAGTACTGCATTCAGGTTTCAAACGATCCTTGAACATTTTAACTGTTTGATGCTTCAGATAGTAATAGGAGGCAATTCTGCCATATGTCAGAGGTTCAATACTCCGATTATCCTATTTGAAAATAAAAAATAATTTAACACATATAGAAAGCACAACTGAAGTATATAGCTTCATAAAATTAATAATTCAAAGTATAGGTTGTTACAGGAACACTTTTGTTAAGAATCTCAGTATCACTAGAAGCAAAAGCCTAACAATGCTAAGAAGCTGGGCAACCATTTCAATTGGAATGCACAAGACTGAGTCATACCTCTCCAATTTCAATACAGTAGGAGAGTTCCAATTCAATCAGGGACTTCTCAATAAGATGGGACAGAAACTTGTTCACAGAATCATGGCTCACATCACCCAAATTGTAGTAGCTAGAAAACAAGAAAGGGAATTATTTGTTTCAAGATTTTTTTTACTAACACTGTCACCTCAGTTTTACATAGTTCTTTTCAGGATCTCAAAAACACTGAAATATATTTACAGCAGTTCAAAAAAATAAAGCTACAGCAACTACCACTACCTCTACAGATGAAAAGCCCCATCTAAAGCTTTTAGGTACCAATGAAAAATAATAAACACTGAAATATATGAGACAACAAATAAAATTATGCAGATTAAAAATAAGTTTTCCTATGTTAAAACTGGTATTGCTTCAGTTTATATACCTAAGCCAAACTAAAATTATGAGTTTAGAAACTGAGTATTTTAGAAGTACATGTGTGTGCAAATATATTAATATATACATAAATAAATAAAAATAAACCCCTTTTATTTATAAAACCTATCCTCACTAATTTCACAAAACTCACAGAACTGTCAGGGTAACATATGAGTTCTTTTAGGAAATTTAGTCAATTGTTGTTTTCCTAGTTCTTAAGGAATAAATGTCACTTTAATGACAAAAAGGTGCATCAGGATGAAAATAAATCAATTGAACTAAGCTGTATTTTATTGGTAAAACGCCTATGGACATGCGATTCATCTGACTGCTGATTGCTCCTCTCTGTAACTGTGAGAGGTTCTTGGCAAATCCCTATAATCATTGGAAATCTGTGCTTTGGAACAGACATAAGTGTGAAGAATTACACTACAGGCCTTGGCAGTTTTCTTACAATTTCTTCACTTATACAAAGGGAACTAATCTCATGTATTTCACATATACAGTTTTAAGAGCATAATGATACTTCCTATCCTAACCCTCTCTCCTTCCTTCTTTCTTCCTTTCTTTTAATTTTTACAATGACATACTTTCAATTTACTTTATCATTATCATCACAAGCTTAATACTCAAATAAAGAATTCACCAAGTAGTTAAGTACAAAAACCACTGCATCTCAAGAGTACAGTAAGGGCTATAAACAAGAATCAAATTTCAAAATTTCAATTTCACTCATATACTTTTTTTTAAAAATTTCACTCATATACTTTTTTGTACTCTGTATATTAGTTACCAGAAATGAGGGATAACATATGATATTAATGTTTTTTTTGGACTGGCTCATTTAATTAAGTATAATGGTTTACAACTGCATCCATTCTGTTGTGAAAGATAGCATTTCATTATTTTTTATGGCTGAGTAGTTCACGCATATATACCAAAATTTCTTTATCCAGTCATTAGCCACTAGACATTTGGGTTGATTCCATATCTTAAATATTGTGAATGGAGCTGCTAGAAACATAGGGGTTCAGATAAATCTTTCATATGCTATTTTCATGTCCTTTGGGTAAATTCCCAGGAGTGAAATGGCCAGGTTATATGGTAGATCTATTTTCAGATTTCTGAGAAATCTCTAGACTGTCTTCCATAATGGTTGTTCTATGATATATTCCTACCAACAGTGTATTAGGGTACCTTTTCCTCCACTTCCTTAGAAGCATCATTTATTTATTTATTTATTTTTTGGCAGATAGCCATTCTAACAGAGCTGAGCTGAAATCTCATTTATGGTTTTATTTGTATTTCCCTGGTGGCTAGTGATGCTGAATATCTTTTCATGTGTCTGTTAGCCATTTGCATTTTATTCTTTGAAAAATGCCTGTTAATATCCTTAACCCATTTTTTTAAAAGATTTATTTATTTTTGTGAAAGGCAGAGTTAGAGAGAGAGAAAGAGAGAAAGAGAGAGAGAGATCTTCCCTCTTTTGGCTCACTACCCAAATGGCTGCTATGGCCAAAGATGGGTGGGTCTGAAGCCAGAAGCTAGGAGCTAGGAGCTTCTTGTGGGTCTCAAAGTGGGTGCATGGGCCCAAGCACTTAGGTCATCCTTTGCCGATTTCCCAGGCACATTAGCAGGGAGCTGGGTTGCAAGTGGAGCAGCCAGCACCACAGATGATGGCTTTCCCTGATACACCAAAAGCACCGGCCCAATTAGCCCATTACTTAACTGGATTGTTTGTTCTGTGATTTTGAGTTTCTTGAGTTCTTCACATATTCTGGATATTAGTCCTTTATCACTTTGCAAATATTTTCTCCCATTCTGTAGTTGCCTATTCACTTTGTTGAGTGTTTCCTTTGCTTATCTTGATGTAATCCCATTCATCTATTTTGCCTTTATAGATTGTGCTTCTGGAGTCTTACCCAAGAAGTATTTGTCTATGCCAATGTCTTGTGGTATTTCCCCTATGATTTCCGTCCCACTGTGTGATTCCTCTACTGAAGAGTCAGTGAAGAGAACCTGTACACTCTACTTCTGCCTTTCCCCAGCCAAATAAAGGAACAGAAATGAAAGTGGTTGTAGAGAACAGGTTCTCAACACTAAAACTACAAGCACAGTTTCACATCTGTACTGGACTAGGAAGGGGATATTAACAGCTTGGGAGAAGGGTGTTAGCAATCTGAAATGGGTTAGAATAAAAGGAAACCATCACCTGTGAGCAATGGAGAACTACTGTCAAGACAACTACTTTGTGGTTATTTCTTTTTTCATAAGGAAAGAGTTAGGGTCAGTTATATAAAAACATTTGAACTCCATCCATAATCCCAAAAAGAATTTTGGGTATTCTTCTTGAGGGGAAATGTTAGGTAGGAAGTCAGTTATGAGCTTATGTGTGTGTGACAGGCCTAAAGAGAAGACATCTATATGCATCTGCATCTCAAAGTCATCCTAACAATGTTTCAGGGGAAGCCCAGATTTCGAATCCTGCCTGCCCTGCCCCCTTCTACCTGATAACCTGCCAGGTGGAGGCCCTCACCCCTCCTGCTTCCTGCCTGATAAATTTTCCACAATCTCCCAGGTGCAGCCTAGTATCTGCATCTCAATCACCCTGCTCCCTTCCTTTGTTTCAGACCTTCAAGAGAAGTTTTAACTCAACAATATCAGAGTCTAAGAACAGAGGATATAACAGAGACAGGGGTTAAGGGTGATCCCTAAAATTTTAAGATTAAAATTGGTCAAAAACAAAAAGGGGGGAATGAAGGACGCCATTTTAACTACCCCAGCACTATCTTAGGGAACTCTAGTAAAACATTTCCTGGAAATTGGGCCGAAACCATAAGTCAAGGGCAGGCAGCTGCGGTTTGAGATAACGGCGCCAGATAAAGGCATGGGAAGCACCCAACCGCCCCTTATCTGTGGGTCCTGGCAGACGGCAAAAGTATGCAAGGTATTTTCTGCATGCCCCCACCCCATTGTCTTACTGAAACCCTGTAACCACGCTTTTTTTCTGCTTCTGTATCCCCCGCCCTGCTTGCTTAAGAAACTGCCCGCACTTCCCTAGCCCCTTACCCAGTAACCATTAACATATCCAATGAAATTGTAACACGACTAGATATGCTAATGTTGTGGTTTTAAGCTTTAAATACCCTGTAAAGCTGATGTTCGGGGCCGCTCTCTCTGCACTACACTAGAGGGTGCTGCTGAGACGGCCCATTTGCAAATGAAATAAACTTTCCTCTTGCCTTTGCAAAAAAAAAAAAAAAAAGAAAATACATAAAGCTGGACTGAAATCATGTCAGCATAAAATAATGTATGTATATATATATTTTAAAAAGATTTATTTATTTCTTTGAAAGGCAGAGTTAGAGAGTCAGAGGCAGAGGAAAGAGTGAGAGAAGTGTTCCATCCACTGGTTCACTCCCCAGATGGCCACAACGGCCAGAGCTGTGCCAGTCTGAAGCCAGGAGCCAGGAGCTTCTTTTGGGTCTCCCATGTGGGTGCAGGGGCCCAAGGACTTGGGCCATCTTCTACTGCTTTCCCAGACCATAGCAGAGAACTAGATTGGAAGTGGAACAGCTGGGACTTGAACTGGCATCCATATGGGATGCTGGCACTGCAGGTGGCAGCTTTACTTGCTGTCATGGCACCAGCCCCCAGGATATATTTTTATTAGCAAGATCAATTAGTGCAAATGCGTAACTACACCCAAATAAGACAGACTCTACTGAATAAGGATTGTTAAGAGGCAACTTCAATTTATTTAGGAATATAAGTTTACATTAAAAAGGAATAGTTACTTTTATTTCATAAAAAAATAATTTCTTTTCCTTAAAAAAGCTATTGTCATAAACCAAAATACCAACATTACTCATGCGGAGATCATTACTGAACACAGCTGTTATTAATTTAGGCAAAGTAGCCATGACCAGATATTAAGTTGCCTCTTGCAATGCCCTATTGCATACCTGAGTATCATTTTCAGTTCCCACTATTCTACTTCTGATCCACAAGTAGATTCTGCTTCTGATCCTGGGATGTAGCAGATGATGGCTCAAGTCCCATCCACTTGGGAGACCCTGATGGAGCCCTAGACTCCTGGCTTTGGCCTGGCCCAGCCCTAGCTATTTCAGGCAAGAGAGGAATAAATTAGAAGATAAATCTTTCTAGCTCTACTGTTCTTTCAGGTGGATGGAAATACAGAAAGATTTTTTTTAAAGTTCAAATTTGTATCTTACCAGGCATATATGGAAGTGAAAAACCTACTTTTTTTTTTTTTTTTTTTTTATGTGACAGGTAGAGTCACAGACAGTGAGAGAGAGAGAGACAGAAAGAAAGGTCTTCCTTCCATTGGTTCACTACCCAAATGGCCGCTACGGCCGTTGCTGCACCGATCCAAAGTCAGGAGCCAGGTGCTTCTTCCTGGTCTCCCATGCAGGTGCAGGAGCCCAAACACTTAGGCCATCCTCCACTGCCCTCCCGGGCCACAGCAGAGAACTGGACTGGAAGAGGAGCAACCGGGACTAGAATCCGGCGCCCATATGAGATGCCAGTGCCGCAGGTGGAGGATTAACCAAGTGAGCCATGGAGCCAGCCCCAAAAAACCTACTTTAGAATTCATTAAAATATTTTCTTTATTCTGGAAAATGGCTAAGCAGGAGTATTTAATTAGAATAATGTCTTGTTTTAGAGATGCAAATATAAATTCAGGACATTCAGAAATCCATGAATGAGACAGATCTCTGGAAGAAATGCAAGACACGGATTTGAAAAAAATTATGATTAGAACATTTAGAAGTTATCAAAAACTATATTCATGAACTACAGAAATCCTTACTGGACAGGACAGAAAATCTCTCTCATGAAAATGAAATCTTAAGGAGGAATCAAAATGAAATGAGGAATTTAGTAGGAAATGAAATTGAGACACTTAAGAGAAATCAAAGTGAAATGAAGAATTCAATGGAACAAATGGCAAACACATTTGAGAGCCTTAAAAACAGAATCAGTGAGATGGAAGAGAGAATATCAGACTTAGAAGAAAGAGCACAGGAAAGTATACAGTCAAACCAAAGAAAAGAGGAAATTAGAAATCTAAAAAATATTGTTGGGAATCTACAGGATACTATTAAAAAGCCCAACATTTGTGTTCTAGGAGTTCCTGAAGGCATAGAGAGAGAGAAAGAGAGAGAGAAAGGATTAGAAGGCCTTTTTAGTGAGAAACCAGCAGAAAACTTCCCAGGTTTGGAGGACAGAGATATCCAAGTACAGGAAGCACATAGGACCCCCAATAAACATGACCAAAAGAGATCCTCACCACAACACACTGCAATCAAACTCACCACAGTGAAACATAAAGAAAAGATCTTAAAATGTACAAGAGAGAAACGTCAGATTACTCTCAGGGGATCTCCAATTAGACTCACAGCAGACTTCTCATCAGAAGCCCTGGAGGCTAGGAGGGAATGGCGAGATATAGCCCAGGTACTAAGAGAAAAAAACTGCCAGCCCAGAATATTACATCCTGCAAAGCTCTCACTTGTGAATGGAGGTGAAATAAACACCTTTCATAGCAAACAGAAATTGAAAGAATTTGTCGCCACTCGTCCAGCCCTGCAAAAGATGCTTAAAGATGTGTTACACACGGAAACACAGAAACACAGCCATCAGTATGAAAGAAGGTAAAGGAAGAAAACCTCCCAGCAAAAGGTCACAGGAAGTTCAAAGCATATATTAGAAATATCTTTGGGAAAATGGCAGGGCAAATTTACTACTTATCAATAGTCACACAGAATGTTAATGGCCTCAACTCTCCAGTTAAAAGACACAGATTGGCTGAATGGATTAAGGAAAAAAACCCATCTCTTTGCTGCTTACAAGAAACACAACTTTCCAACAAAGATGCATGCAGACTGAAAGTGAAAGGTTGGAAAAAGATATTCCATGCCAACGGAAACCAAAAAAGGGCTGGCGTAGGCATCTTAATATCAGACAAAATAAACTTTAACACAAAAACTGTTAAGAGAGACCAAGAGGGGCACTATATAATGATTAAGGGATCAATTCAACAGGAAGATATAACTGTTATAAATGTATATGCACCTAATTATTTAAAAGATATGTTAAGGGACTTAAAGGGAGACTTAGACTCCAATACAATAGTATTGGGGGATTTCAATACTCCACTTTCAGAAATAGACAGTTCAACTGGATAGAGGATCAACAAGGGAACAGCAGATTTAATCGACACTATAGCCCAAATGGATCTAACAGATATCTACAGAACTTTTCATCCTACACTTGAAGAATTTACATTCTTCTCAGCAGTACATGGAACCTAATCTAGGATTGACCACATACTAGGCCATAAAGCAAGTCTCAGCAAATTAAAAAGAATTAGAATCATAAGATGCAGCTTCTCAGACTACAGTGGAATGAAGCTGGAAATTAGCAACTCAGGAATCTCTAGAGCATATGCAAACACATGGAGATTGAACAACATGCTCCTGAATGAACACTGGGTCATAGAAGAAATCAAAAACTTTCTGGAAGTAAATAAGGATAACAATCAATATATCAAAATTTATGGGATACAGCAAAAGCAGAGTTAAGAGAAAGTTTATAGCAATAGGTGCCTACATCAAGAAACTGGAAAGGCATCAAATAAATGAGCTTTCAATGCATCTCAAGGATCTAGAAAAACTGCAGCAAACCAGACCCAAAACTAGTAGGAGAAGAGAAATAATTAAAATCAGAGAAGAAATCAACAGGATTGAATAAAAAAAAATTAAAAAAGATCAGCCAAATGAAGAGCTGGTTTTTTGAAAAAATAAACAAAATTGACACACCATTGGCCCTACTAACTAAAAAAAGAAAAGACCCAAATCAATAAAATCAGAGATGAAAAAAGGAATGTAACAACAGACACCACAGAAATAAAGAGTCATCCGAAATTACTACAAAGAGTTGTATGCCAGCAAACAGGGAAATCTATCAGAAGTGATTTTCAAATGAATAAAAATATTTTTCTCTTTCAGATTTTTTTCCCAAGATATAAAATTTATCAATCAAACTTTCTGCAACATAAGTGGTTATTTACTTTCTATTTCACAATATTTTGGCTTACTAGGTCTATAAATTTTCTAATACTATTTTCAGTTATCTTTATTAATATACAGTTGGTAAAGTTATTTCTAAATTGAAAACACTAGTAAAAATGTACCAGGATACTGTGTAAGTAGTACCATTTGTATAGTAAGAATCAAACTATACTTTATGTACCTAACATCACAGAAAGACTATATTTTGAAAATAGCATTATCATGAAACACAAAAAATTAAACTTCTACTTCTATTTATAAATGTATTAGGCCATTTGAAAAAAAATCTCATCAGTGTGGCTCCTGATTACCATAAGCCATTATACTATAAATATAATCACAATGTGAACTTTATGCTTTAGTGAGTAATTCTGGTATTCTTACAAATAATATTTATGGCCACAAATGAAAAAAAAATTTCCATAACAAATCTGAAGTCCTTTAGAAAATCTACTTATTGTTTTGGCTACTATATTCACTGTATTTGCAAGAAGTATCTTTAGAGCCTAATATCCATTCTAAAATTGGCTTAAGTCTACTGGTATATTTTTAAAATTAATTTGTGGCTTTCATTCAGGTAAATGTTCTTAAACATTTAAAATAACTTGGCAAAAATAAGAAGTCAATTAAAATCATGTCTCTAAGACTACAACAAATTATCTGATGACCCCATTAAAATAGTATTCATAAGATAACTTAGGAAAAACACATTTCTGAGAAGAAAACCAAAACCAAACAAAAAAAACCTTTCAATGTTATTTACTTTTAATATAGTTTTTGCTTCTTAAATGTGCACACCAATATTCTTATTGACATGTATAACAGGACACAAAATTTACATAAATGAACTTCATTGGCCTTTACCAAGTACTATTCTTTGTCATTATTGGGACTTAGGTTCAAATGTCACTGTAAACACTTTCAAAGTCCTTAAAAAAGTGCCTTATCTTAATGAGGTGTATAATTTGCGAGACACTATAAAATAATGAATTAAATTTAAATGATTTTTTTTAAGATCATAAAATTTTGAGAGATAATTCTGACACTCCTCGTGAATAAACCATGGAGTTGAGATTTATATGATCTGTCTTGGTAGGAATATGGCCTTTACTCCTGTCAAATGAGTTTTCAGTTATTATACAATTTCTAGTGTGTGCAAAATCTAAACACTTAGCTTAAAACGACACATCACTTATGTAAATAATCACTTTGCTAACTTGAAAAAGCATGCAACAGCTAACTAAAAAGGTCTGTTTTCATACTGCACTCTCCACAGTAGAAAATTTATAATTTACTGGTTATTTAAACAGAAAACTTAAACAACTGCTTAATTATGGATAACGGATACAATGTAGTTTCATGCTCACTGCATTGAATCATCAAGTCATTATCTTCTCTTTGCCATAAACAGACAGCCTACCTTTTTGTCAGCATGCTATTTCATTTATTTCACAGAGAAACCCAGTTTCACAATAATTGACTTGTCAGAACCTCTAATTTATGAGACTGAGCTTCGTAAGATTTCTCTATATTGGACTCAACCTGCACACAAGCAGGGTTGAATATTTACAATGCTGTTAACAGGTGCTGAGTTGTTTAATGATTCTAATAGCCAGAAGCGTACTGAGAAAGCCAGCGGGATTACAATTACAGGCTGTTTGAACACAACAATTACTAGTCCCCTGAGAGGAGTGAAAGTCAAAGGCAGTTTAATACTGACAGCATCTAGCACATGGGCTAGACAAGCTAACTTCTATTAGCAGTCCATTGGGAAAAAGTCATAACAAACCTCTTCCTATCATAAAAATTTACAAAGTTCATAAAATACAATCAATCATAAACTAAAATGACTTTTCAAAAATTATCTTTAAGAGATCTTATCAAATGAGAAACCAGATTACTACACATAAAACCTCAAGTTCTCTTTTTCCAACCTTAACACAGATGAAATTTTACCAGTTGAGAATGAAAGAGATTTTATAGTAACGTAAAGTACAGATAAAGTTATATCAAACAGTTTGGATTTAATGTAATAGTGGCAGCCATTTCCTGTTTGGTTTATGTAAACCTAGCCAGATATCATGCTGGGAAATTTTTCATCAGTATTGAAATGCTGCTGCTATAACTGTCAGTACTAGGAAGTCATTTGTTATAGCACCATGTTTTTTTATGTTCAGATTATGCAGCAGTAATAATGACACAAATAATGAAAGTGGCTGCAGGGACAGCTGAAACTACCAAAACATTTTTGCCCCAGAAATATTTAAAAGCTTTCTCAGGGGGGAAACAAAGAGTAAAACTGAACATACAAATTGAATCCAGAATTCAATTTGGAATATATTATATTTTATGAAAGCACCAGCATATGTGTTTATATACATTTGAATAAGCTAATGCATATGAGTTTACATATATTTATATTTAAATGCATATATGTATTTGCATAAAATCATACATGTTACACATACATACAGGACTACAAACCGATATAAAGTGAGCAACTCAGGAATAGTGGTTGAAATCTTTGTTAATCTAAGTTGCACTATAGCTGTGGTATGGTGCAGGGTTTACACTAGTATGATTAACTGAAGTGGCTAATCAGGTTTTATTTATTTATGACTGTATCCCAAAAATATTTTAAAGCTTTAATTATAGGCATTTGGAAACCAGTTCAGAACACCTTCTTCTAGAGATCTTTCACTGAGGATCGCATGCTTTTATCACCTAGCCCAAGGTTGATACTGAAGAGATTAGACATCATTTACTCATCCAGTCATTCATTTAGTCAGTCGGTCATCACTTCTTAAATGTTTACCACAGGTCAGATCCTGTCCTGTGCTGGAGCTTTAGCTCAGAACATCACAGACATGATTACTGCCTCTGTGGTATTGGGGGTGGGGAGGGAGACAATAGCGTTAAACAACTGCAAAATTATAAACATATACACCTTGAGAACTGTTAGATGAGCACAAATGTGATCCAGTATGACTGTATTTTGAAAGTGGTCTTCCTTTTCTATTGTTAAATTAAACTCAGTCTCTTTGTTATACACACACAAGCAGAGAAGTATACACATGCACACTTAAAACCCAAGAAAAGTTAAATCTTGATGGCACTGAATGATAGGAAGTACTTAAAAATTATAACAATAAATAATATAATAGGCCTTTCATTTGAACCAAGAATTTAGAGCCTCTTTTTTTTTTTTTATATTTTTTTTGCCAGTCAGAGTTAGACAGTGAGAGAGAGAGAGTGTTATAGAAAGTGAGAGAGACACAGAGAGAAAGGCCTTCCTTCCGTTGGTTCACTAAGACTTTAACCAACTCTGAATCTAAGGAGGAATAACTTTCCTAACTGTTGTGACCTTGTTTTTTTTTTTTTTTTATACGCTTTGGGTAAATGTGATTTCATTGTAGATAATCATAAAAGTTTACACTCAAGAGCCAATCTGAAGATGCAGAGAAAAGGGAACTCCTGTGCATGGTTTGTGGGAACGTAAACAAGTGCAAACACAGTGTGGAGGTTCCTCTAAAAATAGAACGACATCTGGATGATTCAACCCCGATCCTGGGTATGCATTCAAAGGTGCTTAAATCAGTATGTCAGACAGACACTTGCATTCCTGTTTATTGTAGCATGATCCACAATAGCCCAGATACGGAAACAACTCAAGTGTCCACCAACAGATGAACAGATTAAAAAATGTGGTTTTTCAATGGTTATGAATAATATACTACTATGGTTTTAATGATCTGTGACTGTTTTCAAATTTACTGTACATGAGTGAAATGGACATCTTTTCGCTTGATTATTGTTCATAGCCCTTGCCTATATTCCCACTGAACTACGGTCTTTTTACTTTTTGAATTCTTTAATGGAGTATTAAACCTTTGATGATAATGTAAATTAAAATGTTATCTCAAAAATTAAAAAAGAAGGAAAAACAGAAAGAAAGAAGAAAAGAGAAAAGAAAGAGGGAGAGAGTGAAGGAGGAAGGGAAGTATTATTATATTCTTAGAATTGTATCTAGGAATTTGTTCTGTTTGTATTAATATCATTTTAACATGAAAATTCATGTGAACTGTGTTGCAGTAATTATCATGCTTTTGCTGTGACTCTGAGAATCTAATATACTAATAAATTCCCTTTTAAAAACAAAAAATGTAGTACACAATAGAATACTATACAGTCTCAAAAAAGAATGAAATGCTACTTTCAACCAGATGGGTGAATCTAGAAAATATTATGAGATAAGTCAGACATACAGAGACAAACATTGCATGATTTCACTTAGCTTTGGCCTTTAGAAATGTTGAATTCATGGAGAGCAGGATGTTGGTGACCAGAGGCTGAAGAGCTGCCAGTGGTGGATGGGAGGTGAGCAAAGAAAGGGAGAATGTCCAGCACATAGCATGGAGATTCAATTAGGAGGAACAAGTTCTGGTGATGCATTGCAACCACCCAGTGATTACAGTTAATAATACTGTATCATATATCTCAAAAGTACTAAGAAAATGGGTTTTTAAATGCTCTCACCACAAAGAACTATGTGAGGCAATGGATATGCTAATTAGCTTGATTTGTTCATTCCATAATGTGTACATGTACAAAAACATCTAATTGTACTCTAAAAATTATTTGTCAATTATGAAAAGTATGTTGCCACAAAAATCTCACAATTGTTTATAGTCACATTATTAAAACAAGAGTCAATCAGGGGCCGGTGCCCTGGCTCAGTGGGTTAATCCTCAGCCTGCGGTGCTGGCATGCCATGTGGGTGTGGGTTCTAGTCCTGGCTGCCCCTCTTCCCCTCCGGCTCTCTGCTGTGGCCTGGGAGGGTGGTGGAGGATGGCCCAAGTGCTTGGGCCCCTGCACCCACCTGGGAGACCGGGAGGAGATGCCTGGCTCCTGGTTTTGGATTGGCGCAGTGCGCCGGCCGTGGTGGCCATATGGGGAGTGAGTCAACGGAGGGAAGACCTTTCTCTCTGTCTCTCCCTCTCACTGTCAGTAAGTCTACCTCTCAAATAAATAAACAAAATCTTTCAAAAAAAAAAAAAAAAAAGAGTCAACCAGAAAGTAGGTTAGAGCTTGACGATAGCTACAGAAAACATATAAACTGTTACAATTTATGCAGATTTGTCTATTTTTACCCAGATGTAAAGGTACAGTTATTAAAGCTTACAATGTGGGGGCCAGTATTGCGGTGTAGTGGGTAAAGGCACTGCCTGCAACACCAGCATCCCATATGGGTGCCAATTGAAATCCTGGCTGCTTTACTTTCAATCCACCTCCCTGCTAATGGACTGGGAAAAGCAGCAGAAGACAGCACAAGTGTCTGGGACTCTGCCACCCATGTGGGAGACTTGGAAAAAGCTATTGGCTCTTGGTTTTGGCTTGAGCTTGCCCTGGATGTTGTGGCCATTTGGTGAGTGAATCAAAGGATGGAAGATTCTCTCTCTCTTTGTCTCTTCCCCTTTCTGTAACTCTACCCTTTAAATCAATCAATCAATCTTATACGAAGAAGACAATTTGAGTTTTTGGGGCATCAAAAGAACAAAAGTGTCATATGTTCAGAATTAGTAGAGCATGGTTTCCATAAAGAGTGCATTTTTTCAAGATAGCACTAAAGAGAAGTAGGTGGGGAGTGTGAAATACTTGAGTTCTGGACCTGATAACAAGCTCAGTGATGGAAAATGAGATGGAATTCCAGTGGTGCCTCTGGCACTTGGGAGCTGTGCTATTGTGGGCAAGTGGCTTAATCCCCTTGTGCTTTGGTCCCTTCATCTACTAAATGTGCTACAGTTTTGAAATAGCATTCCAAGTAAAACAGATATTCAATAAATATTATTAATGTAAATTTCTGCTTTACTGACTTAAATTTTTATTTTTTAAAGATTCCTGTATTTCTGTTTTAACATTTGAATAGTTTCTTGAGATGCTTATTTTATTTTCATGCACCATGTTTTCTTTTAGTCCTGTAAAAGTTTAAATATTTCTTGGAATTCTGCTTTAGTTTATATCCATTGGTCTTATTAATCACATGATACTTTTATTTTAGTGTAGTTCTAGTATATATATATATATATACACACACACATATATATATATACACACACACACACACATACATATATATATATTTAAAAGGTTCTGTTCATTTATTTATTTGAAAGGCAGAGTGACAGATCGATCTTCCATCTGCTAGTTCACGCTGCAAAAGCCTGCAAGTCAGGGTTGGGCCAGGCAGAAGCCAGGAGCCAGTTTTTTTTTTTTTAACAACTTTTTCTTGTTTATTTTTCTTGATTATTTCTATTTTCTTTGTTTATTTCTATTTCACATGTTGAATATCCTTAATCCCAAAGTCTGAAATGCTTCAAAATCTGAAACTTTCTGAATGTTGACATGGTGTCATAAGTGGAAAATGCATTTCACCTCATGTTACGGGTCACAATAAAAACTCAGACACACAAAAATAGCGAATCAAGTTAATTTCAAGCCATGTGTATATGGTATATAAGAAATATAAATGAATTTTGTATGTAGATTTGTGCCATTCCAAAGATATCATATTATGTATATGAAATATTCCCCAATCTGAAAAAATACGAAACTATTATTGACCCAAGTATTTTGGATAAAGCATGCTCAACCTGTATCAAATTAAACACGGAGAATGCAGCCTGATGAACTCTGCACTTTGAACTATGACGAGATGCTTTTTGTGGTCTAGTTCATGGGAAATTTTTGTAAGTAAATTTCTATGAGTGTTTGCAAGTATAGAACATTCTGTTCCAGAGGCATACATACAAAGATACACAACACAATGATGATGTTAGACAAAATTTCTATGTTATGAAATATTTATGTCCTTGATGTGCTGATTTTTGACAGACATGTTGAAGTTCCTTAACAGGACTATAATTTGGTTGGACTGTTTTTAGTTGGATTTCCATTAGCTTCTGTTTTTATATATTTTGACGCCATTTTTAGTCACTCCCAAATTTGTTAACTTATTCTAACTTCTTGGTGGTTGTGCTTTTACCAGCATGAACTGTTCTACATCCCTTGAAAAAAATTTCTTTTGCCTAAATTTGGTGTTTGATTTTAATTCTGAAGCTATTGCTTTCTCTGTTACTCTTTATTACACTTTCTTCCAATCTTTTTCCCAAGTATTTTGATTTGATGTGTTGCTTGTACATCATGCTTAGATGTACTTTAAAAAGTCATTGAGAATTTCTGTTTTTCACAGAGCAATTTAAATAATTTGTAACATTTATCATTAAAGTTGAACTGACTCATGACATAAACAGATCCGTCCATTTCCCTCCTCCAAACTGGCAATGGTTTTAATTTCACTCAGCATGAAAGTCAAAATCCCTTCACAGTTTATGGGGTCCCAGGTGACCGGTAGCATCACTAGTCCTCAACATTCCTAACTTCATCTCTTGCTGCTTCCCCTTGCCGATGTAACAGTTTACTTCAATCACACCTTTTCCTTATTGTTCTTCCAGAAGGCATGCTCGCCTTAAAACGTCTTCTGCTCCCCTTGAGATTCTGTTCCTTGGATAATTCATGCAGTTAACCTTCTTAATCTTTTTCAAATCTTTTCCCAAGTATCAGCATCTTTAATAAGGTTGACACTGACTGACTTCTTATTTAATACTGGAAACCCTATATTGCTCCTATTCATCTCCCGGATATCTTGATTTTCCTTACTCTGTCCGCCCCCCCCCCCCCCCCCGGGTACTTATTTACTACTAATATTTTTTTAAATCTCCTATTTCTCTTAAAAATGTATATGTCATGGAGAGCAAAGTTTTTTGTTGTTCTCTAGTTTACTGATACAGCATTAAAATGGCTAGAATAGTGGATAGGAAATAGTAGGCACTCAATAAATGTTTATAGAATTAAGGAATATGCATTTAACTTTTAAATGTTTATATCTTAGTGTTATACGGAGACTAGAGTTGATTAGTTATGCTAGTGCTACTCCCAAGAGAACACAATGCATTTGTTACTCACAGCTTTTTTAAAAAAGAAATTATTGCTGAATCTATTCCAGAATGATGAACTCACATGGCAAGAGCCTGGGCATAGGTTTCTGTCTCAGAATAATAATGATAGTCTTAGTTTTAACCCAGCCAGGTTCAAAGTATATATAGGAGGCTTTTAATGGAATTAGAATCATGAGATATATGACTGACAGTGGATAAACTAATGCCTCCTGAAAATTAACTGATGTTGCATTGATCAATATGCATCTATGTGCCTTGGCTCTGAAAACTATTAAGAGTCTACCTGTCTACAGGGCAGGTACTGCTGGCTGGAAGAAGAATGCTAGCAAAAGTAGAAAGTGAGGGGAGACTCTTACTTATTGGTGGAGTGGATTAACATCTCCTTCATCTATTCTGGCTTAGCTGACAGTAGCAGTTTTTGGGGAGGGAGATGTCCAACTCCACTTTGGGGCAGCAAGTAAACTTGCCACTTGTGATGCCAGCATCTCATATTGGTGCCAATTAGAGTACCTGCTGCTCCACTTCTGATACAACTCCCTGCTAATGTGCCTGGGAAAACAGCAGCGGATGGCCCAAGTCTTTGGGCCCCCAAACCCATGTGGGAGACCCAGAAGAAGCTCCTGGCTTTGATCTTCACAGCTCTAGCCATTGTGGCCATTTGAGGAGTGAAACAGTAGCTGGAATATCTCTCTTTCTCTCCCTCTCTCTCTTGCTCTGCATCTCTCCCTCCTTTGTAACTATGCTTTCCAAATAAATAAATACAGCTTAAAAAATCACACACACACACATAAGACATCCTTTTGAGTCCCATTCACAAAGATTCCTCCTTGACTCCCCATGAGGGCACAGGAGGCACCTAAGTGTCCAAATACTTAAGAAGTTACCTGTTCAGAGGCTGAGGATAATTTTCTTAATTTATAACTCAAATATACCTCCCCAAATTTTATCCTTTGTCCACTCTGCTAAGCCTCCCCAAACTTCTTTTCTGCCCCTAATTACTACTGTTTATATCACAGTTGCATGTGTATTTTCTCACCATAATATTATTAAATAGCAGGCAGTCTGTATCCAGGGCAATGGGGAGGGATACCTACTCCAGTTCCCTTTCCATGGGACCTTCCAACTGTGCTCTTGGCTAAACTCACTCTCCTAGTTGGAAACTGTAAACACTGTAGAGTTTCCTGCTCATTCTCTGACTTTAAAGACTTACTGTTCTGTGTCTACTAACTAAATCTTATCTAGTTCTCACCTGCTATGTAGTACATTTAGCTTCTGATCAATACTCCCTGACAGTTTATAAATTAGGTTAGATTTGGGATAGATTAAAGCAGGTTAAGCAGCTGGAGCATTATGGAAGCCAGGGAGAGGGAAAATTAAAAAATGAGTTTGGAGTTTGAAATCAAGGTAGTGGATGCTGAATGATAATACTAACAAAAGTAAGAAGACAAAGATTTTTTTTTTTAGAGGGAGCCAGTTACTCTTCTATTTTATTTATTTAAAAGACAGAGCTATAGAGAGTGACAGACAGACAGACAGACAGAGACGAGAGAGAGAGAGAGAGAGAGAGAGAGAGAAAGTCTTCCATCTGCTGGTTTACTCCCCAAATGGCTGCAACAGCTCTAGCTGAGCCAATATGAAGCCAAGAGCCAGTATCTTCTTCCGGGTCTCCCACGTGGGTGCAGGGTCTTGGCTCTAGGACTTGGGTCATCTTCTGCTGCTTTCCCAGATACATTAGCAGGGATCTGGATCAGAAGAGGAGCAGCCAGGACACAAACTGGCGCCCATATGGGATGCTGGTGATGCAGGCCAGGGCTTTAACCTGCTGAGCCGCAGCACTGGACCCAAAGATTTTGATGATCATAAGATTAATTCAATTTTAGATATGCTAAGTTTGAAATGATAGTGGCATGTTCATGTGGCAACATTCGGGAGGCTAGTCGAGAAATAAAACTTGATGAGAGTAGGTAAGATTAACACATTAATAAATCTTTCATATATAGGTAATATTTTAAATATTGAAGGGACATCTAAAGAAGAATTTCTTAGTATTATGCACCAAGAAGAGCACAAAATTACTTCTGTGATGTTCTTGCCCAAAAGATGTAACTTGAATTTAGTGATGAGGAAACTTCAGGCAAACTCAGATCGAAGGACATGCTAGAAAATAACTCGCCAATGCTCTTCAAAAGTGTCAAGGCCATGACAAAGAGAGACTAAGGAAATGTTATGAACCAGGGAGATGGCAGAACTAAATGCACTTCAGGATACTAAACTAGGTCTTGGGAGGAAAAGGGACATTAGTATGATAATTGGTGAAGTCTAAATAAGGGCTCTAGATTAATTAATGGTTTGTATAAATGTCAATTTCCTGATTTTGGTAATCACACTGTGGTCACAAAAGATGTCAAAATGAGGAAGCTTAGAGGATGGTATATAGTGCCTATTTGTACCAATTTTTTGCAGTTTATTTGTTCTGAAACTCCTTCAAAATAAAAAAAAATTTAAAATAAAACAATTTCTTTAGCTCCTTATATATTCATATGTTACACAAGGAGTTCAAGAAATTCAACAACAATAAAACAATCCAATTAAAAAATGGGCATAGGCTCCGGATAGACATCTTTCAAAAGAAGAAATAAAAACAGCCAACAGACACATGAAAAAATGCTCGGGCTCACTAGCCATTAAGGAAGCATTAAAAAAACCACAGTGAGGTTTCATCTCACTCCAGTTAGAAGGGCTATCATCCCAGGCCAGTGCTGTGGTGTAACAGGCTAAGCCTCTGCCTGTGGTGCTGGCATCCCATGTGGGCACCAGTTCTTGTCCTGTCTGCTACTCTTTCCATCCAGCTGTCTGCTATGGCCTGGGAAAGCAATAGAAGATGGCCCGAGTCCTTGGGCTCCTGCACCCATGTGGGATGGAATCGACCTAGATGTCTATTAACTGACTGAAAAGAAAATTTTAGTACATACGTACAATGGAATATTACTCAGCCATGAAAAAATGAAACCCTGAGGCCGGCGCTGTGGTGTAGTGGGTAAAGCCACTGCCTGCAGTGCCGGCATTCCATATGGCTGCCAGTTTAAGTTCTGGCTGTTCTACTTCTGATCCAGCTCTCTGCTATGGCCTGGGAAAGGAAGAAGATGGCCCAAATCCTTGGGCCCCTTGCATCCACGTGGGAGTCCCGGAAGAAGCTCCTGGTTTCCAGCTTCGGATTGACACAGCTCTGGCCATTGTGGCCAACTGGGGAGTGAATCAGCGGCTGGAAGATCTCCCTCTCTCTCTCTCTCTCTCTGTGCCTCTCCGTCTCTCTCTGTGTGGCTCTTTCAAATAAATAAATAAATCTTAAAAAAAAATGAAACCCTGACATTTGCAACAAAATGAATGGAGGTAGATCATTATGCTAAGTGAAATCAACCAAACACTAATTCCATTTGTTTTATCTCATATGTGGAAGTATCATATACATATTAAAGATGCCATATTATTTGGCATTCACATAAAAGTTGTCTTCATTGAATTATACTACTTATATAATAACATACCCTTCATTCCTCACTTTATGATCCTTGTTATGAATCCTACATTATGTGATATAAATATCCCCATTTTCAAGAAAAATATGTAGATTAATGTTAATAATATTTATATATTAAGTGAATATTGCAGCATGTTTAAAATTATTAAACAGATAAATATTAGTAAGAACTTAAAACACTTTTCAAAGGAGATTTACACACACAGGAAAGTATATGCATGGATTGTATAAGAAACTACAGTGAATTATTCCTTTGTGTGCTAATAAGACAAGCTGACTGAAATGCCTAGGCTCTGAGTCTCTAAACTAGACTCTTTAGGAAGGTGGAGACCAGTAAAGCAACTGGCAGGGAGTTCAGGATAACAGCTCATTCATTCACTGCCATTAGTTATGGCCTTCATAAATAATAGAGCCAGAAGGTTTTAATGCATTTATTTGATTCTCAACATGACCTAGTTGGGGAAGGTAGACCATTACTCACTTTTGAGATGAAGAAATTGAGCTCAGAGAGGTGAACTGACTTGAGGTCTCATAGCTAGCAAAGGCTAGTAGTGCTGAAACAAGAATCAGTGTTTGAACTCCAAGCCCAAAGTTCTTCCTATCACATTATGAATAAAGCCCCTGTATGCCCCATTCCCAAGAAACTGTTCTGGGTTGTGAATCAGAAAACTTTGTTTTAGAAGGTTGTTTTAAGTGTCCAGCTCTATAACTTGAAATGAGAAGATTAGAGTACATGAGAAGTCTGCTTCGCAATTCTATTCTGGGATCTATTTACTACGGTAGATGTGCAATACTGGATGGCTGTATCACTCATTTTTCGGACATATTCCCAAATTATATTTCATTGGTAATCCAGATGCTCTAATAGTTGAGGAAACTCTGGGGAAAATGTCACTATATTGTCAACTCCTATCTATGAAAGTAGAAATGTTGACTGAAAAATGTTTTAAGGTACCAATAGGCAAGGTTTAATAACATTTAGAAACAACTTTTTCATCATGATTCCTCTATTTTAAGACCTAATAAGGGTTTAATATTTCTCTCACATCAGGAATGTCCCTCGTTCTTGAATCTGCTTCTAGTTCGTCTTGTTACCTCTCAAAGTCCTCAACAAAACAGCTCTCTAGCAAGCCTTCCGGCTGTGCAGTTGGTCCTCTTCGTCTGTGGGTTTCCCATGTGTGAACTCAATCAGTCACAGAAGGAAAGCACTTGAAAAAAAACTGTCTGTACTGAACATGTACAGAAATTTTCCCCTTGTCATTCTTTCCTTGACAATAGAACATACCATCTAATTTAAATAGTGTTTAGATTGTGTTGAGTATTACAAGTAACCAACAGAGAGTTTAAAGCATATGGGAAGATATGCACAGGTAATATGCAAATACCACAGCATTTTATAAGAGCGAGTTGGGCTTTTGCAAGTATCTGTGGTGGTCCTGGAACCAGGCCTACAGACAGGTCCTACAGATAGAGAGGGATGACTGTCTTTGTCTCCCCATCTAACTTACTTCTTACTGGAGTGTTCTAATCATTGAAACAAAGCTTAATTTAGTGATGTTAATCCATGCTTAAAAACTTTCAATGGCTCATCAGTCAGTAAGATCGCCTCCTCAGCACGGTACAGAGGCCTTTTATCCTGTCTGGCACTTGGCCTACTTTCTGGCCAAGACAGTCTTCTTGCCTGCACATTCTTTAAGCTCTTGCTACATCAAACTTTTTCACATTCTCTGAACACACATTTCTTTCAAGCCCTGAGGATCTTTTTCCATTGAATACTTTGCTGCTTGAAGTATCTTCCACCTTTTCTACTCCTGTTCCTGAGTTGAGATTTGGATGAGGTGTCATCTCTTTGGTAAGGTTGTCACTCCCACAGGTTTAGATATGATTCTATTAGATGACATGATTTACATTGTAATGTCATACATGTTTTTCCCATGCCAAAAGATCAGCCCTTGAGATACAGGATGATTTACATCTTTATGCCTAAGAGTTTACTATGACATCTGACATGTGGTACTGAATGAAGATCCAACATACTGACAGGAGTAAAAGATACTCCACCATATCCCAACTTGATTTTCTCTGCAGAGCTCTGATTAACCTGTACAAATGCCTCACAATTTTTCCCCCTAAAACTTCACAAGTGTCTAAACTCCAACTACACCTAGCGCACATGCTAACATGTAGTTTTGTATTTCTTAATGAATGCAGGGGTTGTGTTTTACAAATATAGAGCAAACTCCTGAGGATATTCTAAGGTAAGTAAATTAAGTAGTAAATACACATAACTATTATTCTTACAATATAATATAATATAATCATAGCAAAGAAATCATTTGATTCTCTGGGCAAATTAATATACTTAGAATGTCTGAAGTTCTGATTTTCATGAAAGGACCTGGATTTGGAGTTTATTACTTTCAGATTATCTCTTTTCAGTGTAAAACAGAAAGGTAAATAACTGCTCTTCAAAGAAGCTTGGTACCTACCTAGGGTTCATGATAAGACGTCGGAAAAAATAAGTCCAGGTGATATAGTCCAGTGCATCCTGCTTAGAAGTTATTGTACCTCCAGCAATCTCTGCATTTAAATGGTCAGAAAGCACTCCTAATAAGCTATGCAGTGAACAAAGCACAGGAAACACAGAAGAACATTAAAAAAAGCACATTTAAATGTATATCACATAGTCAAGATTCAGATTTAATGTTCCAGGATATAAAACAAATGTTTTGCATAATTTACATATTTTGTGTACAATTTTATATAATTTGTAAATAATTCATTCCAAATTATTTGATGGGAATTTGGTTTCAATTTCTCTTCTCCATGAAGAGAAATTAAATTATAATAAAACAATTTATATAATCTGTAAATTATTTAGTATTAAGAACTCAAAAATATGTATTATTAGCAAATACTATATATTGATTTTCTTATTTTCCTTTAAAAAGTGTGTTTACTCTTTCATTTGAACATAAATATAATTTGGACTAGTCAGAGAGAGAACATCAGAAAAATACTGTAATTACATAATACTTCAAGTAAATAAATAGTAATAATTTGCTGAAAGCAATCACTAGTATCTATCATATGTAAGTATCCAACAGATGGTACTTATTATTATTAATCACTTTGGGGAAATAAACTGTGAATGGAAAATATGCCTGACAGGGAGGCAGCTAGCACTTTCAGGAGGTGATGATGACATCACAAAAGTGAGCGGCAACAGAAGAAATACCTCAGAAAGTACAGAAAATACTACTCATGGAGAACTGGGGGAACTATGAATAAATACTGAGATAGAATACAGGAAATACAGAAAGAAAGGGATAATAGGATGGATGAATGAGTCAAGATATTTCATTTATTCACTCCATGAACATTAAGTGCTTAGTCACAGAAGACACTATTATATTAGGGTTGTGGAGTATGCAGAGATGATTGTATGTGTTGAAAGACTGGCATAAAAAAATATTCATTTTAGCTACTAATGTAAACTACAAAAAAAAAGAAGCAATGTGTAACAGAAGAAAAGGTTAATGGACAATGATATGTGGAACAATATGCAGGTATTAGAAACAGATTTTGCAAAGGACATGAAAAAATGGTCCTAGTAAGTTGGGTGAAAATGAATTTGATATGTTGCACTGGATTCATCAGTAGCAGAGAGAGCAAACTGGCAAGATTTATTAGAATAAATAATTTTAATTTTTCATTATGACCTGCCAAAGAAATTTTTACCTGTGAGGAAAGGAAATCAAAATAGCTAAGTGCAACATTACATGTAAACAGGGGAAACTGGAAATGTTCTAAATGCACATTACCAGAGATGTGAATAAATTATGGAATATTCTGTAATAGATGAAATATTTATAATTATCATATCAAGGTACAAAATTTAACATTTTAGTTAATTTTACTGATAAATCAACTACGTTAATTCTTACAATGTAAACAGAGTTGTATATTCAATACTACAATTAGGCATTACCAATGCCCCCAGAACTCCCCAATTGTGCTGTTTTAGTCATATCTTGAGCTTTCTTTATTTTACTGGCTTAACTACAGTGGCTTCAGTCTCTAGCACAATGTTTAAGTTGTAAAAGCACCATTCTTATATCATTCTCTATCTCAAATGGAAAGCTTTCAACATTTCAAAATTAATTGTGATGTTTACAGATTTTTTTTTTGCTTATATTCTTTATCAGAGTAAGGACATTATCTTATACTTCTTCTTGGTGACAGTTTTTTTTTTTTTAATGTATGGGTGTGAGATTTTATCAAATGATTTTTTTTACATTTATGAAATGATCATATGATTTCTCATTTTTTCTGTTAATACAGTGAATTGCATTCATTATTTTCAAATAATAAATCACTGTATTTATGGAAAGAACTGCACCTGGTCGTAATTTCTCATTTTGTACATCACTAGATTTGATTCTTTTGTTTAGGATCTCTACATCTTTATTCATGAGACAGAGGTTTGTTACATTCCTATCTTCTATTTTTTTTTTATTTAGGTTTTGATATCCATGTTATTCTGCTCTCACAAAAGATGGCAAATATTTCCCCTTCTCTACTATTAGAAGGAGCTCATGTAAAATGTTATTCTTTAAAAATTATGAAAGAGTCAATGGTGAAGCATCTTTCTTCATGGAAAAATTTAAAATTTCATATTCAGTTCTTTTGACAGATAAGAGACTATTCAGATTTTCTATTTCTTTTGAACTAACTTTAGCTGTTTTTTATTTTTTTTAAAGATTTATTTATTTATTTGAAAGTTAGAGTTATACAGAGAGAGGAGAGGGAGAGAGAGAGAGAGAGAGAGAGAGAGAGAGAGAGATCTTCTATCTGCTGGTTTACTCCCCAATTGGCCGCAATGGCTGGAGCTGCGCCAATCTGAAGCAGGAGCCAGGAGCTTCCTCTGGGTCTCCCACATGGGTGCAGGGGCCCAAGGAATTGGGCCATCTAACACTGCTTTCCCAAGCCATAGCAGAGAGAGAGCAGCAGCTGGGACTAGAACTAGCACCGATGTGGGATGCCGGCGCTTCAGGCCAGGGCGTTAACCCGCTGTGCCACAGAGCTGCCCCAGTTGTTTTTTAATAAGAAATTTTATCATTTGATCTAAATTTTAACAATTATTTGCATAAATTCTTTCATTTAAATTCTTTTCATTTTTGATATTCAAACTTAAATGTTTATCAATTTGATTTACGTTTTTCAAAGAACAAAATTTTGGCATTAATTTTTTTCTAATGTATGTTTATTCTCAATTCACTAATTGGTGCTATTAACTCTTCTATCTTCTTTATTTGAGTTCAATTTGTTACTTTTTTCCAAATTCTTGAGATGGACACCTAGATCACTCACTTTACATCCTCTATTCTTTAAAATACATATTTAAGGTTATAAAAGTTCTCTTAGCATAGTATTAGCCATATCCGATAACATTTAATTCTTTTATATTTTCCACGTGAAAATCAGTATCAGCAGTTATAAGAGAACAAAGAATCCAATTAATATTTGCAGTACAGTCCACAAATATCTTCTGTCTTCAATGCAGTTAGACTGAAGTAAAGGAGATAGAGCATACAGAAAAGACTATGATATAAATCTGAGAGGAAAAGGGTAATTTTCAGCTCAGAAAATGAGGGAAGGAGCTGGTGCTGTGGCTCAGCAGGTTAAAGCTGTGGCCTGCAGTGTAGGCATCCCACATGGGCGCTGGTTTGAGTCCCAGCTGCTTCACTTCTGGCTCCCTGTTAACACACCTGGGAGGGCAGTGGAGGACTGGCCAAATGCTTGGGCCCCTGCACCTACATGGGAGACAAGGATGGAGCTCCTGGCTCCTAGCATCAGCCTAACTCAGCCCTGGCTGAGTCATTTGGGGAGTGAACCAGCATATCGAATATCTCTCTCTATAACTCTACCTTTCAAATAAATAAATAAATCTTTAAAAACATGCAAATAAGGGAAGACTTTATAGAAGGAATAGTGGTTACTAGTCCACAAAAAAAATGGGGTAATTCTGAATTAGTCTCATGCCCCTTTATTTTAGATACATATTTATTAACTATACAAAAAAAAATCTCTCAACAAATTAACACTTTGTTAAATGCTTAGTTTGTGACACACACTACTGCTAGCAGTAGGCATTTGATACTTGTAAATACTCTATGTGAGAGCTGGTATTGTTATAATCTCCATTTTACAGACAGGTACACTAAGTAACTGAGGAATTTAACAACTTGCTCAACATAAAGCAAGTAAATGGCAAACTCCATAGTTTAACCCAGGTCATCTGCCTTCAAATTCAATGTGAATGAATAGTGTTCTACAAGGCTGCTTTTAAAAACTTCCCTGTAAAATTGGAATTATTATTGAATGCTGTCTTAAAGTAATAATTACATTCAGTTACAGATCAAATTATCCTTTTACATTACAAGCACTACTGATTTTTTTATCTGATAAAATGTATTACTAGAAAAACATTAACTTGTTATGTAATGAATCTATTTAAATTAATTAAAAGTAAAATTTACCTTGATTCTACTGGGAAAGGTTCATAAAGAAATTTTTTGTAAAAATCTTTCTTTATGTCATGAACCAGAATTACAGCTTTGCCTTGGTCATCAAACTGAGGCCTCCCAGCACGTCCCATCATCTGGAGTACATCTACAAAATACAGAACAAGATCGATGCTGCAATGTGGTAGCACAAGGCCTATTAACCAACTAGGTATACTTCTACAATGTGACGAAATAACATAGGAAACAGAATACTGTAAGAATATAGATTCTATCTCTGATGCTACTATTAAGTTCCCTAAAGTAATATAATTTATTCAGAAAATTGGTAATTAAATAAGCAAGAAATTATGATGCAAATTGAGTTCCCAAAAGGGTGAATGTAAGAAAGATGAAATCTCTTTGGTTAAATGCTTAAAAATACTGTTTAAGAGGTATTAGTATTTTAATTAAACAAGAAAAAAAAACACATAGAAAAATATCTTCGTTAGTCATATGATTATTTTTCCCATGAATAAATAGTCTATTTGGCTTCCCCTTCCTCCCATCTATGGTATAAATTTTTTTTCTGTTTTATACGGTAGGAATCTCTGAGGTAACTAAAGATTTAGGAGTGAGAGGGAGGCTGGCACGTGGCGTAGCAGACTAAGCCTTTGCCTGCAGTGCCGGAATCCCATATGGGCGCCAGTTTGTGTCCCATCTGCTCCTCTTCTGATCCAGCTCTCTGCTTGTGATCTGGGAAAGCAGAGGAAGATGGCCCAAATGTTTGGGCCCCTGCACCAATGTGGGAGACCCAAAAGAAGCTCCTAGCTCCTGGCTTCAGATAGGCTCAACTCTGGACATTGCGGCCATTTGGGTAGTGAATCACCAGATAGAAGACCCTGTGCTGTCTCTTCCCTCTCTGTCCATAATTCTACCTCTCCAATAAATAAATAAATCTTAAGAAAAAAAGATTTAGGAGTGATATAGCTTTTACATGAATTCACTGAGTGGAAATCTATATTGTTTATGTCCTCCTTCAAGAATCTACTGAAAATGATTTTATCAAGTTTTAAAGTATGTTAATAGAGTATTCATGCATAAACTCAAGTGCCAGCAACTCTGGTTTTGGAAGTCCTTGAAGAGCATAATTTCTAGCGAAATATTTTTAAAGCTAATCACAGTAATGCTTAATAATAATTTATTAATAAGTACCTCATAGCTACTAATCTGTACTTTGATCTATTTATGAATTTGGAACCATCAAGTTATCTTTTTTATTTACATTTTTAATTTATATAAATTGAACAAATTTCATGTATGTCATATATACAATTTTTTTTGACAGGCAGAGTTAGACAGTGAGAGAGAGAGACAAACAGAGAGAAAGTTCTTCCTTCTGTTGGTTCACCCCCCAAATGGCCACAACAGCTGGCACGCTACGCCGATCCGAAGCCAGGAGCCAGGTGCTTCTCCTGGTCTCCCATGCGGGTGCAGGGCCCAAGGACCTGGCCCATCCTCCACTGCACTCCTGGGCCACAGGAGAGAGCTAGACTGGAAGAGGGGCAATTGGGACAGAATCTGGTGCCCCAACCAGGACTAGAACCCGGGGTGCTGGCGCCGCAGGTGGAGGATTAGCCAAGTGAGCCATGGCACCAGCCCATATATACAATTTTAAGTACATTTCCTACCCTGTCCTCCTTCCCTCATTTACTCCCTCCCTTACTCCTGCTTCCTTTCTTATTTTTCTTCTAATTTTTGTGATAATATACTTTTTTTTCTTTGAGAACAAGTTTTATTATTAATCCAAGAAGCATCAAAGGAAACAGGCAATGGAGCTGGGCACTTAGGCTTATCTAAAACTTATGAGACATAAGAATATCCTCCACTGAATACACTAAATGATGTAAATCTTTGAGTCCAGTTTTACTTTAACTTTCATGATACAACTCTGAGGACAGGGGTCTTGCATGGGAAGTTAGCGCACAGTAACTCCTGTTGTTAATTTAACAATTAACACTCTTATGCATGATGTCAATGATCACCCCGAGGCTCTTGACATGAGCTGCCTAGGTTATGGAAGCCTTTTGAATCCTCAAACTCCTTCAATATTTAGGAAAGACCATATGCAAAGTGGAAGTTCTCTTCTCCCTTCAGAGAAAAGCACATCCTTCTTCAATGATCACTTCTTTCCACTGGTGTCTCACCAACAGAGGTCCTTCATATAGGACACCTTTTGCCACAGTGGTTTGTCTTTCCATGCCTGAAATGCTTCATCTTTTTAAAGATTTTAATTATTTATTTGAGAGGTAGAGTTACAGAGAGAGAGAGAGAGAGAGAGAGAGAGAGAGGGAGAGACAGAGCATCAGTATTTTTATGTTTATTGAACTGCCTTGGTAAAAGTAAACAAAAGTTAAATATTTTATATAATATTTGCACCAGAGACCAAAATTTTATAATTTGCTTATCAAATGTTTAAATACAAACAATTCTCAAAAATCTACTCCATATAAATTCAAATTATTAAGATAAAAATAGGAGTTTAATACATCTCTAAAAAATTTAAGAACTACCTGTAATGGGAAAATCCACATAGCGTCTTGTTTTTCCATCATAATATTCTGTTCCCTTAATAATTACTAAATGAGCTGGAAAGTTTACACCCCAGGCTAATGTGCTTGTAGCAATAAGCACCTAAAAACAAGAGATAATATCTTTATATCAGAGTAAAATTCAACTTTTAGGTTACATTTTAATTTGTGTTCATGGGAGGAGAAAAAGATTACCTGAATTTTACAGTTTACAAATAGCTCCTCTACTGTTTTCCGGTCCCTCTCATGCAGTCCAGCATGATGCATTCCTATTCCAAAAGCAAGCGTCAGCTTCAGGTTGGAATCTTTTACTGTTCCAATGATGTTTTCCATCTGCAAATAAAAACACAATTATAGCATACAGACACAATAGCTTTAAATTTTATATTTATGTAAAATTATGTATTTGATTAATTTTGATTTCTAATATAAAAATAGAGGTCCCATGTACACTTAGGATTAAAGTTAAATTAATTGGGGCTGGCTTGTGGCGATGGATGCCAGTTTGAGTCCCGACTGCTCCACTTCCACTTCAGCTCCTTGCTAATGTGCCTGGAAAAGCAGTGGAAGATGGCCCTTGGGCCCCTGCCATGTAGGTGGGATACTGGATAAAGCTACTGGCTCCTGGCTTCATCCTTGGTCCACCCTTGGCCATTATAGCCATTTGGGGAGTGAACTAGTAGATGGCAGATTGATCTCTCTTTGTCACTCCTCTCTTTCAGTAACTCTGCCTTTCAATTAAATAAATAAAATATTTACTTAATAGGAAGAAAAGAAGGAAGGGAGGGAGGAAGGCAAGAATCATTATATTCTTAGAATTCTGTCAAATGCATGTAATCAGTCTCTTTGTATTAATATCACATTAACATGAGAACTGATGAGAACTGTGTTGTAGTTATGAAGAATTTGCTATGAACCTGACAATCTAATGTATTAGTAAGTTTCTTTAAAAAAGAAAGAAAATAGCATGATTCAAGTTTGTAATCACAAACTCATTCTGGACTTCTAAAGAATGTTTCAGAGCCCATTTTGCTTTAGTAATCCAAAAATACATTAATAAGAACATAAGAAAATAAAAAAAAAACTGGTATACCTTTGCATATTTCTCATTTCTTTGATCAGTAATTCAGCTATTACTTTTCATATTTATTGACCCTTCCTCATACATCACCAGTTTATATTTTATGTTATGTAGTAGCCTTTTTTTCTATACTGGCTTGTGACAGCTCTATATAGTTCAAAGCTATCAATTCCTTGTCCATCCTATGCTACAGATATTTTTATCCAGTTATTAGTACTTTAATTTTATTTGTAATTTTTAAAAACTTAATGGATCTAAATTTTTAAATTGATCCCTTGTATTGCTTAGAAAACTTTCCCCCAAATACATGTAATACACATTTACCTAATGTTTTCCCAAATTTTTATAGCTTTTATATTTAAATAATTATTCATAATTTATTTTTATATATAAAATATGGCAGGAACAAAAGTTTATTTATCTATGTAGTTAATCAATTATTCCAGTAACATTGGTTAGAACCAAGGGTAATTCTAAAAGTTCATGGAAATTAGATGCTTTGAAAAAACTATTCATGAGTTTCATTTTGGTGCCAAAATAAGCTTGTCCTTTAATATAATTTTCTATGAGCTTTTAAATGTACTCTCATAATTCTGTTATTTTTAGTATTAAATTTATTTTATTTAGAATTTTTATATATCCTAGTTTTTGCATCTTAAGCAGATTTTATTTCTAGCCCTAGATTAGTTTACTACCCTGTCATATGTCTCAATGGTCTTTGAAACTCATATGAGTGATTACAAAAACAGTCTCACTGCATGAGAAACTTACGGGCAACAAGCAGCAAATCTTACTTTCTTACAGAATATACTCCCTGTAAAAATCTAAGTAGAAAGTGCAACCTCATTCTGCTTCAGGACAGATTTCTACTTATCTTTAAAGCGGAGGATGACATAAAGAAGTTCTTTCTGGGCAACTCTTCGAGGGTAATAATGTAGATATCAAATGACTTGAAAAAACATGAGCCTTTAAAACAAGGGCATATTTTACTTTCATCTATAGCTTTACCACAATATCCCAACAGTAAGCAGTAGTGGAGGAGGAATTTAGCAAAAGGTATATATGTGATTTTTATATGCCTGAGATAGAAGAATAAAAAACTGACAATGTCTTCAAATCTTTTTTATTCCCTACTATTAACCACCCATAATATAAACAAGTATACTTGTAATTCATTTATTTTCTGACTGTGCATAAAACATTAAGTAGTGTACAGAATCCCCAGGTAGAGAAATCTTAGCTGGCTGCTGCAGTTTAGTAAAAATGCATAAGACCAAAATATCCATATAATGAAACACTCCATCTGCTTTCATCCTTACTCATTTTATTTTTCAATTGCCAGAAAAACTTTGAGTTTTCTTATTGACAGCAAACTGTTTTACACTAATAATCCATAAAATAAGAAGATGAAATATGGCTTTATGGTAATTAATGCATAAAATATCAAAACATCACATGGTACATCATACATATGTGCAATTTTATGTCTATTAAAATGTTTAATTAAAATATTTTTTAAAATTAAAAATTTTTTTATTTTTATTTTTTGACAGGCAGAGTGGACAGTGAGAGAGAGACAGAGAGAAAGGTCTTCCTTTTGCCATTGGTTCACCCTCCAATGGCCGCTGCGGCCGGCGCACCGCGCTGATCCGATGGCAGGAGCCAGGTGCCTATCCTGGTCTCCCATGGGGTGCAGGGCCCAAGCACTTGAGCCATCCTCCACTGCACTCCCTGGCCACAGCAGAGAGCTGGCCTGGAAGAGGGGCAGCCGGGACAGAACCGGCGCCCCGACTGGGACTAGAACCCGGTGTGCCGGCGCCACAAGGCGGAGGATTAGCCTAGTGAGCCGTGGCGAAATTTTAAGAAGTACTATAAACACTTTTTAATGACATAGACATCAGAAATCTTGCTTATTGACTTTCACTGAAGTAAATGCAATGTAGAAACAGCTCATTCTGATTCATATTCACAGTATAGCCACCTGATATTCCTGTATTATTTGCCTTATGAAATGTTAGCTGGAATATGGAAATGTATTAATGTAAACCTACTTTACTTTAAATTAATACAGGATATGTAAGTTGACTAAAAATATATATTATTATTTATTTATTTTTAATATTTGTTTATTTGAAAGGCAGAGTTAAAGAGAGAGAGAGAGAGAGAAAGAGAGAGGGATTCTTCCATCTACTAGTTCACTTCCTAAATGGGGCATGGGCCTGGGTTAGGCCAGGCTGAAGCCAGGAGCCAGGAGATTCTTCTGGGTCTCTTATGTGGGTGCAGGTGCCCAAGTACTTGAGCCATCTTGGCGCTGCTTTTGCCAGGCCACTAGCAAGGAGCTGCACTGGAAGTGGAGTAGCTAGCGCCCTTATGGATTGCCTGCATTGCATTGCAGGTGGTAGCTTAACCCACTATACCAAAATGCTAGCCTCCAAATGTATGCTATGAAGAAAGGTGCTTGTCTCATAAATTATATTTTAGCCATTCTCAAATGACAGTCTGTTATCTATTTCTTTTTTTGTAATTTTTAAAGCTTTTATTTAATGAATGCATTTTTCATAGGTACAACTTTAGGAATACAGTGGTTCTTTCCCCCATACCCTCCCTCCCTCCCACCCCGACTCCCATCCCACCTCCTACTCCCTCTCCCATCCCCTTCTTCATTATGGTTCATTTTTAGTTCAATTTTATATACAGAGGACTAACTAGTTACACTATGAGAATTAACTATTATCTATTTCTTGTTAAATAGTTCACTATGATTCTCTGAGGTTCTTGTTCGGACAATCAGTTTCAGAAATTGTTTTTTATTTTCAATTTTATAAGTCAAATATATATTTGTATAATTTATAGTAACCATGGCAATGCCATTCATACCCCTCAAATAATGTACCATTTACCAGAGAAAAGCTATGAATGAATCCTATGGCCGGATGTCGGGTAAGGCATTAATGTCCTGCCTTTCACATCAGGGATGACTAGCTGTTTCTCACTCTTCCCACCCCCATTTTCACATAAATCAATGCATTAAAAAGAACTATTTGCCAATTCGAAATGGCAGACTTAAAAATCCTCATGAGAACAATCACACACACACAGGCAAAAACAACTTCATTTACTACATGGCTTCTGTGGACGAATTCCAAATTATTCGAACATAAAAAAAGCGAAATTTATAGTTGTTCATCATTCAGCACAAGATACTACTAAGGCAGCCTATATAAATTTGAAGATATAATTTTGTAGATTAAATTATTTACATCTTTGTTGCTAGCTTAAAAATAAGTTTCACTTGAACAAATCACCATACTAAAGGATTTTTTTCAGGATCTTAGGATATTAAAAGGTTAAAACACGAAAACAGCTATTTGCTGAACATTTATTATATATCATCCATATCACTTTACAAATTTTATCATATTTAATCTTTCATATAAAGTAATGCAATTTTAATATAACTGTTCATTTATGCAACTTGTTATGTTTTAAATTCAAAACATAAATTCAGTGATTTTTAGTATCATTGAGTAGCCTTTCTCAATCCTAGTTTCACGGAAGAATTAAGCCCAATAACACATATTTGGGTTACTATTTTTTAATTTCTCTAAGGATAATTTCTAAAGATGATTAAATTTATAAATTAAGTATAATTTTAGATGGAGAGAAGAAAAGTTTTTTTATTAAATAAAATGCTGTATTAGGACATCAGGATTGCTTCTTGTTATGAAAGGCTGCTACAGATCTAAAAAACCCCCTCCATAATAAATAAACACTTTGCTAGAGCAAGTTTTATTTCCATAGTTTCACTTCTGTTTAACAAATACTTCTGATGTACAGGTATCTTTCCAATAAAGAGCCTCAGAAATACATTTAGCTATCTGATAGTTCAACTCACAAATTATTCAATATGGTTCCTAAAAGAAATATAAAGAAATATAGATCTATGTTTTTCTAAGTAGTGGTCTTTTTTTTTTTTTTTTCTTTTTTGGGTGGTGGGGGAGGAGGCACATATGTAAACTGTTGAACCATTTACTCTAACTTAATAGAATTTTCTTATATTTTAAATTTATTATACTCAAAAAGCTTTTGTAGAAAGATAGGATTCCATTTAAGTAGATACATTACTCTGTGCCTGAAATACATTCCAGTCAGAATATAACTCAGTGAGTTGATGACAATGCTGGCTCCAAAAGAAAGGAGGAGACCAGATTGGACAAGAATGAGCTAACAGATTGTGCAGCCCAATTCTGTCCCTTTGAGTGTGATATATTGTTTCAAGATGCTAAAAACCCATACTTTCTCAAAACATATCTGTTGTGCTGGTTTTCCCATTTTCACAGAATCCTCATTATCAAAACTCTGTACTCTTTTCAAAGCATGTCAGACTCAGACCATATGCCACTGAATATTGCTTATCAATTGTCTAAAATGCACAATAAAAGATGCACCATACAGAAGGTTCATGAAAGTTATGAAGACTTTTTTTTTAAAGAAAAGTGATTAAGTGTAACATATCTGGTACAGATGTTAAATGAAGTTAAAAATTTCCTTACAATTACCAAATGTTAATTTCTTATGATACACTTCTGTATGATAAAATCCCTAGATTAAGGAGAAAGAACTAATGATGGAAAAAAGAAATGCTTTAGAACACTCTGTTACAAAATAATTCAAGAAATAAAATAAGAATGAAGGTTTTTAAACTTTACTAACACTCCCAAAACTTAAAATTCTCTGACTGCTTTCTCTGAAGCACAGAAAATAACACCTCTAAGTGACTCACTGTATTTTTACTATACACTTACATGTGATTATATGTAAAGTATACATAAAATAAATATATAGTGAATTAAATATATATATATATGAGTTATAAATAATGACAGAAAAATCTTTGTTGTATCAGCCACATACATACAATATTACTTTCAAAATTTGGCCTAATTTTTAATGGTAATAATATCAAAATTGAGTTATGAAAATAAAGATTTTTTTAAATTCATGCTTCTTATTTAATCCACTACACCATTGGCAGGAAACTTCAGTGTAATCACTTTATATTTATTTTTAAAAACAACTTTTAGACTATTTTCAACTTTGTAGAATTTAGATTTTAACACACATTTGGGGAGCATTTTCACATATTGAAAAGCTTTTAAAATTGAGATAATGAAAGGGTTAATTAAATAATTTTCTAAAGGAGAATTTTACATGAATAAACACAATATTAACAAGAATTAAATTTGGGGGAAAGAACACATTTTGTATCAAGAAATCTCTCTTTTCCCAAGATGCTGGTTTCTTCTGACCGATATTTGAGTATCTCTGGTGAATTGGCCATCCAAGCAGTGAGCAACAAAGGCCTATTTGTCCATGAACAAAACTGATGAGCACGAATGAACTTTGGGGTATATTCTTCTAGTGGCCTAATCCTCTCATATCAGCAGGGAAGGGCAATGGCCACTTGTGTCCCACCCTGGAGCTGCTTGTGGAGAGCTGAACTCACCACTGGGACTCCAGGGACATGCCAGCAGCTGCTGAGAACATTTCCTCTCAGGAATTCCTGCTCTTCCTGCTAAGCCATCAGCTACCTATACACGTTTTGTTTACACGAGGAAATGGTTCGTTGGGGAAGTTGATGGGCTCTAAGACTGGGTAAGCTGAACATGGCTTTACACCACTTGGACCCAGCTTAGGTCGTTTTAGAGCATGTTTTGGTATCAGTTGGTAGGAGACAAGAGTCTAAGGCTTTTTTTTTTTTTTTTTTTTTTTAATTTTCTGTTGGTTTGACAACTGAGAATTATTTTTTTAAAGATTTATTTATTTGAAAGGCAGTGTTATAGAGGCAGATGCAGAGAGACCAAAAGATCTTCCATCCCTTGGTTCACTCCCTAAATGGCCACAACAGCGGGAGCTGGGTCGATTGGAAGCCAAGAGCCTGGAGCTTCTTCCAGGTATCCCAGGTGAGTGCAGGGGTCCAAGGAATTGGGCCATCCTCTACTGCTTTCCCAGGCCATAGCAGAGAGCTGGATCTGAAGTGGAGGCGTTTACCTCAGTTCCTCCGTGAGGAGGATTTGGATTTGGTTTAGGGGAGTACTCATTTGATTGGTTGTTTGTAGGAGAATTTCTCTCTCTTCGGTGAAATAAGAGCAGTTCAATTCCAGCTCCATGCAAAAGCCCCCTGGGGTTGCATATTGGCTGACTGGACAGCTCCCAGTTAAGACCCTATGACTAAGAAGGAAATGGTGTTTTTCTGTAATACTGTGTGGCTTATGTATGTATTAGATTTGAAAGAAAGATTGCTGTTAAATGGGTCCCTAACTGTTAGGCTATTCTGCAGCTAGAAAGGTTTTGTAAGAGATCAGATAAATTCCTTAAACTTTCCACCTGCTGTGTGTCTGGGGCAATTAATGTTCAAGGAGACATGTTAGGAGTCCCTCCTAATTTAGAAAATGCTGGAGCTACAATTCTACCTCACCTGGATGGTAGAGCAGAGGCCAAGGGACTCCTCTGATGTCTTAGAACCTGTAGTAAATTGTGATCAATATCCCTGAGGCAACTGACAGAGGGGAACAAGAAATCATAAGCATAATGCAACAAAAAATATTTCTCTATTAGAGTGGCAATCTAATAGGAAACGAAGATATAATTTCCTTTACATGTGAAAATGTCCAACTCCTTTACTGGAACTAGAGTTATTTTCCAAACTAAATGCTCAAGCTAAGTTCTTTTTTCCTTCAGGTTCCAACTGAGAAAATGTATGTTTAATTCAGGTTACTAAGAGAAAGAAGTAATTCTAATGGATTGATGGTAATTTTAAAAAGCAGTTAAAGATGTTTAAAAAGCTATCAGAGAAACTGCTTTCTTGTTGTGTATTGTGATACATGTTATGTATGTGTTATATGTGTGTTCATGTTGTATGTCATGTCTATGTGGAAAATTTTGTTAAGAGCTCTGTATTAACTGACTTCATATAAATTACAACTATTAAATTGACCCCAAATACCTTTTGGTTCATGTGATAGGTTCTCTGATAGAGAATTTGTTGGTAAAAAGAAACTAAAGATGTTTTCAGTGATTGACATGTTTGTGCCTAGGTTTGCTGGTCAAGCATATTATACTCACTTGTGTTATATATTTGCAATCATAAAGGTATAATATTAACCTAAAAACAAATAATATAGGTAAAGGTATAATGCAATGTTCACTGATTCCTATAAAGTTGATATTTGACAGCTCAAAATTGCTTGCTAAGTGTTCACTTGCTATTAAGTTACTGAGGCTAAGAAATAGCTCTAAAGTAAACATTTAAAGGTAGAGATGGTGTTGTGGTATAGCAGTTGGAGTTGCTGATTGCCATGCCTGCATCCCATGAATGCCTGTGTGAGTCACAGCTGCTCTGGTTCTGATCCAGCTTCCAGATCCCTGCTAATGTAGCTGGGAAAGCAGCAGAAGATGGTCCAAGTGCTGGGACCCCTGCTACCCACACTGGAGACCTAGATGGAGTTCCAGGTTCCTGGCTGTGGTCTGGCCCAGGCCTGGCTGTTGGGCCATTGGACCGAAAACCAGTGTGTAGATCTTTCTCTCTCTGTCTCTCTTTCTGTAACTATGCCTTTCAAATAAATAAAATTATGATTTGGTCCCCTATGCTAAAGAAATAAGGTTGTTTTAAAATACAAATATTGATAGTAATTACTTGTAAGAGGTTTTGACCTTTTAAAAATTTTAAAATCCAATTATTAACATTTTCAACCATATTCTAAATTGCAACTTCTCCTTTTAGTTTCTACTTAATTGACTCCTTCCTTTAAAAGTCTAGGCATCGTTTGTAATCTATTTTCTCCTCATCAGTTCTGATTGTTATGACCTGATACTAAAAATGTTTATCTTAGGAGCCTTGGCTGATAGAACTTGATTATTTACACCTGACTTTTCTTGATGTCTTTAAATTGTTTCATGTGATCAGACAATGTCTTCTGTTGTTGTTTCTTAGAGATTTTCTAGTCAAAGTTTCTTGTTCTTTTATAAGATGTATACTTGTAACTTTGGACACATACTATTTCTTCTTTCTTTCTTTCTTTTTTTTTTTTTTTTGACTGGCAGAGTGGACAGTGACAGAGAGAGAGAGAGGGAGAAAGGTCTTCCTTTTGCCATTGGTTCACCCTCCAATGGCCGCCGCGGCCGGCGCGTTGTGCTGATCTGAAGCCAGGAGCCAGGTGTTTCTCCTGGTCTCCCATGTGGGTGCAGGGCCCAAGGACTTGGGCCATCCTCCACTGCACTCCCGGGCCATAGCAGAGAGCTGGCCTGGAAAAGGGGCAACTGGGAAGAATCCGGCACCCCGACCGGGACTAGAACCTGGTGTGCCGGTGCCGCAAGGCATAGGATTAGCCTATTGAACCGCGGCGCCGGCGACACATACTATTTCAATGTCTCATTAAGTCTGGGTACTTTTCCATCAGGTTTAACTTCTAAGTTATCTGGATGAGCATCCTATCAGAAGAGACACAGAACAACAGTTTTCTTTACCTTTTGGTAATTAAATGAGGGAAAGAAATTTAATATTCTTTCAAATAATCTCATGCATTCTCTGCTTTGTTGGGTTCTGAATGCTTGAAAAACTGCATCTTAAGAGTTTAAGATTTTGAATATCAAGTATAAATATTTAAGTGACTGCTTTATAGCTATAATGAAATGTGATCTTTTAGATGGTTAAACACCCTGATTAAGTTAATGATTATTTCATAATGATCAAGCATCCTATTTTTTTTTTTTGGTTAAGTTTTATTTATTTATTTGAAAGTCAGAGTTACAGAGAAAGAGAGGAGAGACAGAGAGATCTTCCATACACTGGTTCACTACCCAAATGCCTGAAACAGGTAGCTGGGTCAGGTCAAAGCCAGGATCAAGCACTTGGGCCATCTTCCACTGCTTTCCCAGGTATAATAGCAGCGAGTTGGATTGGAAGTGGAGAAGCTAGGACTTGAACTGGCACCCACATGGGATGCTAGTACTGCAGATGAATGCCTAATCTGCAGCACCACAGTGCTGGCCCTTGGACATCTTATTTTAATCATTTTTTTTTTTTAAATTTGATATCTTTGACTTTTTTTCACAAAGTTCTGAGTTAAATCCCTGGACCTTGATTTCCAGGTGGGTCCCTGGAAATCCTCAAATGGATACAGAATCCATCCTGTAGAGATTATAGCTAATTAGGATCATTTTGTGTGGAAAGTATTGTCAAGCTCTAAGATCATAAACTTTAAGTTACATTTATATGGGTATGTTATTGATGTAAATATTCTAGAGATTATGTAACATTGATAGAGGTCTATGTGGGATAAGTCACAATTGTTAAAATGGAGGAGGGATGAGGCCTTCTTTAAAGCTGCTCCTATACCATCACTGCCTGAGAAGATGTTAACAGGTTGTAAAGCACTACTAAGCTTTTCGAAATACTCTGTACATTAGAAATAACTATGTCTCCTGTTCTACTGCTGAATTATTTTACAATAATGTAAAATAAAGCAGAACAGTCTCTTTTAGTCTGAGATTCAACTGAGTTGTACCATCTAGTGCTCTGCAAATTTGTAGATAATGCCTGTTTGGTATTTATTATTAGCCTCATAATTTCGTTACCAGTCCAGCCATCAACAGTTTGAGCTTTAATCAAAAGAGAAGAGTACTTCCAAAAGTGTGTGAAAACAGAATTGAAAGATGTTTATTTTGGTGCACAAAATTTTTGAAATTATACACATGAGGGGTCTTTAAAAAGTTATAGAAATGTGTGTTTTATGAAAACGAATTATGGATTTTATACAATTTTTGCACCAAAATATACAAGCTTCAATTCAATTTCCTAAGAATCTTGAAGTATGCATATAGATGGATATTGACCTCTAACATCAGGTTTTAAAGAATTTGAAACAGAAGGTATCATTATTTACATAGATGTCTGAGCTACTAAAGTGGGGAGTCATTCTTGATTCCTTTTTCTCAAACTCTATTCCTCATCAATCTTCTTGTTTCTAGTCCTAAATTCATCTATCCATTCCTCCTGCTTCCAACTGATGTGGCCCAGAGGCCACTGCCATCATTTACTGCAAATTTATGTCCACTATAATCCACGTTCCACTAAGAAGCAAAAGTGATCTTGAAATGTAAATCGGGATGTGTAATTTGCCAACTCTCCAAGTTTTAATGACCTGGAACACACTTCCCCCAGATGTCTGGCTTGCAACCTTCAGTTCTCTGTTCAGTGGTTATCTCACCTCTCTACTTCTACCAATGTACGACCACGCACTACTGCCCTTGGCACTCCTGATACCTTTCACCCTGTTTACTTGTTTTTCATAGGAATCAACACAACTTGACTTATTTACTTGTTATCTGTCAATGGTATCAAGACGTTAATTCCATAAGGGCAAAAACATTAATACACAGAAAGGAACTCAATAAATGTCTCTGAATAAAGGAATAAATGACTATCTTCCCATAGTACTTAGAAGAAAATTAAAAATCCTTAACCGTGATTACAGGGCCTTGCACAAGGTGGCTTCTGTTTACCTCTCAATTGTGCCACTCTCCTCTACTCCTTGCTCATTCCATTACAGTGAAGTTCAACTTTCAGTTCCTTTAACATACTGTTTCCTGTGGCTGAAATGCTATTATCTCCTTTCTTGGTATAGCTAGTTCAATCTCCTTCTTTGGTTATCACTTTTAATGTCATCTCCTTAGAGAAGTCTTCCCTCATGATGCTATTTCAAGTACTTTTCCATTTTCTTTCTTTTTTTATTTTTATTTATTTGACAGGTAGAGTTATAGACAGTGAGAGAGACGGAGAGAAATGTCTGCCTTCTGTTGGTTCACTCCCCAAATGGCCACTACAGCTGGAGCTATGCCGATCCGAAGCCAGAAGCCAGGTGCTTCCTCTGGTCTCCCACACAGGTGCAGGGGCCCAAGCACTTGGGCCATCCTCCACTGCACTCCCGGGCCACAGCAGAGAGCTGGACTGGAAGAGGAGCAACCAGGACTAGAACCTAGCGCCATATGGGATGCCGACGCCACAGGCGGAGGATTAACCAAGTGACCCATGGCGCCGGCCCCTCTTTTCCATTTTCTTACTCTATTTCATCACTTACTGATTTCTTGCATCTTAATTATCACAATTGCTATTATTTGATTAACTATATATACACAAAACATGTACCTACATTTTAAAATTTCTGTCTTCACACTGGTTCTCGGAGAACGTGATGTTAGCTAATACATTGCTTGGTAAGTTTAGATGAGTTAAATCTGTGTTAAATGAACAGACACAAGACCTGGTAAAGTCTGTGTTTAGATCTGAGGTCAAATATAGCTATTTTTGTGGATATTTGGGGAAGGGGAAAGAAAGAAGACTGAAAGTGTAACTATGTGATACCAAGTGAACTTGGAATAAAGCTGTTGATCAAACTCTTTACCTTTATGGTGAAGTAGAGATGATACAATTTGGTGACCCATAATTTGCCCCATAGTTACTGAATTAGCCAGATGCTGAGGAGCTTGGCAAGAGTACCACCGAAGCACAGATGGGAAGAAAGGAAGAAATTTCATGTGGATGAAGTCTTAGAATAGTCCCAGAATAAGACTAGCTGTATCCCATGAGGATGCCTACCAAAAGGTAAACAGCACTGTGAAAAATGCTGTTAATGGTCAAGTGGGCAAAGTGAGCAGCTGTAAGGAACCAGACAGCCTCCTTCCCAGTGTTTTACACAGTGGGTTCATGTACTAAGTGGCTGTGGTGAAAGATATGAAAATTATGCATGGGCCAAATATAAGCTGCCTTTTCCTCAGACAGATCCAGTTAGAAGCATTGCTCAGTGCCTAATATGCCACCAGCACAAACCTTGGGCCTATTACAAAGTATTTTATTTGTGGAACCAGAGAGTTATTTGTGGTGAAGAGATAAAATTGGATGTTTTCTATCACTGAAGGGACATCTATTCATCTCTACAAGAAAAGACACTTAATTTGAATTTTGATTTTTTTTCCCTCACCATCATGGTTCTTCCACTGACTGCCTTATATACCAACATGACTGAGGAACTCACTTTACAGAGGACAATGCAAGATAATGTCTGGGGTGCACTGGTCTTCTTACGTTCCTCATCACCAGGAAAAGCTGGCTTCATACACTAATGACACAACTGTGCCAACTGAGAGACAACACCTGGGAAAGTTTGAGGTGCTGTCCTATAGGATGAGGTGTATGCTTTCAACTAGCAATTACCAGTGATACTATTTCTTCCAGTGTCAGAACTAGGCAGTCAAGGTCGGTTGATACCTTTTGAAATCAGAGCTAATAAAATCACCTGTGGAGTTTCTGCTTCTCTTTCCTCTAACTCTAGCTTCCCTAGTTTAGGGGTACAACACTCAAAAGATGAACAATTTCTTTGGAAGCTAAAATAGTTACATAACCATGTGAGACTCCCATGCTACTGGGAGAACAAAATGTGGCCACACTACAGGCTGGCTCACCTTTCCTGATGAAGAAACTGGACTGCTCCTATACAACAGGTGAGAGAAAAATCACTGATAGGTCCTAGAAAAATTCTCATGCTACTGTATCCATTTGAAAAATTAAAGATTTTTACAACCTTACAATATTAATCACATGTAAAAATCCAAGTTCCAATTTCTCAAGAATCTGGGTTTTGGTAACCCCATTGAATAAAAGCATTTTGAATAGCTTCGTGGCTGGCTGAAGAGAAAGTATCCAGGTGATAGGAGATAGAGTAAATATAAATATCTTTTAGACTCCCTGATTAACTGTAGAAATAAGTACTATGGGCCTCTACCCTTGCTTCTCCGCTATGTCATACACACACTAATGTATTTAAAAAAATTTTTAATTTGAAAGAGAGGAGTTGGTGGGGCGGGGGGGACAGAGTGAGAGAGGAAGCTAACTCCCATTTGGCTCTTTCCCAAATGTTTACAACAGCCGGGACTAAAGCCAAGAATCAGGAACTCAATACAGCTGTCAGTGTCAAGAACCCAAATACTTGAGCCATCACTGCTGCCTCTTTGGAGCTGCATTAGTGGGAAGCTGGAGTTAGGAGCCAGAGCTAGAAATCAAAGTGAGGTCCACTGATATGGGACATGAGTACCTGAACCTCTAGGGTTAAATGTTCACCACAACATATTTCAACTAATTTTATTTCTCTTTCCTCTCCGTAACTTCGCCTTTTGAATACAGCTTGTATTGGCTGTGGATAATGATATAATTAGTCCACTGACAAGAGGAAATTGAGACAGGACTGGGAAAGAACAAGACGATGAACAGATGTAAGCAAGAAATCTAGGAGTCTGTCAAAACCAAAATTAACATTTGGGATTGCATCAAATTGAGAAGTTTCTGTACTTCAAAAGAAACAGTCAGGAAAGTGAAGAGGCAACCAACAGAATGGGAAAAAATATTTGCAAACTATACTACAGATAAAGGGTTGATAACCAGAATCTACAAAGAAATCAAGAAAATCCACAACAACAAAACAAAAAACCCACTTTAGAGATGGGCCAAGGACCTCAATAGACATTTTTTGAAAGAGGAAATCCAAATGGCCAACAGACACATGAAAAAATGTTCAAGATCACTAGCAATCAGGGAAATGCAAATCAAAACCACAATGAGGTTTCACCTCACCCCCGTGAGAATGGCTCACATTCAGAAATCTACCAACAATAGATGCTGGAGAGGATGTGGGGAAAAAGGGACACTAACCCACTGTTGGTGGGAATGCAAACTGGTTAAGCCACTATGGAAGTCAGTCTGGAGAGTCCTCAGAAACCTGAACATAACCCTACCATACAATCCAGCCATCCCACTCCTTGGAATTTACCCAAAGGAAATTAATTTGGCAAATAAAAAAGCCATCTGCATATTAATGTTTATTGCAGCTCAATTCACAATAGCTAAGACCTGGAACCAACCCAAATGTCCATCAACAGTAGACTGGATAAAGAAATTATGGGACATCTACTCCATAGAATACTATACAGCAGTAAGAAACAATGAAACCCTGTCATTTGCAACAAGATGGAGGAATCTGGAAAACATCATGCTGAGTGAATTAAGCCAGTCCCAAAGAGACAAATATCATTTGTTTTCCCTGATCGGTGACATCTGAGCACCAAAGGGAAAACCTGTTAAGTCAAATGGACACTATAAGAAACAATGACCTGATCAGCTCTTGTCCTGACGCTAGATGTACAATGTAATACTTTATCCTTTTTAGTATTTGTTGTTGTTGTTGTTCTAGTACTAGTGGTTGAACTCTGTAATTAACACACAATTATTCTTAGGTGTTTAAATTGTAACTGAAAAGTGATCCCTGTTAAATTTAAGAGTGGAAAAAGAGAGGGAGGAGATGTACAATTTGGGACATGCTCAATCGGACTTGCCCCAACTGGTGGAGTTAGAATTGTGCCAGGGGATTCCAATACAATCCCATCAAGGTGGCATGTACCAATGCCATCGCACTAGTCCAAGTGATCAATTTCAGCTCACAACTGATGGCTCTGATAGGTCTAAGAGTCAAAGGGATCACACAAACAAGACAAGTATCTGCTAATACTAACTGATAGAATCAAAAAGGGAGAGAATGATCCAACATGGGAAGCGGGATACACAGCAGACTCATAGAATGGCAGATGTCCTAAACAACACTCTGGCCTCAGAATCAGCCCTTAAGGCATTCGGATCTGGCTGAAGAGCCCATGAGAGTATTGTAGGCATGGAAAGCCAAGATACCATGGAAAAGAAAAAAAGAAGAAGAAGAAGACCTAAATGAAAGATCTCTGTGAGATCCCAGTGGAAAGAACGGGGCCATCAAAGCAGGAGGTACCTTTCTCCAAAGGGAGGAGAGAACTTCCACTTTGACTATGACCCTATCGGAAAAAGACCAAAGTCAGCGAACTCTAAAGGCTTCCATAGCCCTGGCAACTCATGACTAGAGCCTAGGGAGATTACTGACGCCATGAACAGGAGTGTCAAATTGTTAAGTCAGCAACAGGAGTCACTGTGTACTTAACATCCCATGTGGGATCTGTCCTTAATGTGTTGTCTAATGTGCAGTGATGCTATAACTAGTACTGAAATAGTATTTTTACACTTTGTGTCTCTGTGTGGGTACAAACTGATGAGGTCTTTACTAATTATATACTGAATCGATCTTCTGTATACAAGGAGAATTGGAAATGAAAAAAAAAAAAAAAACCCGGTGTTAAATTGGAAATGGCATAGAAAATTAATTTTTAAAAAAAAATATTATGTAGGATCTCTGTCTAATGTGCTGTACACTCTTATTTAATGCTATAACTAGTACTCCAACAGTATTTTTTTCATTTCATGTTGCTATATGGGGGCAAACTGTTGAAATCTTTACCTAATATCTACTAAACTGATCTTCTGTATATAAAGAGAATTGAAAATGAATCTTGATGTGAATGGAAGGGGAGAGGGAGTGGGAAAGTGGAGGGTTGCAGGTGGGAGGGAAATTATGGGAGGGGGGAAGCCATTGTAACCCATAAGCTGTACTTTGGAAATTTGTATTCATTAAATAAAAGTTTAATAAACGGAAAAAAAAAGGAAAAAAAAAGATCTTGAAAAAAAAAAGAAATCAGAAATCTAGGAGTCTGTTGAATGCAGTCTGTGATGAAATTTTTAATTGTCTCCTCTTGGAGATAAATGAGTAGATTTTGATTATTTGTGGAGAGCTGCCTGGGTAATGGCTGTGGCCCTGGCCTCCTTCAAATACATTATATTGTCTACAAGAGTCAACCAGTAACCTCTGTTCTTTCACAGAATATACATCGAATGCTGTGCAAGCATGGGCAACAGGAATAGCCACTAAGTTTTCAGCCAAGAATATTACAGAAAATAAACCATACAAAGATTAAAATGTCCAAAAGTCTTCCTATTTTAAGTTAATTATTTAGAGGTTAACAACTGAAATTCTACTTTTAAGCAGGTTTAGGTATAATCAGTCTGAATTGATGAAGTAATAAGTTGCAAACCCTCTGAAAGTTTGACTTTGAAGGTGATTACTTTAAGGAACAGTCATAAAACAAAGCCTGGGTTGCTTTACTCTTGAGATGGGGTTAGTGAAACAAAATATCTTAAAATAACATAACCTCTGTCTTATTTTAGCAGCAAAAATCTACAATGATTGCAGAAACCATGGAAGTGAATTTAATGGTTTCCACTTAGGTGTGCTGACAAATTTCTCTGCTAATTTAATAAATACAAAACAGAAATAATTTCACACAACAGTTGAACTATATATCCAGTTCCTTTAGTATCACACATTAAAAAATTTTAAAGTAATAGAAGTATATTATAGCTGGAAGAGCACATGAGGTTCATATTTGAAGTTAATGTGAGTCACATATGTGCTAAATGCATAGCGCCTGTATACTTTGAGCAAACACCCAAAATGTGCTCAGTAGGTATGCACTTTGTACCCTGACTTCAAAGAAAAGTCTCCATTTGGGTTACTGCTAGGTATAAAATCCAAGAGAAATAAAATTAAGCCTGGATAGGCACTGCTCATAAACCAAATCATCAATATTCCGCATATCTGTTTTTCAGAATTTGCCTTTTAAGTTATGATACTGTTTTAGAAGCAACAGGATGACTCATTTAGATATTATCTATTAAACTACATAGGACAAAAAAAATCTTTTGGGGTCAGCACTGTGGCATAGTGGGTTAAATGGCCTGCAGCGCTGGCATCCCACATGGGCACAGGTTTGTGACTTGGCTGATCCACTTACGATTCAGCTCCCTGCTGATGCGCCTGGGAAAGCAGTGGAAGATGGACCAACTGTCTGGGCCCCTGCCACCTACATGGGAGGCCAGAAAAAGCTCCTGGTTTCTGACTTTGGCCTTGCCCAGCCCTGGCTGTTGTGGCCATGTGGGCAGTGAACCAGCAAATGAAAGATTTCTCTCCCTCTCCGTAACTGTGCCATGAAATAAATAAATAAATAAATATTTAAAAAGAAATCCTTTGACAAGATTATTTTGACCTTTAATTATTATCTTGAATAAGTATTTGGTATTTGCATATAAATAAGAATGATGACATTTTAAATATAAAATGTTAGCTTTCACTGTAGTTTAGGTAGTCATTTAGTATCCTGTATGTTTGTTTTGGGATCTGCCAGATTATAAAGTCATCTGGGAAACTAAGTAAGTAGATTCTGAAGTATCCATTAAACATAACATACTGAGGCAAATATGTAGTAGTACCAACCCTAAGTGAGGTATCAGAAATGGAGGGGGAGGGGGCTGGCGCCGTGGGTCTCTTGGTTAATCCTCCATCTGTGGCACTGGCATCCCATATGGGCGCCAGGTTCTAGTCCCAGTTGTTCCTCTTCCAGTCCAGCTCTCTGCTGTGGCCCAGGAGTGCAGTGGAGGATGGCCCAAGTGCTTGGGTCCCTGCACCCACGTGGGAGACCAGGAGGAAGCACCTGGCTTCCAGCTTCGGATCAGCGCAGTGCGCCGCCGTAGCGGCCATTTGGGGGTGAACCAATGGAAGGAAGACCTTTCTCTCTGTCTCCCTCTCTCACTGTCTAATTCTGTCAAATAAAAAAAATTAAAAAAAAAGAAATGGAGGGGGAGAAATGAGCCAACTGTTAAGGCTAGATACTAGTTCATTTGGTGCATTGTGTTTTTTACTGATGCTCCGGGCTGTGTAAGATCATCAATGATAGACATGGAGGAAGCCAAGGGCAGACATGAAAACACATCAATTACATTACTGATTCAATTACTGCACCATCTAGGAAAATATTAAAAACTAGAAAAGTATAAGAAGGAAAACTGGAAACAAAAAAAGGAAAATATTTATTAAATCCATAGAGGCAAGTAAGAATATTTACATTTAGAAGCAGTAGAAAGAAACAGGAAGGATCATTTTAACAGACTGTTACTTAGCATGTAAAACCTTCTATTTATAAAAACATATTATGATAAAAAGGCAAGTAGTAAACTAGCCAAATTAGCTAATATAGCAGGTGAATGACTAACGTGTATGTAAGTATGGTAATGCACATAGAGAAAAAGTGGTATCATTTAGTTTTATATATGTGGTTTTTTTTAATTTGGTAAGTTGCTTACACAAATATATAAGATAAATGCTATACTAAATAGATAACAGATCAAAGGAAATTCCGAACAACAAAGAATAAAAAGGACAACTTGTTAACAAATGCATGAAAAGAATGTTCAACCATAAACAAATTAAGGCATATATTAAAACAATAAGGTAACATCTATAATATATTACTAAATTATAACAAATGAGAATGTAGAAAAGCTGTTACTTTCATATGCTGCTAATTTGCACATCAACAGAGAATAAAAATTAGTAGGATGCTTTTAGAAAGTAATTAGCACTGTGTATGAAAGCAGTAAAGTGTTAGCATTATTTGATCCATTAACGTCATTCATTGAACTCTATACTGAGGAAGTAATTGTGAATAAAGAAAAACCTATAATAACAAAGATGTGTGAGTACTTAGTTATGTGAGCAACTTTTAAGGAATAGCTTTATAACTGCCTAGTCATAACTAGAAAAATTTAAAAAATTTTTTAAAAGGTATTTATTTATTTGAGAAATAGAGATAAATAGGGACAGAAAGAGCTCCCATTTGATGGTTCACTCCAAACTCCCAAAATGGTTGGGCTGGGCTAGGCTGATGCAGGAGACTGAGAACTCAAACCAAGTTTTCCACATGCGTGGCAGGAACATCACTGAAACTATCATTACTGATTCCCAGGGCTCATATTTAGTAGACAGATGGAGTCAAGAGATGATATCAAATCCAGGTACTTATTATTTAGAATTTTAATGGAAGTTATTATTTTATGAAATCATAACAATAGATTTGTAATTTGTATATACTTAGTATTTTCTAAATTAAAAAATATTATTCTACTGTATAGGGCTTTTTTTGAGATTAATTTATTTGTTTGAACAGAGTTCAATAAAATAAAGAGAGAGGGAGAGATAGAAAGATCTTCCATCGTTGTTTTGACTCACCAAATGGCTGCAATGGCTGGGGAGGGGCCAGGCCAAAGCAAGGAGCCAGGAACTTCCTCCAGGTCTCCCACATAGGTGCAGGGACCCAAGCACTTGGGTGGTCTTCCGCTGCTTTCCCAGGTACATTAGCAGGGAGCTGGATTGGAAGTGGAGCAGTCGTGACTTGAATTGGCACCCATATGGGATGCCAGCATAGCAGGTTGTGGCTTAACCCAATATGCTACAATGCTGGCCCCATATTGCATAGTTTTATAAATTTAGTACATGCTCAATTATATATAGGTAATTTTGTAAAAAAAAAAAAAAAAATCAGGCCGGCGCTGTGGTATGAAGCCCTATCCGGCAGTGCTGGCATCCCATATGGGCACTGGTTCAAGTCCCGGCTGCTCCACTTCTGATCCAGCTCTCTGCTATGGCCTGGGAAAGCAGTGGAGGATGGCCCAAGTCCTTGTGTCCCTGCTGCACCTGTGTGGGAGACCTGGAGGAAACTCCTGGCTGCTGGCTTTGGACCAGCTCAGCTCTAGCCATTGTAGACATCTGGGGAGTGAACTAGCGGATGGAAGACCCCTCTCTGCCTCTCTCTGTAACTCTTTCAAATAAATAAATAAATCTTTAAAAAAAAGGAAATAAAAATATAGACATATAAACAAATACTTTCTGAAAAAATACTGCAAGAAATATACCAGTTGTGTGAAAATAGCAGTATTATACAACTCTTCTTTCCTTTACTACTTTTTCTAAATTTCTATGCTATTTCATATTTTCATTATAGAATAAAATTAAGCATAATTAATATTTAATTTGGCTGGTGCTGTGGCTTAACAGGCTAATCCTCCGCCTTGCGGTGCCGGCACACCGGGTTCTAGTCCTGGTTGGGGCGCCGGATTCTGTCCCGGTTGCCCCTCTTCCAGGCCAGCTCTCTGCTATGGCCCGGGAAGGCAGTGGAGGATGGCCCAAGTGCTTGGGCCCTGCACCCGCATGGGATACCAGGAATAGCACCTGGCTCCTGGCTTCGGATCAGCGAGATGCGCCGGCCGCAGTGGCCATTGGAGGGTGAACCAACGGCAAAAAGGAAGACCTTTCTCTCTGTCTCTCTCTCTCACTATCCACTCTGCCTGTCAAAAAAAAAAAAAAAAAAAAAATTTAATTTGTTACAATACAATACAAACTTACCTGACCTGTATAAGAAATAGACGGTAAAATGTATTGCTTACCTCTCTTTCATCCATATTCAACCACTGCTTTGGATCCTCTTCAGTAGCCAGAAAGGCTATCAATTCCAAGGCAGTAAGACGAGTTTGACGTCTTGATGAGACAAATATCAAAACTGGTTTGGCTGGAGAATGGCTTCGAATTGCTGTTGAAAAGTTATGGAAAATGAAATGTTAAGTCACTTAACAGTAGAATGTGAGTTTAAATGTATAAATTAAAAGTAAATGTTATAACCGATTCAGAAGATTCTTAATTTGGTCATGAAACGTAGAATTACTCCAGGTAGGTCACAGATCTGACAGTGACCTGGACAGATGACAGGAAAGAAGAGGTTGCTGGCCCTACTAAGGTTCTACCTAGATTTTATTGCTCTGGCTCCAAGTTCTTTGTTGAACTGTAGAGGAAGGAGAAACTTAAAGGTTGAGACACTCCCTTAAGAGCCACCCACAGACACTAAATTGTAGGTTTACTTTTGTATTACTTCTTTAATTCTAATTTTAATAGTTTTTAACAGATTCAATGTGATTTGTAGATATAATTCCATTTTTTAAAAAGATTTATTTATTGGAAAGGCAGAGTTACACAGAGGGAGAGGCAGAGGCACAGAGGGCAGGAAGAGAAAGAGAAGTGAGATATCTTCCATCTGCTGGTTCACTCCCCAAATAGACACAGTGACTGAAGCTAGGCCGATCCAAAGCCAGGAGCCAGGAGCTGCTTCCATTCTCCCATGCAGGTGCAGTGGCTCAAGGACCAGGGCCATCTTCCACTGCTTTCACAGGCCATAGCAGAGAGCTGGATCAGAAATGGAGCAGCTGGGTCTCGAAATGGTGCCCACCTGGGATGCTGGCAGTGCAGGCAATGGCTTTACCCACTATGCCACAGTGCCAGCCCCTAGTTTTGTGTTACTAAATTGTGTTTCTGAGACACTTCTGCTTGCCTAAGGAGAGATATTACTGAGTTCACTGGTCCTGGGGACTGGAGAGAGAGTCAAGTCCTATAGGGTGATGAAAAATGCCAAAGGTAGTAAAAAAAAAAAAATCATTGAATTTTCCTCTCCGTTGCCAGTAGATGGAAAAATTAAGACAGTTTGTCCTCCAAAACAGGTAAGAGATAAATTAGAATATTATTCTTCTATTTTTCTCAAATATACATGTGAGGTTTTAAGTGGGAAGATTAGACAAGGAAGTTAGCTGAAGAGGGTACTATGCTCAGGTGTAGTCAAGAAACAAGAAATGAGATGCATAGTTCAAAACCTGAGTAACAAGACTTAAGGACTTTCATAAATCAAAGCATTAAACAAAAATTACTGAAAACAACCAAGTAAATCACTTGACCTAACTGGAAATTAGGTTTCTTTGCTATCCATAGGCTCTAAAATGCTGAAAATATGGCACAACTAGAATTTACATCTACATAACTCTTAAAAACAGTCAGAGATATTTAAAAATTTTATATAAAAGTCCAACCTCCTTGTAATTTCTTGTTTGAACTGTGAGCTACAGAATTTATTTTTATGGGCTAAGAAATAAGGTTTATAATAGAAATGTTGACATGACCTTGACTATATTTATATCCTAACAGTGAGAAATAAAGCTATCACAAAATCATATTTCTAAGCCCAAAGAAATATAATAATCACTCTAGGTATAATAAATACTTTAAAAGGATAGCTTATACCATATCTAAAGAAGTCTAAGAATTTTAGTTATTTACCATTGATTTACATAACACAAAATGCTTCACTGCCATCAATAGTATGTAATCAGTCATTCTTTAAATAGATAAGCAATTTCAAAAAAAATATAAAAACACATTTCTTACTTTCACCATTTATCAAAACACACAGTATAAATGATAAAGTTTTGATAAATCATATTAGAGATAAAATGTGTAACATCTACATATTAGTACAATATTGCTATCATCCGTATATATAATCATGAATGGATTTCTGTCTCTTTTTAAAACTCAACGCTTAATGGATTTTTGCTGCTGCAAGAACAGGTGTGGCTGAACAGCCTCGGAGAGATTTATTGTTCATTAGTGATTTTGTACAACGCTTCTGTGGAGGTGTAAATAATCTGAACTGCCAAGATTGGTCTCTGGTTCACAATCAATACTTGCTTCTGTCATATGGCTAATTACAGCAGCTAAAAAGTCACCTCACAACTGTCACCTCACAATCAACAGCAGTTCACTTTAGAAGATTTATTTTGGAGGTGATTTTTAATTGATATAATAAATATTCCTTATGTAGCCTAAATAAAACACATTTCAATAAAACAGGAGTGTTATTCTCAAATCTTTCTTGTTTACCAAATGTATTAGAAAAGGAAAAGCAAACAAAACACAAAAGCAGAAACACTGTACAATTTAATTGTTTGCTGAAATTTCTACATTTTATGGTTTCTGCTAAAATTAAGATTATGTGATTTTTTTAAACTTGGAGAGACAATTTATCATTTGATCAAACTACAACTACTGTAAGAAACACCTTAATATATAGGTTAATACTAAGAAGGAGTCAATTATTTTTCTTTCATTAAAAAGACATTATCATCCATGAAATCTGTAATTTCCAATAGGTAATTTAATATTTATGTTTCTCAACAGTTGAGGTAAACAGCTTTAGATATTTGTCAAATGTACCTAGATCAATCTTTCAAAGAAACTGCAATCATTTAGAATGAATTTGATTTCTACCATAAAAGACAGATACAATTTCATTCCAAGTCTGAAGCTTACCTTGAAATGCAGGCTTATTCATACTAGCCATGCGAGGACAGTAATGCTGCCCAGGGAAGCCTTGGATGTGGACCTCCAGAGGAACAGGGCGTACTGATGGTCGGAAGTTGAACAAGCCCATCTAGAGTAAGCACAAGAGAAACCACTTTCAATTTCTACATTTAAGTTTATGATGTTATGAGGTCTTCTTAATGTGGTCACCTAAGCCTCACTACATGTTTCTAGCATATAAAAATTCTACATACCTGCTTGATATTGAGCCAATCAGCAAGGTCTCTGGCATTAGCTAATGCAGTAGATAGTCCAACTATTCTAACAGGTTTTTCTGTGTGTGATGAGATGAAATTTGTTCGTGATACAATGACCTCTAGGACAGGACCTCTTTCCTCCCCTAGAAAATATTAATAATGAAAGTTAATCATTTAACAAATCCATAGTGGCTGCTGCAAATACATAAGTCAAAGTTTGTAGGTTCTTCAGAGAACTAAAAATAGAATACTATGTGATCTAGCAATCTCACTTCTGGATATATATCCAAAGGAACTGAAATCAATATGCTGAAGAGGTATCTGTACTCTGTGTTCATTATAGCATTATTTATAATAGCCAAGATATTGATCTACCTAAGCGTCCACTACTAAATGAATGGAAAAAGAAATGTGGTATACACATGCGCACACACAGACGCACGCACACACACAGAATGGAGTATTATTCAGCCTTAATAAAGAAGGAAATCGTGTCATTTGTGACAACATGAATCAACCTGGGAGGTGCTATACTAAAAGAAATCAATCAGGCAAAGGAAGACAAATACTGCTTGAACTCACTTAAATGTGGAACCAAAGTAAAAAGCCAAACTCATGGAAGGAAAGAGAATGGTGGTCACCAGACTGAGGGGGTGGGAAGAAGTGGCATAGGGCTGCCAGTCAAAGGGTGGAGTTTCAGTTGCACAGGAGAAATAAATCTGTGAGGTCTACTGTAGAGTGGTGTGACTACAGTTACTAGATTGCACATTTCAAAATTGTTAAGAGAGTTAATCTAATGTTTCACCATAAAAGATTGTGAGGTAACAGATATTTTAATCAGCTTGATTTAAGCATCCTATATTGCATATATTTATCAAATAACAAACACAATGTACATCTATATGCACACAAAATTATCATTTGTCCATTAAGTTAACAAGACTTTTATAACAGAAAATTGAAGTCTGTAAATTAGCCTTACATAGAGTGGTACCCACCAAGCAAATGGATCTCATCTATGATGAGAATAGTGACTTGCTGAACATAGCTTCTATTTTGCCAGCTTCTGCTGACTCCATCCCACTTCTCTGGTGTAGTGACAATAAGGTCAGCCTTGGCAATTGATTTCATATCAGGAGTCACATCCCCTGTTAGTTCAATAACTCTGGAGGGAAAATCAAAATGATTCCTTTAACCTCTCAGGCAAAACATGAGCTTGGAAAGGCAAGGACATATCTCTTTCGAAATTAGCTTTTATATTGCGTCAAACTGTTTTATCTCCACCTTTAATTTTTGAAATTTCATGAACTTAAAACATATTTCTTCAGAATTTTAAGATGATTTCTTGCCATAAAGTGACAGTCATATAAAGTCAAGTTCCTAACACATTTAACTTTTGTAGAGAGGCAAAGGTATCAAACTTCGCTTTGATTATGTTTACAGAATCTTTGTCGGGACTGGTGCCGTGGTGCAATAGGTTAATCCTCTGCCTGAGGTGCCGGCATCCCATTTGGGCGCCGGTTCTAGTCCCAGCTGCTCCTCTTCCAATCCAGCTCTCTGCTATGGCCTGGAAAAGCAGTAGAAGATGGCCCAAATGCTTGAGCCCCTGCACCTGGGCGAGAGACCCAGAGGAAGCTCCTGGCTCCAGACTGGCACAGCTCTGGCCGTTGCAGCCATTTGGGGAGTGAACCAACAGAAGGAAGACCTTTCTTTCTCCTCCTCTCACTGTCTGTAACTCTACCTCTCAAATAAATAAATAAAATCTTATAAAAAAAGAATCTTTGTCACATTTGATTTTATAAAGAAGAACTCAGACACCTTCCATATGTTGGAAATAACACCTTTGTGAGACAGTTTTAAATATTTAGACATATGAGGCATTCATTAAGAATACTATTATGGGGCCAGCATTGTGGTGTAGCAGGTAAAGCTGCCACCTGTGATGCCAGCATCCTATGTGGGTGCCGATTTATGTCCTGGCTGTTCCAACTCTGATCCAGCTCCTTGCTAATTACTTGAGAAACTCAGTGGAAGATGGTCCAAATGTTTGGGCCCCTGCTACCTGACATGGGAGACGCAGATGAAGCTCCTGGTTTCTGGCTTTGGCCTGGCTTAGCCCTGGCCACTGCACCCATCTGGGGAGTGAATGAGTGGACAGAAGATTCTCTCTCTTTCTGTTAACTCTCATTTCAAATAAATAATTTTTTTCAAAAAAGAATGCTCTTTGTGTTTTATTTTTTAGATAGGAATTTTGTACAGATATCATTGGCAAATTCAAATGTATTAGGACACATGGAAAATAAGAGCTACCTCATGCTGAGCTGATCTCAGTCTTACAAACAGTGAACAGAAAAGACTTTGTGAGTCTGAGGAATTAGATAATACATAGGAAAATCTGGAGGATAACTAAATTTAAAATAGTTACTCAATATTTCTACATCTGTGTTAGCAATTGGAAAACAGAAAAATGATTGGTTCCAAGGCCTATGTTGTGGCACACTGGGCTAAGTTGCTGTTGACAATGCTGGCATCCCATATTAGACTTCCCAGTCACAGCTACTCTGTTTCCCAGCCAGCTTCCTAATGCACCTGAGAAAGTGTTCAAGTTCTGGGAGTCCCAGATGGCCTTCTGGGTGCCTGGCTTCTGCCTGGACAAGCCCTGACTGTTGTGGCCAAAATGGGACTGAAAAATCAGATGGAAGATGTCTATGTCTCCCTCTTTCTGTCATTTTGCCTTTCAAATAAAAACATAAATCTTTTTTTTTTTTTTTAAATACTGGTTCCTCCAAGTATAATGACTTCAAAACATTTAGTAACTTTTATTCATTTCAAAGATTTTTATATTTTATATATTATGTTGAATATGTAACATAGTTAGCCTTCCATATCTGTGGTTTTGTATCTGTGGATTCAACCATCCATGAATTGAAAATATTTGTAAAAAAAAAGTCATGTCTGTTCTGAACACTCACAGAATTTTTTTCATGTGATAATTTCCTAAACAATGCAGTGTAAAATCTATTTACAAGGGCCAGTGTTGTGGTGCAGCAACTAAAACTGCTGTTTTCAATGCAGGCATCTTCTATCAGAACACTGGTTTGAGCCTTGGCTGCTATGCTTTTGGTCCAGTTCCCTGAGAAGGCAAGGAGCAGCTGGGACTTGAACCAGTGCCCATATGAGATGCAGGCTCTGTGAACAATGGCTTAACTTGCTGCACCACACTGCCAGCCCCGATCTTTTAATCTGTTAGTCCTTTTGACTATTTAAGGAATATTTTTTGAGTAGAAGTAAGAACTTACTTTTTTCCAAGTTTTTCTTCTATTCTAATTTTCCAATCATCCATTCTTTCACGTACCAGGGCTTTTAGGGGTGCAATATATACTGCCTAAAAGGGGGAAGATAGGCAAAAAGAGTCTTATGAAAATAGTGACAATATTTTCAAATAAAGTAAACTCCAGAGAAAGTCAAAATAGGACAGTATGATTTTTAAAGTATATCTTTAAATGCTGAGTACTAAATTTTTTAAATTAATGAGAATGTTATTAACTGGAATTACATTTAACCAACTAGCTTGACTATAGTCATCATTTCACAATATGTGTGTATAATAAAGCATCACATTGTATACCCTAAACATATATATAAAAGCAATACACAAAAATAAGAACATTATATTCAAGAAAGCTTAAAGTCAATATTTATCTGACTTACAGTGTCATTTAATACTAATAAACAATATCATGACCATTTGGAGAAACATTTAAATAAAAGCTACCCATCTAGTTCCTGTGTATAATCAAGGTATTTTTTAGAGTATTAGCATTTCCTTCATATCAAAAGTATTTGATTATACTTATTACATAGAAATATGGCTATGAATTAGGTATCTTATAATGAAATTTTCTCTGAATTGTAAGCATCATATACTGAGGAAAGGATGTGTGGTACCACTGGATACATTAAAAATTCAACTAAATATATACATTCTTTAATAGATCATGTTTATAAATTTAAAAAAATTCAACTAGAGGACTACAAAGCTTAAGCTGAAATTTCTTACAGAAAATTATTCCAATACTGATCTGTCCTTGAGAAATTCATTAAGAAAGTGATAAATGTACTCATTATGCTCTACCAGCATATTTAGAACTGGCTATTCAGAAATTATGAACTTCCTTTTATAAATAAATGTAAGCACACAACTCTTTCAACAAACCTTTGAGGTAGGGTACTTGTTGAACACTCTGAAAATGGCTAATTCAGCAGCAACAGTCTTTCCTGATCCAGTGGGTGCTCCAAGTAGGACATTACAATCTGTATGATACAGTGTATGAAATATTTGTGTCTGTACAGGGTTAAAGTGGCTGAAATTGTACAGTGCTTCATAGGCTTTACATCCCAAGGCTGTAATTGGTAGAGGCTGAAGATCCAGTAATTCTGAAAAGATTCAACAGGTACTGTTATACAATAACTGAAAAATATGCACAACACTGGATACTGTTTTTTAAAGAATATATTACAATAATCCTTGGTTCTTTTGAGAACAAAGAAAAGCTTAACATAAATATTTGCATAAACCAATTACAGACTTTTCTCCTGTCCCTACATTTATTATAGTGACATTCTGTAACTTATGGGGGAATTCTCTGTAAGTCAACTACAATACCCTTTCTCTGCCAATCAGGAAAATAACTTGAATAACAACTGTATGAAGTCTGTACATTATAGAAGAAAATTAAGTCCACCCTAATTTGCAAGCAAAAAAAAAAAAGAAAAGAAAACCACTTACAAACTTTCTAGAGTAGTTACTAACAACAAAATACTTTTGATCAGTTGGACACTGACCAAATCATAATGGTTGAATGAGATGCTGCTGTAACGAAAGGAAATTGAAATGAATATAAGATAATTTTAGTGGGATGGGAGAGGAAGTAGGAGATGGGATGGTTTGTGGGTGGGAGGGTGGTTAATGGGTGGGAACCGCTATAATCCTTATGTTGTACTTTCAAAATTTATATTTATTAAATAAAAGATTCTAAAAAAAAAAAAAAGATAATTTCAGGAGATGTACTGGGAATGGCAGAGTTCTGAGGTAGAGCATGACTGACTAAACAAAAACTGCCCTGAGGGGGCTGCACTGTGCTATAGTGGGTAAAGCTGCTGCCTACAACACTGGCATTCCACAGGGCACTGGTTCGTGTCCTGGCTGTTCAACTTCCGATCTTGCTCCCTGCTAATGGCCTGGGAAAAGCAACAGAAGATGGCCCATGTGCTTGGGCCTCTGCCAGCCACAGGGGAGACCTGGATAAAGTTCCTGGTTTTGGCCTGGCCCAACCTTGGCCATTGCAGCCATCTGGGAAGTGAACCAGCAGATGGAAAATTGATCGATCTCTCTCTCTGTCTCTTCTGCGGTCTCTTTCAAAGAAGTAAATAAACCTTAAAAAAAAAAAAAAAAGCTATGAGGAAACCTTAAAAAAATTATATCTGATTGTTTCTGGGGATTAGAAAATCACAATGATTTAGAGGGATTGTTACATACTCTTCAGTATCTAACCAACCTTGTCGTTTTCCATAACCCAGAAAAGTGTTGGTTAGAAAACCAGAAAGCTTTACTCTCACAATTATTTATGGAAGATGGAGCTACTCATCTGAAGTTTGAATGAGAAGGAAAAAACAAAAAAAAAAAAAACAAAAAAAAAACCATGAGGGGCATATAGCAGCCTATAACCTGCAACAGACCTTCTGAGGTACAGTTTCTTTTTTCTTTTTTTTTTTAAAGCTTTTATTTTATTTATTTACTTGAAAGGCATAGTTATAGAGAGGCAAAGGGAGAGGCAGAGAGAGAGAGAGGTCTTGTTTCTGTTGGTTCACTCCCCAGATGGCCACAATGGCCGGAGCTGTGCCAAACCGAAGCCAGGAGACAGGAGCTTCTTCTAGGTCTCTCATGTGGGTGCAAGGGCCCAAGTGTCTGGGCCATCTTCTACTGCTTTCCCAGGCCATAGCAGAGAGCTGGGATGGAAGTGGAGCAGCTTGGACTCGAATCAGCACCCTTATGGGATGCCAGCATTGCAGGCAGAGGCCATACCCGCTACGCCACAGCACCAAACCCCCAGATGAACATTTTCAAAACTGACAGTATGGTAAATTTTCTTCTAAAACATGCAATTAAAACCAAACAGCTAATTTTTGGAGAATTTTCCTTGCTACATTACTCTATTACACAGATCACTGAGAAATAATCGCATGCTTTCTGTGTCAGATTATCTCCTAATTTTTTATAACACTGAATACCAAGGATGGAGGAGGAAAGGCACTGCAAGTTAAAACTTATATTTCCAGTAAGACTGGAAAAAAAACCACTGTACAATATCAAATTCACTATTATTGGTAGTATTAAATTAATGCATTTCAGTTTAGTGAAAAGTGAATATTTTTCTTAGCTGATTTGGGTTTAATGGTATGCCTACATACACTCTGATAGACACTGGAATAATTGAAATTATTTTGTGCATTCTATTATCAACTGACATGCCATGGTGTTGGATTTACTGCTTTTAAAAATATATCCAGATGTGGGTGCTTGGCCTCATGGTTAAGATACTGATTAAGATGATCACAATCCACATTGCAGTGCTTAGGTTCAATGTCTAGTTCTGGCTCCCAGCTGACTCAAACTTCCTGCTAATGCAGACCCTAGGAAGCAGCAGTGATGGCTCAAGAAATGGAGTCCCAGTCTTGCACATGGGAGATCTGAATTGCATTCCAGGCTCACAGCTTAAGCTTCCATAGCCATTGTGGGCATCTGGGGAGTTAACTTGATGATAAAAGCTCTCACTGTCTTTCTCTCTACCTTATTCTCTCCCTGTCTCTTTCTGTCTTTGAAATTAAAAAGTTGTAATCAGAAATCAGCTAATTATATAAATTATGGTCACTTCAAAGAAAAATGATTAAATACACATTAAAACGTCAAAGACATGCACGTTAAAATCAAGTACTGTAGTCACATAAAGCTAGCGGTGATGTTGAAAGTATATACTTTAAACATTAAACATTTTTACATATTTTATTATGAGACTCTAGATATCACAGAAGCAGTTAATGAAAAAAGATCACCTTCAATGAGTCAATCAATAGTTACTACAATCTCATTATTTTTCTAGGTTGATCAAATTTTTTCTCTACTCTGCCGAGATATCAGTGCGAATATGAAGTATCTCTCTAAAATAAGCCAAGACAATGAACAAGGTACACTCTTGACAAAAGTGCCTAAGTTTAAAGGACTCCAAATAATGTATTCATTAACAGTAGTGAGAACTAACATTTTTATTTTGAAAAGACAAAGAGTTTTATCTTTGGAAGAATTATATGCAACAGAAATATTTGATTTTATTTGTCTATAAAGTAGACTAAGGGACTTTTGACATTAATACTCATCAACTATGGACTCTCAAAGAAAAATAAATTTAATTCACTAATTAATTATTTAAAATATTAGTCTGAGGATAGCTTTGAAAGATTTCATGGGGCACTTCAGAAAGGTACTCCTTCATGTCATGAAAATAAAAAATAAAATTTTCCAAGTAATGACAATGAAAAACATTGCAGAGTACTACATGCGTCTTTATAAGGCAAGTGCGGAAGAACAGAACTAAGGTGAAGTGTACATGTTATTTACAAGACTCAAGGCCTTTTAAAGCAAACATAAATCTGTTCTTTTGTGCCACTATAACACGACTCCTTAGTGTTAGAATTTTTTTGTTACAGAGGTACATCAGATGAGGGAAAAAAAACTTCACATCCCACTAGTATGTTAATTAATTTAGCATATAGTTTGAGCAACCCTACAACAAAAAAATCTAAAATCAGAAATGCTCTAGGTGCCGTGGCTCACTTGGTTCATCCTCTGCCTGAGGCGCCAGCATCCCATATGGGTGCCAGGTTCTAGTCCCGGCTGCTCCTCTTCTAGTTCAGCTCTCTGCTGTGGCCTGGGAAGGCAGTGGAGGATGGCCCAAGTGCTTGGGCCCCTGCACCCACATGGGAGACCAGGAAAAGCACCTGGCCCCTGGCTTCGGATTGGTGCAGCACCGGGCATAGTGGCCATTTGTAGGGTGAACCAACAGAAGGAAGACCTTTCTCTCTGTCTCTCTGTCTCACTGTCTATCTCTGTCAAATTAAAAAAAAAAATCCTCTAAAATCTGAAATTTCTGAGTGTTTACATGTTGAGAAAGGCAGAAAGTTTAACACCTTATCTCAGTAGAATGCGGGGACAGTCAAAACACAAGTGTATTATAAATACTCTGTAACATATAAAATTACAAATGCAGACTCTGTGAAGTGTAGTATACAGGATAAATGGATTTTGTGTTTAGACTTTGGTTCTACTACCAAGATATTTCCTTATATATGAAAGAATTCCTAAGTCCAAAAAACTGGAAAGCTTCTGGTTACAATACTTTTGGATAAGGGGTACTCTCCATCTGTACGAGAAATAAGTTTAATTGAAATAAATCCCAGTAAAAGAGGGTATCTCAAAAGTTTCAGGGGTTATAAATTCAATCATAAAAGACATTTGCAATGAAAAAGCAGAGATGGACAAATTATAATGATTATACATAAAAATAAAGATGAAAGCATAGTAATACAGAAATAGTCTCATGCTTGTAGAAATATCAGAATTGGCCTAAACTCAGTTTAATGCTCTAGGAATGCAAATGAACAAAAGTTAAGGTCCACCATTAGCTGTGTGCACAAAATGTATACACATATAGATTTGATTTTGAAAAGTCTAATTTCAAACTATACCAACCAGTTAGATTTTGACTGAGATAGAAACTCCTTAAAGCACATTTTTCAACATTAATTAAACAACAAGTTTTGGACATCAGTGATTCAAAAAAATTTTTTTTCAGTGATTCAAAGTAACATTAACATGTTACCTGTATGAGGAGGATGTCTCTCTGGTAGAATCAGATGTTGAAAGTTGATAATACAAACAGCCTCAGCTCCTAACCATCTATCAGACACTGCTCGGATATAGTACTGAGAAGGCAATGGTTCAAAAATAGGGATTGTAAACACAAGCAGTTGAGCTTCTTTACTAATGACCTGTGAAATAAAATCTAAAGTAAGTATGTGCATTCTAATATAAAGATCTTTTACTAGTCTTTTATTAAAAATAAAGAAGTTCTCTAGGATTTCCAAATAGCTGAGATAGTCAGTAGTTTAGAAATTATGGATGGTTCCCTTCTTGGATTACCTGATATAAGGAAAGGTAAAATTTGAACTTAGTTTATATTATTTACATTTGCATATCATTTACTAACAGTTTAACAGTTTGACTCATTATCAGAATTTCTCAGACATCATTATTTAACTTCATATTTTCACCATATCAACTGTCATATTATTTACCTACCTTAAAAAACAATCCCATCAATACCTAAAGTACAATAACAAAATCACTTAGAATAAATAGAAGGTATCGATGCACTCAACAAAGTGAAGAAGTAACTGGCAGAAAGGGAGAAAATATTTGTAAACTATGCAACTGATGAAGGATTAATAATCAGGATCTGTAAAGAGCTCAAAAACTCAACAATAAAACAAACATTCCGCTACAAAACGGACAAGGCACATAAACAGGCATTTTTCAAAAGATGGAATAAAAATGGCCAAGACACATGAAAAATGCTCAGAAGCCATCAAGGAAATGCAAATAAAAATCAAAATGAGATTGTATCTCACCCCAGTTAGAATGGCTATCATCCAAAATTCAAAAACAGTAAATGCTGTTGGTAGGAATTTAAACTAGTCAACTATTATGGAAGACAGAATGGAGATTCCTCAGAAGTCTGAAAATAGACCTATCATATGACACAGCCATTCCACTCCTAGGAATTTATCCAAATGAAATGAAATCAGCACATGAAAAAGTTACTTGTACCCTCCCTGTTTATTAAAGCTCAATTAACAATAGCTAAAATATGGAATTAACCCAGATGCCCATCAGTTGATGACTGGATAAAGAAAATGTGGTATATATACATTATGGAATACCACTCAGCCATAAAAAAAGAATGACATCCTGTCTTTTGCAATAAAATAAAATGCATCTGGAAACATGCTTAGTGAGACAAGTCTGTCTCAAAAATAAAATATCATATGTTTTCTCTGATATGTGGCAGTTAATACAGAATACAAAAAAATGTATAGGAATGAACTGGACATCTTCTGATTTGATTGTTGATTTTACCCTTTTTTTTGGTCCTGTGGAACTGTGGTCTTTCTGCTTTCTACTTATTGAATACTTTTTTTTTTTTTTTTTTTACAGGCAGAGTTAGACAGTCAGAGAAAGGGACAGAGAGAAAGGTCTTCCTTCACGTTGGTTCATCCCCCAAATGGCTGCTAAGGCCGGCGCGCTGCGCTGATCTGAAGCCAGGAGCCAGGTGCTTCCTCCTGGTCTCCCACGCGGGTGCAGGGGTCCAAGCGCTGGGGCCACAGCAGAGAGCTGGACTGGAAGAGGAGCAACTGGGACTAGAACCCGGCGTCCAAATGGGATGCCGGCGCCACAGGTGGAGGATTAACCAAGTGAGCCACAGTGCCGGCCCCTCTACTTATTGAATATTAAGGTTTGTGGTGCATTAAGTCTGTGAATATAGAGTGGACTGAAATTATGTTTCTGCAAAAATCAAAGAAAAAAAGGGAAGAAGGAAGGAAGGAAGGGGACTGAGGGAGGAAAGCATGTTTATCTTCTTAGAATTATAGCAATGAAATACATAAAATCTGTTCTCTTCATACTAATAAAAATTTTAAACAATGGTAATGATGAAGATAAACCCAATGAAAACAAAACACAGCTATGAAATTCTGCTGCTGTATACCACAACTCTAAGCCTGAAGTTTACTTTCTCTTTGGAAAGAAATCACAATTGAAGTATTGGTTATATAGCAAATTGAGTGTTTCTCCTGTGACTTATAGAGAATTTTAAAAGGAATATTCTTTTCCATATTTAATTCCATACTCTTTAGTATTATGTGCATGTAACACCTAAAATTATTATTTTACATACTCTACACTTCTGAAAGCCAAATTTTATATAACCATGGCAAAGGTTATAATTGAGTTTCACAAATTATGGCCACATTTAATAGATCAACATTGTAACATTTAATCACTATGTTTCTAAACAGAAACATAAAATGATATACAAAGGTTTAATGGTATTATGAAATCACAGATAAAACAGGTAAAAACGGAATTAGTTTATATTTTCTTTTCATAAGAGCAAAATAATGATATATCCACACATACATGTTTACCTGCTTTTTTAGAGTGAGAAAATATTCTGAATGATAAATATGATCATTTGTAGGATCTTCTACCCAAATCCACCAGGGTTCTCCCACTGTCCCATGGACCTAGAAGAAAAGTAGTATTCTAGTACCATGTATATCATAACTTAAGTAAGGGATAGTGTTATGCATATATTCAGTATCTATTCTACTCTCTAACAGCTTTATTGCTATACAGTTTACATGAAGTTTACTCATTTAAACTATACAGTTCAATGGTCTTAATTTATTTAGAATGCTGGGTAAGCATAACCTAATTTTAGAATCTCTTCAAGACCATAAGACACCTTATAGCCATTAACAATCACTACCTATTCTCTATAGATTTGTCTTTTCTGGACATTTCATGAATATCAATGGAATCATACAATATATGGTCTTTTGCAACTGGCTTCTTTCCCTTGCCATCATGTTTTTACATTCATTTATTTTTTTGGAGACTTATTTTTTTCTTTTTTTGAAAGACAGAGTTAGAGAGAAGGAGAGACAAAAAGAGAGAGGGGGGAGAGACAGAGATCTTTTATCCTCTGGTTCATTCCCCAAATGGCTGCAATGGCTGGAGCTGGGCCAGACCAAAGCCTGGAGCCAGGAGCTTCCTCTGGGTCCCCAGTATGAGTGCAAGGGTCCAGCCACTTGGACCATCTTCCACTGCTTTCCCCAGTACATTAGCAGGCAGCTGGATTGGAAGTGAAGCAGCTAGGAATTGAACTGGTGCCCATATGGGATGCTGGTGCTGCAGTTGGCAGTTTAACCTGCTACACTACAGTGCTGGCTCCAACATTCATCTTTGTTTAAGCATGCATTAGTACTTAATTTCTTTTCATTGCCAAATAGCAGTCCACTGAGTAGATAAAGCATTTTTGTTTATCTATTTCAATCCATCATTCTCTGCATCCCTTCTCATCCTTACAAATCCCAGTGTTGTTCAGTTTTCTTCTTGTGATTCAAGAGAATGAGACCACATCCCTCAGGATAATTTTGGTTTGCATAAGTCAATCAGTTCATGATTCTCCCCTGATAACAGTCAGTGGTAAGGGAGAGGCAAAATGACACATTTCAGCTCAATTCAACTGGGGAAAAAAGAAAAAAAGTCTTAGGGCCCACACCCTAGGCTAGGCTGGTGAGCATGTGTTTCTTTTGCCCTATTAAACATAAAAGAGAAAGCATGAAATTATTTTGGAAGCACCCAGAGTGTCAGCAGAGCAAAGACATGGAGAGATCCTGGGCCCTGAATAAGATCTTCATTAAACAGAAGATTTCACATGCAAGGCATATTTTACTGATGAATCTTTTATTGTACAAGATAAAAATATTCTTGTTAATTCAATTTGAGGCAAGTCAAATTTACCATCCTTGAAGCAACAGCATTCTGCTTGACAATATTAACTATAAAGCAATAAGTATTCTGTCTTTATTAATAAATTAAACCAAATTGTGCCTGATTTATTATGTTAGAAGAAAACACTGTGAAAAAAAATACGTTCTTCCATTCATTTCAAAAACAGTCCTTTAAATAGAAAAAATTTTTTAAAGATTTATTTTTACTTGAAAGTCAGAGTTACACAAAGAGAGAAGGAGAGGCAGAGAGAGAGAGAGAGAGACAGACAGAGAGTCTTCCATCGCTGGTTCACTCCCCAAATGGCCACAAAGGTTGGAACTGCGCCAATCCAAAGCCAGGAGCCAGGAGCTTCCTCTGGGTCTCCCATGCAGGTGCAGGGGCCCAAGGACATGGGCCATCTTCTACTGCTTTCCCAGGCCATAGCAGAGAGCTGGTTCAGAAGTGGAGCAGCTGGGTCTTGAACCAGCGCCCATATGAGATGCCGGCACAGCAGGCGGCGGCTGTAGCTGGGTCCCTGTCACCAATGTGGATGATTTGGACTGAGTTCTTGGCTTCTGGCTTTGGTCCCAAAGCCAATCCCAGCTGTTGCAGTTCTCTGGGATATGAACCAGCAGAAGGGAGATCTCTATCTCTCTGCCTTTCAAATGAATTTCTTAAATTTTATTGAATTAAAAAAGGATCCAGAGTCATTCTTTATACAAATATACTAACATGTGAACTACTGAAGGAAAAGAAGAAATGAAAACAAAAATAGAAAAATCATGGGAACCAAGGAAGGGCATTTTGAATAAGGACCAGGTATAGTTGCTAAACATTCAGAGAAATAAAGAAAATAACTCAGAAAACACCATGTATCATAGCAACCACTCAGTGTTTCAAGACTACCACTGAGGAATTGGTCTCGGCAGGAAAGAAATGTGTGATCAGGGGGAAAATGTAAAATATTTTATCTACATGTCTGATATTGAAGAAAATGAGAGGAATGGTAGTTTGAGAAAAATCAAGATTTTAAAAAATGACTATTTTAACACTAAGAATAATTTCTGGTAGGCTATAATGACAGATGTAGAGATGGTAAAAGTAAAGATAATACGCATAAAATGAAAGAAGATAGAACTCATGTGGCAAAGTCCTTGTGGGGTTGGATCTACTAAATTTTTTATTCAATGTTAAAACTTCCAGATTCTTAGATGGCTGACTATATTATTAACATACCACATGTTCTTATTGAGGATGAGAATAAATATTACCATAGTGCTTTTAATGAACTTTCAATATATATTGGTTTTAGAAGATTTTCTATCTTACCTTCAGACACATATACTTGAACCTGCAATTCAAACATTTTTGTTTAGCATAGATTGAGCTATTTTACAATTCTACCTGATCATTCCAAGTAAAATCAGGAAAGATGTTGAGTGTCACTCGAAGGACAGTCCGGGTGATGGGCTGAATGGATGCTTCCATCATAACAGAAGGAATCTGATGAACACATTGCTTGACCTTCAGTCCAATATTCACATGATGCAAAATGTGACCTGTAAGAAAAACATCCCATAGAAGAAATGTGTCCAGATAGGAGAAAGCAATATAATCTGACTTGTAAATGATTTCTGAGTAGGTGATTTTATTGCTCGTTTTATAATTTGCTATGTAGAATAGCTGACATTCTTGACCTGACATGTTTCAATATTTTGTAATAGTTAACTTGAATTAGCAATTCATAGTTCTGAAAACCAGTATCAAGCTTTCTTCAGCTATTACTTGGGTTCTTAAAATTACTGATATTTGACAATGCCTAAATTATTATAAATAGACTACCTCTCTCAAGTTAGTTTATAATACAATACAGAAATAGTATTTTGCGAAATAGCCATTTATTCAGTATATATTTCAGAATTTTACAATCATGATAAGAAATGCTTTAATAATCAGATGCAGCTAACTCATTCAGACCCATTTCCATAAAGCATAAAGATAAAATACAAAATACAAAATAAAATCAATCTGGCACGAAATGAGTTATTTATACATATTTTCATAATCATTTTAGAATACAGATATATCTATAAGTGAGTATGGGGGCAGGAGTGGACAGGGCTGCCATAAACAAGTGGGTACTGAGTATAAGCATTTTTCTACTTTAGTTTGAACAACCAAGAGGAAATATATTCTATTTTTTGCCATCAAGATTTTCTGTATGTCTTGGTTCCTGAACCTAGAATTTTTTAAAAAGTATACTTATTGAGGCCAAGGCTATGGCTTAGTGGGTAAAGCCACTGCCTGCAGTGTCAACATCCCATATGGGCATGGGTTTGAGTCCTGGCTGCTCCATTTCCAATCCAGCTCTCTGCTATGGCCTGGAAAGCAGTAGTAGATGGCCCAAGTCTGTGGGACTCTGCACCCGTGTGGCAGAGTCGAAAGACGCTCCTGGCTTCTGGCTTCAGATCGGCTCAGCTCTAGCCATTGTGGCCATCTGGAGAGTGAACCAGAGGATGGAAGACCTCTCTCTCCTTGCCTCTGCCACTGCCTCTCTGTTTCTCTGCCTTTCAAGTAAATAAATAAATGTAGTAAACCAATCAAAATGTTTGAAACTAAAGTTGGCCCTGGTTTTGATAAAATACTTGAACATTACTCTAATATTAGTACCCTCGACTTCCCTTCTTAGTAATTCCAGATTCTCTTTGATATTTCTGTTCTTCCATTCTATTACAGGAGAAATCTTCTACAAGAGGCATAAGCGTCTCAGCCTCTCAACACTTTCGTATCTCTCGCCAACAGTACTCCTCCCTCTTATTTCTCTTCTTCCTGACACCCTTCATGTACTATGTCTTTCCTATTCAGAAGTAATATAATGTAAAAGTGATATAATATTTAGAAGTAATTGATGCATTTTATATTTTTCCAATAAAATGTTAATTATAGGGAAATGTACATAGAATAACTTTTAAATATTATATGAAAAAAGGAGAACACCCAATGCCATGTACACACAGATACCAGCTGGGTTTAAAAATATGTATCTGTGTCACGAAGCTTATTTAGAAACTTCAGGGAAACACAGAGCATAAAGGCCTCTTATTTACAGCAATAATCCTGAGATTTATCATAAGAGAATTTGAAATAAAGTAGAATTAAAAACTGAGAATAAATATCATTGAATGATTCTCACCATTTAGAGCTAACATTTTATGTGTTTGAATAAAAAGCTTAAGTGTAAATATATAAACTTCATTCTTTTTTTTGAAGAATGCTTGGGTTTTGAAAAAAGTTTAATTTTTTTTCTGTTGAGAGAGAGCGAGAGAGAGATGAACAGATGAGTTTCTTCTCTATGCCGATTCACTCACCAAATGCCTGAGACAGACTGAAGCCAGCAGCCGGAACTCAATCCAAGTCTCCCACATGAGTGGCAGAAACCCAGGTTTTATTACCTGCCGCTTCCCAAAACGTGCATTAGCAGCTGGAGACAGGACTAGAACTCATGGCCCCAATTCTGAGCATGCCAGTTGGGGGCTTAACTGCTAAATGGACCATCTCACTCTGTAAGTTTAATTTTTATAGCTAATTTGTGTTAAGTAACTTCATAATATTTGGAGTGATTTTTCCTTGACTTTAGATAAAAAGAGATTCTCATAAATATTATAAAAAGCTCATAATATTTTTACAGCTACTATAATATTTTATTTGCACAGAGCAATATAATCAAACATGTTTACTTCCTTCTTACCTATTTCATCTTTCCTCATGTCCTTCAGCTTATCCACGGTAAGATTTTTTTCTTCTAATCTTGTTAGAATGTGTGGGGGTAACACCGAGAATTGTCTCAAAGGGCTAGCCCAACCCCAAAGCCTCTTGTCAATGACTTTACTAAGATTCAGGAGCCTGTAGGTCATGGCAGGCCAACGTTTCCGCAGAGCAATTTCAAAAAGAGCACGGACAATTCTAGCTGCATTCTGAAGAATAAAAGAGGGGACTAGTTGTTAGATCCAATGTGTCTGAAAATTTGTTAGCAAATTTATTATTCAAACTCAGTTTCAAAAAAAAAAGTACAGGTCAAGCTGTACCTTTGAAGTGTGTGCAACATCTTTCCTCATTCAACCTTAATTGTGCTATATTCACATAAAAATAATCACACCCTTTATATGTTTATGTTAATTGCTTAACTTTCAGAGGGCAGTCTTATAAGCTCCACCCTTACACCTTACAAACAGGAATGAAACAGAGGTGAAAGGTATGCAATGTATTTAGAAGGCTTTGAAGAATCTAAAATACGAAACAAGTTAAGATGCCCCTAGATACGTGAGTATAATAGAGTGATTGATTTACAATGTTATTTAGAAAATTAAGAAGATGACTGTAGGGGCCAGTATTGTGGTGTGGTGGGTTAAGTCGCCACCTGGGATGCTGGCATCCCATATAAGAACTGGTTCGTGTCCTGGCTGCACCACTTCTGATTCAGCTCCCTGTTAATGAGCCAAGGAAAGCACTGGAGGATGGCTCAGGTTCTTGGACCACTGCACCCACATGGGAGACCTGGAAGAAGCTCTTGGTTCCTGGCTTTGGCCTGTCACAACCCCGGCTGATGCAGCCATCTGGGGAGTAAACCAACAGATTAAAGATTTCTGTCTCCCTCCACCCCTTGCCCCTTCCTTCTCTTCCTCTCTTTAACTCGCCCTTTAAATACATAAATCTTGGGGCCTGGCGCCATGGCACATAAGGTTAATCCTCTGCCTGTGGCGCTGGCATCCCATATGGGCGATGGTTCTAGTCCCAGATGCTCCACTTCCAATCCAGCTCTCTGCTATGGCCTGGAAAAGCAGTAGAAGATGGCCAAAGTCCTCGGGCCCCTGCATCTACATGAGACTGGGAAGAAGTGCTTGGCTCCTGGCTTAGGACTGGCGCAGCTCCAGACATTGCAGCCATTTGGGGAGTGAACCAACGGAAGGAAGACCTTTCCCTGTCTCTCCCTCTCACTGTCTGTAACTCTACCTCTCAAATAAAATAAATAAAATCTTAAAAAAAGTAGATTTCATTGCTAAAAAAATAAATCTTAAAAAATGATGATAAGATTTAGTGAGGGAGAAAATTAGGGAGGGAAGGGTGACAAATGTAGTTTGAGTGCATACTACCCATATTAATGGATCCTTATAAACCAATAAATGGTTTATTTGTTTTACATAAATTATTGTATTAAAAATTTATAACAATTATGTTTGATTAGTGTGGACATAATTTTACAGATGGACACATTAGGGATTTAAAAGAAAGGAAATCTGACAAAGATCATGTACCTGGTTGATCTTAACAACACCAGGTCTAAATGATTCCGAACTTAATACAATTCTAAACTCAGTAGTTTAAGGATAACTTATTAATACACACACAGAAGGTTACAATGGACAAGTCATTTTCACATATTCACAGCTAATGCCCATTTGTTTTGCCTCTTTCCTTCTATCATTAACTCTGTAGACTGTTTTATGAATATGGTTTTTAAAATCATGGGCTTAAGGATACCTTCTAATATCCACTGAATTTTTATTTGAAAGTGAAGAATGTTTTCTGGATAATATCAAAATCATAAAAAGAGACAAAAAATAATAAAGACTCTAAACAGCAAGCAGATGAATCAGCATAAAATTATGAGGTAAAAATGATGAGAAGAATTAAGGAATTTTGTTTTATATATGATGTTCATTTGCTTTTTGGAAAATTGGCTATGCATTATTTATTTCAGTACTTGATGTTTAAAAACAAAAATTGGTACTTAAGAATCTGAGGACAGTTCTTTTACTCATTAAGAATGAGAGAAAAAAATCTTTTCAAGGAAGAGAAAATGATAAATTAAATGAATATTTGATTGTAACTACCAAATAGGCTTCTCTACATCATTCCCACTTGTGCTTTGTTTTTTAAAGATTTATTTTATTAATTCTAAAGGAAGAATGAGAGAGAGAGAGAGAGAGAGAGAGAGAGAGAGAGAGAGAGAGAGATATCTTCTTGCTGGTTCACTCCCCAAATAGCTGCAATGGCCAGGTTAGGCCAGGAGCCAGGAGCTTCATCTGGGTCTCCCATATGGCTACAGGGGCCCAAGCACTTGAGCCATCTTCTGCTGCTTTCCTAGGTACATTAGTGGGGAGTAGGATTGGAACTGTTGCAGATGGGACTTGAACTAGTATCCATTACGGATGCCAGTGTCTCAGGTGATGGCCTTACCTGGTATGCCACAATGCCGGCCTCTAAATTATTAGTTTTTATATATCACATAAGTGATGACTTATTTACTTGTCGTGTTTGCCAACTTTGAAATTTACCAACAGAATATTTTAATCTGGAATGATATAAATTGGATGGGGCTAATGATCAAAGTCTATGACCAATCTAGAGAGAATAAATACATGTTTTTAAATAAAATCCTAAGATATCTGAGGTAAGAGTTTATTCTAGAGAAGTTTATTTCTAGAGAAGAAAGTATAAGATATATAGAAGGAAATATCATTTTAGAGTTTAGAGTGCCTGGGAAATTACTGATGGCTTGAATTACTCAAGTATAGTTTATACAAACATTTAAGGATGATAAATCCAGATCTATTTAAGAAAAACCAAGGATAATTTGAGATACAGCATTAATGTGAGGTTTATTTTCAGGGTACCCATCGTGAAGAAATTAAGTTTTATATGTGAAGCAATTCATATGTCAGTCTCTGATAATTCATAATGATGAATCAAGCAGAAATGTTGATAGGTTATACACGCAGAATCCAGTGAAATATTATCTTTTATTTAAATGATTAATTATTTCTTTTTTTAAATTTTCAATCGTCTTTATATACAGAAGATCAATTCAGTATACACTAAGTAAAGATTTCAACAGTTTGCACCCACACAGAAACACAAAGTGTAAAAATACTGTTTTAGTACTAGTTACAACATTAATTTACATTGTACAACACACTAAGGACAGAGATCCTACATGAAGAGTAAGTGCACAGTGACTCCTGTTGTTGATTTAACAATTGACATTCTTATTTATGGCATCAGTCATCACCCGAGGCTCTTGTCATGAGCTGCCAAGGCTATGGAAGCCTCTTGAGTTCGCTGACTCTGATCTTATTTAGACAAGGCCACAGACAAAGTGGATGTTCTCTCCTCCCTTCAGAGGAAGGTACCTCCTTCTTTGATGACCCTGTTCTTTCCACTGGGATCTCACTCCCAGAGATTTTCCATTTAGGTTTCTTTATTTTATTTTATTTTTGCCACAGTGTCTTGGCTTTCCATGCCTAAAATACTCTCATGGGCTCTTCAGCCAGATCCAGATGCCTTAAGGGCTGATTCTGAGGCCAGAGTGCTGTATAGGACATCTGCCATTCTATGAGTCTGCTGTGTATCCTGGTTCCCATGTTGGATCATTCTCTCCTTTTTAATTCTATCAGTTAGTATTAGCAGACACTAGTCTTGTTTATGTGATCCCTTTTACTCTTAATCCTATCATTATGATCAATTATGAACTGAAACTGATCACTTTGACTAGTGAGATGGCATTGGTACATGCCACCTTGATGGGATTGAACTGGAATCCTCTGGCATGTTTCTAACTCTACTGTTAGGGGCAAGTCCAATTGAGCATGTGCCGAACTGTACATCTCCTCCTTCTCTTATTCCCACTCTTATATTTAACAGGGATCACTTTTCAGTTAAAATTTAAACACCTAAGAATAATTGTGTGTTAATTAAAGAGTTCAGCAATAGTAGTAAGTAGAACAAAAAAATACTAAAAGGAATAAAGTAGTAAGTTGTTCCTCGACAGTCAGGACAAGGGCTGATCAAGTCATTGTTTCTCATAGGAGAAAAATCATAAGAAAATATAAAATGATATTATATTTCTTTCAGAAAACCAGTTAAAAACAAAGGAAAAAACAATGATTCCTATTTAAATTATGTGATTTAGATCTAATATGGTTCAAATTGTTTACCAATATACTGGTTCATATTTTTTAGAATTTCACATTTTCAGCTATTTCAAAGTACTCCTGGAAATTCATAGCTGTTAATAATAATCTATGTGATACATAGTTTTTCTATATGAGGTTTTTGAAAGAAATTACAAATAAGACAATAGAAGAGTCTTTTTCATATTATAAATAAGATTAAGCCTCAATTTTCCTTAATTTAAAGGAGGCATTGCTAAATGAAAAATAATGAATTTAGTATTCCTGAAAAGTAAAGAATAATCTTCTAGTAAGTATGTGAAGTAATACCTTCCATTTGAAAAATAACTTGGGCAAAAAAGTGACTTACTTTACTTCACAAGAAGGCTTGAAGACAAAACTGTAAATACTTTAATAATGAGTACTATGATACTTTTAAAAAGTGATAAATTATATGAACTATAGTTTAGGGGATAACTGTCTTTCAGTTCTCAACTTTTAAGAATCAAAAGTAGAGAAAAGTAAGATCTTTTTGTAAAGTAAGATCTACTATATGGCATATTTACTAAGACTTATTTAATGGTAAAAAGTGTACATTTCCGATATTTGGTGTAAACTCCAAGAATCCCACAAACTTTTCTGTATGCTTAAATACTCTTGTATAATTGTCCTTAAGAAATGATCTTTGTTCATTGAAAGTAGAAAAAAATCGGCTATCAATATTTTAAAAGTCTGTAATAAAAATGATAGCAACATAAAAAAAAGCCACATCAAGCATCAGATCTCACCCCCAATACTTACTTATGAGCACAGATTAAATAAAACACATACCAATGAACAGAACCAGTTCTAAGATATAGAAGGCAGTTTGGTGGCATGTCACAAACAATATATTCACAGTGTAGCATGGATTAATTCCTTAGCCTATAGATGAACGAGAAGGAGAAAACAGGAAGATAGTAAGGCTGCTACCTGTGCAACATATGCAGAATCTGATATAAGGGAGAAACTGTCCATCTCTCCTCGGCTGATGTAAGTTTGAAGTAAGATGTTTATTTTCCCATAACTATTTTCTACACCTCCAGGAGCTGAGAGTTCACAGAAGTTGTTTAATAAGGCATCTAATTCCTCTATTTCCTCTTCTCTGACCTAGAAGAATCAACATTTTTATAGGAACATTTAGTTTGATTTATTGAAAATTTTTATATTGAAATGAAACACATTTTTTCAAATTTCTATTCACTATAAACTGACATTTTCTTTCTGCATAGCTAAATAATAATAGTTTTCTAAAGGTAGCTAATAAAATATAGTATGAAACTATCTTGAGGCTGATACAATTACATTTTATTATTCATCACCAATATTAAAGCTGCCATTGACATATAAAAATTTGATATGCCACAAAATTAAATCTTCTGACCTCACCATCCTTCAGTTGATGAGATTTCATTTTTTATTTGACCAGTGTAAAACCTCTGCCCAATTGGATTAAGGCAAACTTGAATTATTTTCAAATGCATTCATTAAAGATATATATTTTTATATAGTATAACATATTCATAGCTTAAAGCTGTGAAGTAGTATGATTTCAAAGTATTAAAGTTTTTACTGTTAATAAGATTAAATTATAATATTGGAACAGGAAATATTCATATCTAAGCTTGAATCATAAATGAACTTTACATTTCTCAGTGAACTTTATATTTCAAATGAACCAAAACTACATACTACATTCTTTGATAGTTCCATTACTGTTAAGATTTATTCAAATTCCTTGATTTAAGATTTAAGCAAAGCAAGATGTCAGGTATGATAGTAATACTTTAATCTAGGATAGTGGATATTATTGATGAATGGAAGAACATGTTCATACTCCAAATGCAAAGTATCACACAACCTATACTGCATCAGGAACAATTAATTTTAAGCTTTTATAAATGAACAGATGCAGATATGCAGTATGCATTTGGTAGCTTCAAATAATCTTACCTTGATTTGATCAAATTCTTCAGCTTTGGAAACTATAGCAAAGATATCACCTTCAGTTTTGTGTGCATCAAAGAGTTCATTAAAGGTCTACCAAGATAAATATTACATTTAGATACAATTAAAATGCCAATAAAATTATTTTACAATACAATGCTATTACAAATAAAACAATATTTAAAAACATCTGGTGCTAAACAGTGCAGTTGTAATGTATGTGGTCTAGCATTCTAAATTATTGCCTTATTAAACATTACCAAATTTATCAAATGCCTAAAAAATTGCTAAAACATAACTTAGCAAGAAAGGCCTTTAAAAGCAAAGGGATCAATAAAATCTACTAGTGAGATATACATTAGATATATAAAGATATATCATAACATTGTCTTTGCTTGTTTTCAGCACAGGCATGTAGAAATTTGCACCACTCACCATCTCTAAGTTGATCATGTATCATGTGACATTCAGAGCGTTGTAATTAAATGTAATGCATATGGATATGTAATCTTTTTTTTTTTTTTGGACAGGCAAAGTGGACAGTGAGAGAGAGAAACAGAGAGAAAGGTCTTCCTTTTCTGTTGATTCACCCCCCCAACAGCAGCTGTGGCTGGTGCACTGCGTTGATCCGAAGCCAGAAGCCAGGTGCTTTTCTTGGTCTCCCATGGGGTGCAGGGCCCAAGCACTTGGGCCATCCTCCACTGCACTCCCGGGCCACAGCAGAGAGCTGGACAGGAAGAGGGGCAACTGGGACAGAATCCGGCACCCCGACCGGGTCTAGAACCCTGTGTGCCGGCGCCGCAGGTGGAGGATTAGCCTATTGAGCCCGCGGCGCCAGCCAACATGTAATCTTAAGATTCTCACAATGTAACTAGTGAGGGTATATAGAAAATCAGGAAACTGGGATGCATAAAAATAGTCAAGGGTCATATAGAATGAAGACAAAGCTGAGTTCCCCTAAAGAACTGCAAGCAGGTTTAGAATTGTTCATCAGCAACACACTAGCATGTGGAAATATGAGAAAGGCCAGGGAAAACGTGTTGAATTGAGGACCCACCAGACTGCCCTTGTAAGGTGTTACACTCGAAAGGTTTGGAAGAAACCTAAAATGATATACAAATCCAAGGCTTATTTGGAAAAGATGGAGAAAAACATGAAGGTATTTTCTGAAGCCCAGGATATGCATAGTAAATGTTAACTGAGTATAAAACCTACATTTCACATAAGCCAAGGTTTTCATATTTTTAAAATCTCATTTAAATGACTTCTATTACTTTCTCCCCTTATTGTAAGAACAATTTTAAGCATAAAACTAAAACAGATATAAGAAAAAAAATTAAGGGCCAGTGTTGTGGCATAGTGGGATTAAGCTGCCGCCTGTGACACTGGCATCCCATAATGAATGATGGTTTGAGTCCTGACTGCTCCACTTCCAATCTAACTCCCTGGTAATGTGTCTAAGAAAGCAGCAGAAAATGGCACAAGTACTTGGGCCCCTGTACCCACATGTGAGACCCAGATGGAGTTTAGGCTCCTGGCACTGGCCTGTGCCAGCCCTGGCTGTTGTGGCCATTTGGGGAGTTAATGTCTCTCTTTCTCTCCTTCTCCCTCTGTAACTCTGCATTTCAAAGAAATAATTAAATTTAAAAAAAATTCAAATATTTCACTGTGAAAGGAAAACAAGGTAATACTTCATCTTAACCCTTCTCCCTCTTTTCAAATTTAAAATTTCTTCTGAAGGTAAGTCACTGTTAATTTTTCCACATACTAACAAATACATATGAACACACAAAGACATAATATACTAGATGTAAATGTTAAAGGGATTTCCTGTTTTTACAAAGGACTTCGTTAAAAGGCAACATTAAGGCTACAATTGGGCAATCAAAATTGTTCTTGAAAATCCCTTAAATTGCTCATATAATATGGCTAGGTTGCACTGGTAATTATTCATTTCTTTAGCTCTTTTTATCTAACTATTTATTTATCTATCTATTTTTATTTGCATGCATTTCATTAAATACAACTTTAGGAACACAATAATTCTTCTTACTGTACCTGCCCTCCCACCCACACTCTTGCACCTCTTCCTCTTCCCTCTACTGTTTCTGGTCTATTTTCATTTAACTTTATACACAGAAGATTAAGTCTATTCTAGGTAAAGAGTTCAACATTTTGTATGAAGAAGAAAAAGAAAAGAGAGAAAGAAAAACAAAACAAAATATAACAAAAAACAAAACAAAACAAAAAACAAGAACAAAAACTGTTCCTCAACAGTCTAGACAAGGGCTATTCAAAGTCGTTGCATCTTGAAGGTAATTTCACTTTTCTTTCTTTTTTTTTTCTTTTAGAAACTTTTATCTTTAAAGAAGACCCCAAGAATGATAAATCTTTTGTGAGCACTTAGATATAACTGTAACTCATGAGACATAAGAATATCTTTCACTTAATACACTAAAATGAAGTAATTATTTGAGAACAAGTTTTACAATTACTATTTACTATTTAACTTACTATATATATATATATATAACTGAGGACAGAGGTCCTGCATGGGAAGTTAGCGCACAGTGACTCCTGTTGTTAATTTAACAATTAACACTCTTATATATGATGTCAGTGATCAACGGAGGCTCTTGACAAGAGCTGCCTAAGCTACGGAACCCTTTTGAATCCACAAACTCCTTCAGTGTTTTGACAAGGCCATAAGCAAAGTGGAGTTCTCTCCTCCCTTCAGAGAAAAGTACCTCCTTCTCTGATGCCTGTTTCTTTCCACCGAGGTCTCACCCACAGAGGTCCTTTGCATAGAAAATTTTTTGCCACAGTGTCTTGGCTTTCCATGACTGAAATGCTTCCCTGGGCTTTTCAGCCAAACTAGAGTGCCATAAGGGTTGATTCCGAGGTCAGAGTGTTTAGCTCTTTTTAAACTCACTGCTTCTTGATAACATGTAGTTAGTTTTTCAACTTTTCATTCATAGATACCATTAAATCATTCCCTTGCATTTAAAATCATTCAGACTTTCATTCCATAGGTCTCCCCAATACACTCTGTCAGTTTTAGGTGGGGATATGTCTACTGTTTGGAATATACTTTTTGAACAAGATAGCAAGAGGATTCTTTTTCTTTCTGCTTGTCTTTACTGAGGCTATATCACTGAATTCATGTAAGTTAAACACATTTTGTTCAAAAATTAGACACTTTTTGTTATTAATAATATATTCTTGAAGTCTAGGAAGTATTTATGTCTAAAAACATTCTGCCCAGGATAATACCTCAATGGTGCTGTATTTAATATAGTAGTGGCTGGCGGTTCTACCCAAGTCAGTTGAAGAAAAATATCCAGTTCGTTCTTCAAAACGAATCATCTGAGCTTTGTCTAATTTTCGTCCAACTTCAATGACCAATTGTTCTCGATGTTTTCTTAATGTTGGATCAATCTACAAAGAAAAAGATACACACAGATATTTCTTTAGTGAGTCATCTTGCAAAAATACCGATTTGTATAAATTAAATTTTTCTTGCTTTAAATTTTTTATTACAACTTAAAAAATACATCTACATCCATTTAGATGATAACTAGAAAATATTTTATTCCATTAAGTAAAGGAAGTTTTGAAAATTCATTAGAATTACCAATCTGCACAGTCTCTTCAAAGTTAGTACTTTGGAATCTAAAATTCTTTTTTGATCTTGTAATATTTAGTATTTCAAAAACTGAAAATCAGATATAAAAATACAATAGTAATTGTTCTCTACTTCCACAGTAAAATAAATAGGGATTTTAAATTATCAAATCATATTCCTAGTTTATCAGTTACTCAGAGAAATGATAGAAACAATGCTTTTCTCCATCAATATCAAGATATATAAAAATAAATGTAGATTTCTTCTTTTTTTTTTATTTTTTGACAGGCAGAGTGGACAGTGAGAGAGAGAGAGACAGAGAGAAAGGTCTTCCTTTTGCCGTTGGTTCACCCTCCAATGGCCGCCGCGGTTGGCGTGCTGCGGCCAGCGCACTGCACTGATCCGATGGCAGGAGCTAGGTGTTTATCCTGGTCTCCCACGGGGTGCAGGGCCCAAACACTTGGGCCATCCTCCACTGCACTCCCTGGCCACAACAGAGAGCTGGCCTGGAAGAGGGGCAACCAGGACAGAATCGGTGTCCCGACTGGGACTAGAACCCGGTGTGCCAGCGCCGCAAGGCGGAGGATTAGCCTATTGAGCCACGGTGCCGGCCAGATTTCTTCTTTTTTAAAAAAATTGCTTGAAAGGCAGAGTCACAGAGAGAGAAGGAAAGACAGAGACAGAGACAGAGGGAGGGAATGAGAGAGAGAGAAAGGGAGAGAGTGAGACACACAGAGAGAGAGAGAGAGAGACGGTTTTGTTTTTTTCTTTTCATACTATTCATCGATCTCTTTTACCACGTGTAGGGATAACTATATGTTCATTAAGTAAACTGAAAACATATCTTTGTAAAAATAAGAGTGGGAATGTGAGAGGGAGGAGGAGGAAGGGTTAGAGTGTGGGCATGAGGGAGGGTGGGGGGAAGTGTTACTATGTTCCTAAATCTGTATATATGAAATACATGAAACTTGTATAACATAAATTAAAACAAAAAAAGAGATGGATCTTCTAACTGCTGGCTGAATACCAAAATGGCCGCAATAGACGGGGTTGGGTCACATGGCATCCAGGAGCCTGGAGACCCATCAAGGTCTCCCATGTGAGTGCAGGGCCTCAAGTACTTGGGCCATCTTCTGCTGCTGTCCCAGGTGTGTTAGCAGGGAGTTGGATCAGAAGCAGAGCAGCTGGGAGTCAAATTGTTGCTTGTATGGGATGCTGGTCTTGCAGGCAGTGGTTTAATGTGCTGAGCCACAACACTGGCCACAAAGGTAATTTTTAAAAAAATTTAGTTCTAGAAAGCCAGCTAACTTAGGGGTTAATATACCTATGTCTCTCATCACAGTATCTGGGTTTCATTCCAAGCTTTGGCTCCTAACTCCAGTCCTCCAAATGAAGACTTTAGGCCTTGGGAGGCAGCAGTGATAGCTCAAGTAACTGGGTTTTTGTTAACCATGTGAGAGACCTGGATACTGTTCCTTTATCTTGGTTATGACCTTACTCCAGCCCCAGGTATTGTGAATATTTAAGGGGTAAACCAAGGAATGGTAGCTTTGTCTGTGTGTCTGTCAGGCACTCTGCCTTAAAAATAATTAAGAAGGAAAATAAATAGATTTACTGTTCTAGTAATTTTCCTAACAGTTGATGGGAAAATTGATCTATCTTCTCTATAATAATAATAATAGAAACAAAGAGTAAGAGGAAATAGGCAATGATTTTTCTCCCTGGAAAAGATTACAGTCTTCTACTAAGCAGAAATGACATTAACAAGCACTTGTTACTATGATGTGTATCTGTAAATATCTGTATGCATACCCATACGTATACACATACCAAGTACTGAAGATCACTCTTTGGTCATGAGCAACAAAATGAAATATAATCTTTAATAAGGAGCTAAGGAAGTGTAAAACACTTTAGAAATCAATTAATGAGTTAGTACTCCTACTATTTGTTGTAATTTATATTTTTATGGTAACTTATTTGTGCCAAAATATAGCTAAACTAAGTCTTATACATTAGAAAAATGAAGCAAATGGAAATTAATGGCAGGAAGTAAGATGGAGTCTGGAATGATAAACAAATACAGCAAGTCTTAAATATTTGCTGTAAGTGATATACTGTAAGTATCAACCTTATAAAACTACTTTATTAATTCTATTTACTAAACATCAAAAAGTACTATTTTAAACTATTTGATTAGAACTAGTTCATAAGAGTATTATGGCTACAAATTCATATTGAGTAATAAAATCAAAATATGTAAGTCAAAAAAAGATCAAGACTATCTGAACTATGAAACAGTGAAACAAAATATCTTGGTAGAAAAAAAATCCTTTATACTGGAAAAGTACACAAAAATGATTTCTGATATTAACCTGATAATTAAAAATCAATTGATGTCTCTTTTTTGTTCCAAGATTTGAGATGGCTTAGCCCATGAAAACACATGTTGTTGCTTTTTCTATTATTTAAAAATTTATTTGTTTTCATTTTATTTGAAAGGCAGAGGGAAGGAGTTAAAGAAAGAGACAGAGGAAGAAACCGACAATGAGAGATCTTTTATTTTCTGGTTTCCCCAAATGCCCACAACGCCTGAGGCTGGGGCAGGCTGAAGTCAGGAGCATGGAACTCCCATGTAGGAGGATCCCACTAATTGAGTCATCATCTGCTGACTCCCAGCATGTACAATATCAGGAAGCTAGAATCAGAAGAAAAGCTGAACTCAAATCCACCTGTTGCGATATGGGATGCTGGCATCCCATGCAAAGTCTTAACAGCTACACCTAACACTGGCTCTTGCTTTGTTTTTCTTTATTCCTTCAGAATATTTTCATTGACCTTTCTCATCATGTCCCTATTTTTAAGCGAGAGTAGCCAATTTCATAGTCTTTAAAATGTGTAAGGTTATAATATATTTATATTTTGTAATAGAACTTTTTAACTTAAAAGAAGCTATCCATTTGAAAATAAGCATATATCTCAACTGAGAAGAAGAAAAGTAGCTGAATGTCATTTAGGGAAAACTTAAGCATGAAAAGATAACGATTTTAGATTAACTGCCTCAGAACTAGTTGCTGGTGCTGCTTTCCTTATCTCTGTGCCTCCTGACTAAGCCTTAAGTTTCAATTTTTCCACAGTAAAATCTGCTATACAGGAAAAGAAAAAAATGAAAAAAACAAAGACTGCACACTATTTTGATATATACAAAAACTAGGCTATAAACTAAACAGAAGAAAATTATAATTTTTAATTATATTCAACTTCTTTGCTAATTTTGACTTAACACTACTAAATATTCATATGATGATGGTGAAATGATGTTTTAATTAGATAAGAATTGGGCTGTATCTGTAATTAGGAAGCACTTACAGTACATAAAGCAAAGGTCTACAGACAAGATCTCATAGAATCTGTGGGACACATGGACCACATAGCTGTGAAGTTCATGGGAGGAGCGGCTATCACATGCATCCAATTCTCAATCTATGCATATGCAGTAATCCCCGCCTCCAATGTGTTACAACAATAACTCATTAATGTTATCTTTTAATTTCTGAACAGGGTTTAGAAGAGACTTGACAAAAGGAATAGATCATATAGACGGTTTTTGTGAAAAACTGTCTGTTTCTTCATGTCTTGTTTATTTGAATAATAAACTGTTAATAATATAATGATTCACTTATTGGTTTCAGTAGGAAAAGACATTTAAATACAGAAAAAGGGCAGTTTTAATTTTCTTTAGTATTAAAGATTAAAGCCCTTTGTTTTTGTTCCAGGGACCTAACTCTCTTCATATGAAGTAAGAGGAAAAAATATGTATCCTCATATCATTAAAGGATTACAAAACAAAAATAAGGTTTTAATTTTTTTTGATCAATGAGTTTTCTACCTGATATGCCTTGTGACTGATGCCATATACTAGTGGATTTGCTCTCATCCGTACATAAAGATAAGTGTAACTTATCCACTTCACTGCTTCTTCCACGTTAGTAACTGTTCCTAGGGCAATCTGCAAATCAAATAGATAATACAAATTAAAGTTGGATATAAACATTACATAAAAGACCATTTTGTAAGAAGTTATTTTTAAAATATATAATTACACTGCATTTAAAGGAGGTAAGCACAATTAACATGACACTTCTGTAATGAGTCAAAAATCTGAGAAAAATACATTAGAAATATCTTGCAAAACTGAACTTACTCACTAATATAGCATTTTATTATTTTTCTGTATGAAATTTAATTAAACATAGCATTAAGGATATTTATGGCATTCATTAATTTTTTCATATTCAATATCTTCACACTTTGATTTCCTTCACTTTATGTGACATACTATGCAAACATTTAAATGGAAGTACACCAGAATAAAAACGAAAGATTCTTATCTATCCTTCTTCATTCTGATTCTGTATATTAAACCACAGGGTACAACATTAGCTCTTACCGTTAAAGATACCTATTTTCAGGGTAGCTAAGTATAAATATACAATACAAATACAATGAAAAATGCAACAATTACTACACTAAAAGTGTAATTAATTGGACTTAGACATATTTATATATAGGTAAGTGTTAGACAAACTATGGAAAAACATTTACACATCTGAACCATAATAAACACTGGATGATTCTTTTATTATATTCTGAAAGGAAATAAGATTTTCAAAAATTTTTTTACTTGTTTGAAAGGCAGACTTACACGGAAGGGGAGAGGAAGAGAGAAAGAGAGAGTGAGTTATCTTCCATCCAGTGGTTCACTCTTCAAATGGTCATAATGACCGGGGTTGGGCCACGACAAAGTCAGGAGCTTGGAACTCCATTCAGGTCTCCTATGTGGTGGCAGGGGCCCAAGCACTTGGGCCATCTTCTGCAGCTTTCTCTGGTGTATTAGCAGGGAACAGGATGGAAAGTGGCGCAGCTGGGATTTGAACTGGCATCCATATGGCATGTGGGTATTGTGGATGGCGGCTTAACCCACTGCCTCACAATGCTGACCTCCAGAAATATAATTCTTTTTTTTTTTTTTAAGATTTATTTATTTATTTGAAAAGGAGAGTTACAGAAAAGGAGAGACAGAAAGAGATCTTCTATCCACTAGTTCACTCCCCAAATGATCCCAACAGCCAAAGCTGGGCCAATCTGAAGCCAGGAGCCGGGAGCTCCTACAGGTGCAGGGGCCCAAGCACTTGGGTCATCTTCCACTGCTTTCTCCCAGGCAATAGCAGAGAGCTAGATTGGAAGAGGAGCAGCCAGGAATTGGCGCCCATATGGGATGCTAGTGCCATAGGCAGAGGCTTAAACCACTATGCCAGAGCACTGGACCCAGAAATAAATTCTTAATATATCATTTTAATGAAGCCTTGTGATACCTAAGTTTAATAATTTAAAATCAGAACAATGGTACATACTGTCTGTGTAATAAAGAGAAAGGAATTATTAGACAATATTAACAGAATGTCAACAAGTTTTCCTAAAAATGTTTTCTCAGCCAATGGATCCATAGGAAGTAACTGTTTTTACTTACAGTGCTCATTTTACTTTACAAATTTGCCTAAGTTGTAAAATTTCAACCCAAGTTGTGTAATTTTTCTGGATTTTTAGCTGAAAAAATATTTTTATCATCTAATACTTTACTCAAAGGAGAGGAGATACTACTTACCTAAACTGTTAAATTTTAGAAGAAAACAAAAACAACCCCTTTTAGTATTAAAAATATAAAAAAATGTTGTTTGCTTTAATTCTTATAATTTTTAATTCTGTTTAACCACTTCCATGAAACACACGCATATTTAGTTGCTTTTAGGGAGTTGATGATGAGATGCAGTAATATGCAATTTTCATCATAACATTATACTTGCTATTTTTTCAAAGGTATATAGAAAAATTTAATTTTCTTTAAAAAGATTTATTTGAACATTACAGCAACAGAGAGAGAGGGAGAGATCATCCCTCTGCTGGTTCACTCTCCATATGGCCACAAAGGCCAGGGTTGGGCCAAGCTGAAGCCAGTAGCCAGGAGTTTTTTCCAGTCTCCCTTTTGGGTGGCAGGGGCCCAAATTTTAGGAGCATCTTCTGCTGTTTTGTCCAGAGCATTAGCAGGCAGCTGGAATGGAAAGGGAGCAGCAGGGATATGAACTGGAACCTATATGGGTTGCTAGACGTCACAAGTGGTGGCTTAACCTGCTACATGCTTCAATGTTGGCCACATTTGTTTGTTACTAAAAAAAAAGAAATGGCCAAAAATAAAAGTATGATAAAGGAAATTCTATTTATATTTAAACTTGCATGAGCTCATTAACAAACTAATAAGTCACTCAAAATACTGGTAAATATATATATTTAATGAAATGTAAAACACGAAGCTTTGAATAAAATGAAGCGTAGTAAAAACTAAAACTGAGCCAATGAAGAAGTTGTGTAACAGTTCCTGAAGATTTACAAATAGGGTGGTTCAACATTTCCTTTTTTTAAAAAAAATTTATTTGTTTGTTTGATATTAGAGTTATACAGAGAGAGAAGGAGAGGCAGAGAGAGAGCTAGAGTGAGAGAGACAGAGAGGGGTCTTTCATCCGCTGGTTCACTCTCCAATTGGCCACAATGGCCAGAGCTGAGCCGATCCGAAATCAGGAGCCAGGAGCTTCTTCCAGGTCTCCCATGCAGGTGCAGAGGCCCAAGGGCTTGGGTCATCTTCTACTGCTGTCCCAGGCCATAGCAGAGGCTGGATCGGAAGTGGAGCAGCCAGGCTACGAACCGGCACCCATATGGGATGCCGGCCCTGCAGGTGGTGGCCTCATCTGCTACACCACAGCGTTGGCCCCTCAACATTTTCTAGTACCCTTAGGTAAATGAAACTAGTTTGATGACATGGCTAAAAACCTGGTAGCTTCTCTCTTTTTGAGTTCATCTGTTTTATAGCTAAAATTATATAAAATGACAGAGCATATGATGCATATTCCATATTTACTTATAACTTTATATTATTTATAAAATCAGATTACACAACTCTTAAAAGTAGAACATTTAAAAGCATAAAATAAACTTGTTGAATTTGAAATCTGATATATTAAATTAACAGTGATAATTACCTATTGCTACTACTGGTAAGACCAGTAAAGGAAAGGATCAAGTAGGTGTCAAAGATTAGAACAGGTAATGAAAGCCTTCTAAATGTTCATCAAAAAGGAATTGACTACTCCGAGAAATAAATATAACTTTATTATGGTATATCTTATTTTGAGACTGATCCTTGATCGCCATCTAGTGACAATCATAAAAATTTACTTGTAAATATTTGCTGTCACCTAGTGGCTACTCAGTATGGTGACTTTTTCTAAAATAACTGATTTTTTCTTTCAATATCATTCCTTTGAAATTTATTCATTCACCTCAATAATCATATCATGTCAGTAATAAGTGTGAATTATGAGTCAATGGATATGGTAACTAATAGAGCATTGTTACTGGCTTCATGAAACTTTCTAGTAATAGAGATGAGAAATATGTAACTAATAAATATGATCGTGTGGAAAAGGGAATTAAAAGATACTTGTCAATGCAAAGACATTTTGAAATCCATGCATAGTTCTTTCAATAATACACATTTCACGAACTTTTTGTAGACTCCTCATATGAATTTCAATTTTTTTTGCACCAAAAATCATTTTTTTTTTTATTTGACAGGTAGAGTTATAGACAGTGAGAGAGAGAGAGAGAGCCAGAGAGAAAGGTCTTCCTTCCGTTGGTTCTCTCTCCGAATATCCGCCACAGCCGTCGCTGTGCCGATCTGAAGTCAGGAGTCAGGAGCTTCCTCCTGGTCTCCCATGCAGGTGCAGGGGCCCAAGTACTTGGGCCATCCTCCACTGCCCTCCCAGGCCACAGCAGAGAGCTGGACTGGAAGAGGAGCAACCAGGACTAGAACCGGCGCCCATATAGGATGCTGGCGCCGCAAGATGGAGGATTAACCAAGTGAGCCACGGCGCCGGCCCCCAAAAATCATCTTATCTTTTAATTTCATTTTCCAGGAAAATTCCATTTATGTTACCATTTTATTTACTTATTCAACTAAAATTTCAGTGCTGGCAGTATAAACAGGGCTGAGTATCAAAAGATTTTCATAAATGAAAATGGATCCTAGTAAAACACAAGACTGGGAACAGGAAAGGGAAGTGGAAGAGGGGTGGGAGGCCGAGTACAGTGGGAAGAATTACTATGTTCCTAAAGTTGTATTCATGAAATGCATGCAAATAAAAAAATAAATAAATAAAAAGACTTTCAGAAAATAGCAAGTGATGCTATCACTGCATACCAAGGTCGCATGGTTTTTATAGGTGAACTAAGTAAACAGACTGGAGCAGAAGACCTGAGTTGGAGAGTGACCAGAGCCAGAACTGGGAAAGGAGACCTTTAATCCATGGACATGGGGCTGTGGAACATCTTGTACAGGTGGAAGGAACTGCATATAAAGAAAGTATGCAAGACCAAGAAAAGATGAACATAATCTGAACACGCTGACCACAGTGGGCTGACAGAGTGGGTATTCAGTGATGTCTGATGAATAAACTTCAATAAGCCCTAAACACACTTCAGCATTTCTCTGAGTGCAAAATCAGGTGGCTTTATATAGTGCGAGACTCCGAGCCTAGTAAAGCGTCCCTCCCCCCGCCCCCTCATTTCTCTTTGATTCAGGACACCTTCTGGTCAGAAGTCCCTCCTCAGGCTAACAGACCGGAAGCAGTTAGGCCCAATATGGCTGACTGAGTAGCCTCTAGAAAACCTCAGACCTCTTACTTCCATGCTAACTGACACACAGTCGCCATGGCGGGATATGTTGGGCCCCTACAAAGGGTGAAAAGAGATGTCACCTGAGTTTTGAGAAATGTCTGCCTACTCCAGGAAGGACATGAAACTGCCTCCTCCTCATTCCTATTGCTCCGTATCCGTATCTAGGGCTCCTCAGCCCCAACACGTGGAGAACCTGGTTTGTGAGTGAGGCTCTCGTTTCTCCATTTTTTGGCCATTGAGTAAACTTGTGTTCTTGACCTTTTGGGCTTCACCATATTGAACCAAGGATCCTGCACTGGGATCTCTCCCCACAAAGGAGGGCAGGTGGTACTATACTAGCAACACTGCAACCTTTCAGCATTAGAAATCTGGGAGCCGGCAATATTAGGCGTCAATGAACCAAGATGCCTCATAAAATGTTTGCATTATAATTATTACTTAATAGCATTATTTCTCCAGTTCCTAAATGAACAGTCAGAAATGATAGTCACGACATCAATGATATTAATAGAGGCAACATTCCTAATCAGACAGGACTGTTAGGCTGGTCACTGCCACAGTGGAGTCTTGCAGATTTGGGGAGTCTAAAGACGAAAATCCATTATCTTGAAAACACAGCACACACTTATTTTGTAAACCAATTTCACACTTGATTTCCACAGATTACCAAATCTAATTTCAGATTCAATTATAATTTAAGGGAGTTTGTTTCTTTAACAGGAAAATCTACTTTAATAAAGAGCTTTTCTAGAAGACTGACATGAGAAGGTTTAGCAATGACTATACTTCACTATATTTGCTGAAAATTTCAAGGTGTGTGTTTCATTATTTGAAGGCCATTTATATCACTAAATGGAATTATGCTTATAGTGATTTGACATTTCTGCAAATGACATATTTAATAAGTACTTTAAGAAATAAGTTCTGAACTTCTGGGCCATAATTTATTTTTAAATTTTCAGGGCTTGACCAAATACATGCCCTGATGCTATTTTACTGATCCTAAGAAAAAGAGTTCTTTGAAGACAAGAGCAGTAGTATAATCACAATAGTTTTATATTCATGTAGACATTACTACATGTGTCTTTTGCATGATGCTATCACTACTTTGTGATATTTTAGATTTTTAAAAATGCCCTCAAGGGAAGTTTAATAAGATATATTATTTCTTAACATGGTATTTTAGAAAAACTGAATAAAGGAGTCTTCTTTTTTACTGTACACCAGCAAAATGGTTAACAAATTTTGGAACATGTTTAGATAAGTTCTTAGAAGAGGTCAAATGTTAAATATTAATGTAAGGAAATGTATGCATCTTCAACTTATTGCATTTTCTGTAATAACAGATACCTAAGCTGTAACAGACTTGGAGTTAAATAGATTCAAGTTTGAATACCTATTCAAAAGTTCATAGAATAATGTAATTAAATACATTTAGTTTGTTGTAAAATTTTTTGAAATATTTAAATGCAGTTTTTTAATAATACATATTTTCCATGAACTTTTTGAAGGCTCTTCATATATCAAATGTCATATATACCATACATCAAGGTTCTTCATAATCAAAAACTATAGCTCAGTGACTTTGGGTCAGTTACAGATTTCTTTGAGGACATTTCCCCAGGATGAGTACTGAGAGACACAGGGAACACACATGAAGCACGCAGCAGACCCTTAGGCTTCCAGTCTGCTGCTACTATTACTACCACATAGCGACAGATTTCATTCCATCAGAGATAACTGTTGACCCTGGATCCAAGGCCTAATTATTTACACCAAGCAATCCGTGTAGGTGATGAGGACTGAACTGAGCTATCGTACTATTTTCTTTGGAGTTGAAATTTGTTTTCCAATCTTTCCTATTTTCTTGTAATTTCATGTTAATAGGAACCAGCACATTTTATGCTTTTCCTCTTAACTTCCAAACCTATCTGTCTTTCTGAATGGACATCAAGTTTTGCTACCCTCATGAGCCAAGTCTTGGAACTAGTCTGGAACTAGACACTGTTTCTGCTTTGGCTGAGCCCTTCCAAGGAACTAACTACTTTCTTTCCAACATTATTGCATTGGATCACATCTTCTTCCCGCCTTTGGGACATATGTGTCTTAGGAGAGGGAAATTAGACAGTGGGCTTTTCATTCCCTAAAAAGTCCAATCAATAACATGAATAGAATATAAGAAAAATCCCTATAAATTGATTCAGAAATACCTAATACAGAATTTGTATAAAATAAGTAGAATTTGATTATAAGTATTTCATCAATTTATTGAATATTTATATCCTACCTATTTTCAAAAGTTATTTGTGTCAACTTTAGAGGAAAGAAATATGCTAATATAGGAAACTGCTAAATACTACAGCAATAATTAAAAAATCACAGAAATTGTGAAATTCCATTAGAATGTTTGACATATAAACTCTGAATTATAAGAATTTCTTTACCAAGTAAGATACTGCCTAGGCTTCCAGGGTCTATTTCCTTCTTTAACATAAAAGTCAGTCACACACACACACAGACACACACAAACACCCCCCAAAAGATCATACTCTAGGTCAATTTAAGCAATCATGTAGCAAAGTTAAGCAAATGATCTAATAAAGACACAAAGAAAGTTCTAAACCTTATATGAATATTACTAAAAACAATGAAAACATTACAAAAGCACAATACAAAAGCTAGTTCTTATTGCTATCTCTATTTCCCTAGTTTGTACAGCTTTGGTTAGATTTCTGGTCTATAACAAAACTTCCTAGTGTAAAAGAATGGTCTTTTGGGAATAAATTTGTATCAGTTATTGTCTGCTTTCTCCACCGCACTGAATTCATCCACTGTATTGCTGCTGGCTGATTCTGTCTTATAACCACATGGCACAAGCTTTATTTTGTTTGGTGATTCCATGCCCACCTCTTACTCATCATGTCTTACCTCTGCATTTAAGTTATCTGCAAGGCTTTCCAGAAACTGACTCTCAATTGGGTTTTGCTGAGTGAGCAAAGTGAGGTAATGGCTGAGTTTATCGTGTGTTGTTATGATGATTCCTTCCCCAAATTTGTCAAACTGTGGCCGTCCAGCTCTACCAAATATCTGCATGACATCTAAAATTCCAAGGTCAACAAAGGAGCCTCGTTTCGCAGCATATATTTGTGTTCCCTAGATGAGGAAAAGTTAATAAAAATTTACAGACATACACAAATATAATCCCGATATGCTGAATACTGAAATTAGGCAAATATGGCAAGATCTCAAAAGTGTACTTTAACTAATCCTTTCATCATCTGTGATAGAGTTAAATTTTCACAATATAAACTAGATTCTTATTGGAGAAAATCAGTCTGACCTTATATAAACAGTGTTCAAAGTCAAGGAAACAGCCAAATCACAATGTTTTCTAAATAAATCAATTCAGATGTTTGTTTTAAGACACACATAAATCCATCTGCAAAGGAAGATAAGCTCTTACCTTGATAATGACAGCATGAGCAGGAAGATTGACACCCCAGGCTAACGTAGCTGTACAGACCAGGACTTTGATATGCCCATTAGAAAATAAGTTTTCAACCAAATTTCTATCCTGCCGGAGCATTCCTGCATGATGAATACTAAAACCATCTGGGAATAATTCTCGTACTTGCTTATTTCTTGACTTTTGCACCTAGGGTAGAATCAGCAAAACATAAAAGAGTGTTACTTAGCATTTAAAAGCGATTGTATTGAGCATTTCTGTTGAATGAATTTATCAAAGAAAGCTTAAAATTATCATAAGCATCTTAAAATATCAACTGTTATTATATAATGATTTAAACAAACAATAAAATGATGTCTTTTGAAAAAAGCAATATGTGAACAGGATACAAATATGAAAAGAATTAAATGAAAGAAGTATCTTTTTTAGCCAAGTGGTCCTTACAATTGAGCATTGTTACCTGTTTCTTATCCTTCTAAAAATACTCTATTAAAAGGAGCTTAAATTGGGGCTGCTGTTGTGGCACAGAGCATTAAGTTGTTGCTGGCAACACCGGCATCCCATCTCAGCACAGGTTCGAGTCTCTGCTGCTCACTTTCTATCATGTTCTCTGCTAATGCACTTGGTAATATAGTGGAAGATGGCCACACGGGGGACCTAGATGGAGCTCCAAGCTCCTGGCTTCACTGTGGCCCAGCCCCAGCCATTGCGGCCATTTGGGGAGTGCCCAAGTGGAAGATCTGTCTCTACCTCTCTCTGTCACTCTGCCTTTAAATAAATGGGGAAAAAAGAGCATAAATCTCAGTGACTTCCCAACTCCTTCAGAGTAAAAGTCAGAGTTCTTACAATGCAAGGCCCTACAAAAATCAATCTGTAACCTCAAGAGCCGCAACAACCAGCTTTTTCTCTAAGTCTCTCTTCTGACAAAGCCAACCTTCTCCGTGTCATCTACTACCTAGAAGGCTCTCCCCTCTCACAGTGAGGTCCCATGGTTCCCTATTATGCCCCTTGTTTGCAATGAGTCAACAAACTCAACACTCTTTACCTTCATCAGTGTTCCTGTGATCACTGATGGGAAGGCACTGACCATCATCTTAGCTCAACTTTGCAACTGCCCTGAGTATATTAACTTCACTTCTGGTACCTGGTCTTTGGCCTCGTCTGAGCTCAAATATGGCATCTGGTTTTCCTGCTATTACAAAAGACCTTACAAAATTCATGGAAGACTCACTATACAATGGATAAACATTTTCTGCAAAAATTAAAGATCATAAATTAATATTTTAGAAAATGTCTATAAAATCAAAGTTCCTGTCTGGGCTTCATGTATTGTGCTTATTTGCTACTGCTCTATAATCTCATTATCAGCAATATAAGAGTTCTTTTTGAATTTTTTTCATATTTTTTACATAAAGGGCACCATTTTAGCTGAGTGATTTAAAGGGGCTAGAGCTCTAGCCCAGAAAGTGCTACATTATCTCTCAGGCCACTTAAAATTTAAAGCTAATAAGTTAATAATAATGAACTAAGAAAATGATTTAAGAAAATAGTACTTGGGGCTGGTGTTGTGGCACAGTGGGTTAAGCCACTGCAGGGCCAGCATTCCATATGGGTGCAAGTTTGAGTCCTGACTGCTCCACTTCCTACCCAGCTCCCTGCTAATGCACCTGGGAAAGTAGCAGAGGATGGTCCAAGTTCCTAGGACTCTGCACCCATGTGGGAGACCTGCAGGAAGCTTCTGGCTTTGACCTAGCACAGTCCTAGCAGTTGTGGCCATTTGGGGAATGAACCAGTGGATGGAAGATCTCTCTCTCACTGTCTCTCCTCTCTCTCTCTGTAAATCTACCTTCAAACAAATAAACCTTTTTAAATTAAAATCAGCTTATAAAAAAAAAGAAAATAGTACTCCATGAAATTTGCTGTAATCCTAAAACCAAAGGTAATACATTAACAAACCACACCATCTAGTGGCCATTCATTAAATAACAACTTACACTTTTTTTAGTTTTTTTAGAAGACAAAAGAAAATGCAAGTCAAGCTCCACATGTTAGTTCTGTATCCATGGACCCAATCAAGAACAGACTGAAAATACTGGAAAAAAATCCACCAGAACTGATATGTATGGCTTTCCCCCCCTTGTCATTTTTCCCTAAACAAAACAATCTAACAACAATTCACACAGCAAATATACTGTATTGGGTATTATAAGTAACTTGGAGTTGATTTAAACTATTCGGGAGAGTGTACAAAAATTATATGCAAATACAACATTATTTTATATAAGGAATCTGGGCGTCCCATGTTTGGATATTTGAGGAGGGGTCCTGGAACCAATCCCCCCACATAAACTGAGGCACAACTGTGTATGTGTACTCAACAAAAGCATGTATTCTTCAAGTTTTCAGGGGGAGAACATTCTTACTTTATTGTTGTGCGCTGTGGTCAGCTTGTCAGAAATAATTTTATTAGTCAGACCCATGACCAACCATACTTGGATCCAAACTGCTTGACCTTTCTTTTTTATATAAGAGATACTGTTATTGTCAATCTTCATAAAGCAGCACTTATTTATTTATTTATTTTGACAGGCAGAGTGGATAGTGAGAGAGAGAGACAGAGAGAAAGGTCTTCCTTTTGCCGTTGGTTCACCCTCCAATGGCCACAGTGGCCGGCGGACTGTGGCCGGTGCACCGCGCTGATCCCAAGGCAGGAGCCAGGTGTTTATCCTGGTCTCCCAAGGGGTGCAGCGCCCAAGCACTTGGGCCATCCTCCACTGCACTCCCAGGCTGTAGCAGAGAGCTGGCCTGGAAGAGGGGCAACCGGGACAGAATCTGGCGCCCCGACTGGGACTAGAACCTGGTGTGCCGGCGCCGCTAGGCGGAGGATTAGCCTGTTGAGCCACAGCGCCAGCCTAAAGCAGCACTTATAAATATGGGACAACTCTGGGGTAAAGTCTGTTGTGGAGAACTTGCTAAGCTCTAACTGGATAGGGAGAAGAGAAACATTTCAGATGCTCCATTTCTTCTTTGTCATTCAGGAGTGGACACTTAGATCTAACAGGAGAAACTAAAAAACCACTGCTTGGAGGAGAAGTTCTAACAAATCAGATAGCTGGACTGCCGTGTGTTTCAGGTGAAGAAACAAGTCTGCTGTCTGTGGGTCCCCTAAACTGGAATATCTTGATGTGTTTGATATAAATGTGGATTCTGATAGGACTTGACTGGGCTTGCTGTGGCACCAACGACACAGTGAGAAGGTACACACAGAGAGGATGCAACTGCGGGGAAAAATTTTCAAAGGTAGCAGGGGGGTCTAGAGTGTGGAGAGCATCTCCCCCTCTGTCCTGGTGGGTTCCACACTCAGCTACAGTGGCCATCAACAGGGTGCATCCCTCTAGTCTCTGTGACAAACTAGGAGGTCACTTAAATGAGAAACATGTATTTTTTTTTTTCATTTGTTTAAGAATACAAAGAAAGTTCAGGCAAAATCTGAGCTTTGAATAATTCACAAATTATCCAAAATAATAGATCACTTGTATATGGAAGACAGACTCATGCAAGTGATTTCTAAAAAAAGCAAGGTGTTTATATTAGAGGCATGTGGATAAACATTACACTCTGTCACTTATGACATGATCTCTTATGACAATGATCTTACAGTTTGCTTGTACCGACTTGCACCCAACAGTGTGCCTTCTGTATAGCTTGCACTTACTAAACGTTTGCTGAATGAATGAATAAATGGCTTGGTAGTTTTATCAACTAAGTTTTTACTGAAAATGTGAAATGTGGGTGTTAACACCGTTAAGTGGAGGAAGGTAGGCAGGAAGTAAACACGCACAGATGCCAGGATGACTGAAAGAGAAAACGTGTCTGTAGGGCATTACGCTCAGAGGTTATTGAGTTCATACAAGAAAATTAAGCCATAGAGGTCAAGATTTATTTTGTCTCAAGCATAGATAGTAAGGGAGTAATTACAATTTTTAAGAAGTATCATATTTGTTGTTCAGGGAGAGGGAACTTCACAATTGTGCTAAGACCATGACTGGGTGAAAAGATGGAGACGGGGAGACAGAGATCACACAAAGCCAAGGTGAAAGTAGGCTGTAAAGAAACCAACACTGGGTAGGTGCCTACTCAGGAGGATGAGCAGAACATGAAGGAAAAGGAGCTGGAGTTGTTTCAGGCTAATCCCTGCCAGGGTGCACTGAATATATTACAGAGAAAACAGGATGAAGAGAGTTCATGCTTGTGTCTTAGGCTAGGCAATAAGAAGGTGGAGAACAGATGCAGTTTTTGTCAGGACTTTGAAATGATCAATTATAAAGAATTTGGCTGTTATTCTGAATAAATGGGGAGCCGCTGAAGGTTTCTGAGCAGGATGGAGAAAGGAGAGACCTGTTAGATCCCACTATTAGAACATTCAGGGTGAGATGGAAGGGTGGACTGCATGAGATGAAAAACAACTGAATAAAATAAATCTGTTCTTTCATAAATAACACGAGTGAAACACTTACTTATCTAAACAAGACTGTAAGAGTGAATGAAGCAGCTAACTCAAGAAGTTACAAAAGTCTGAAGGGAAGAACTGGAATGACTTACCAGCATCATAATAAAACCTACTGATATGAAAACTGTGAAACTGTTAAATATGAACACTTTTATTTTAAAGGAAGAAATTAAACAACAATAGACAATGTTATCGTTGGCTAGAGTATGAGATGGTAAAAGAAGCTGCAACAGACTGTTTTATACTATCTGTTATACAAGGCCATATAGATTTGTGACATATTGTCTGTAGCTTAATTGAGCTATGACAGGATAACTGGATGAACAGCTGTGACAGAGATCACAGGTCCACAAGCTTAGAATATATTACCTGGGGGCTGGTGTTGTAGCATATCTGTAAATCCACTACCTGAGATGCTGGTGTCCCATATAGATACCAGTTGAGTCCTGGCTACTCTACTACTGATCCAGCTCCCTGCTAATGGCCTGGGAAAGGTGTGGAAGATGGTTCAAGTGATTGGACCCCTGAATTCAAGACTTGAATTGAATTGAATGAAGTTCCTGGCTCCTGGCTTCGGCCTGTCCTAGCCCCGGTTGTTGAGGCCATTTGGGGAATGAACCAGGGGATGGAAGATTTCTCACTTTCCCCCTCTGTATCTCTTCATGACTCAGTCTTTCAAATAAATAAAATAAGATAAAGAATATCTATTATCTGTTAAAATAGCTGTAGTGGTGGACATAGCACAATAAACAGTATAGCACAAGATACAAAATTAGTCATTTGGCAATAAAAATTAATACAAATTAAAAGAATATAAGAGGAATATACCATAATTGAAAAGGATCAGGAAAGGGTACTTTGTAAAATTCAAAACATTCCACTAAAAAAGCTATTTGGAATGGATGATAGTCTAGCAAGATACTGTCACGAAGTTTATTCCAGAAGTGATCTAGCAGCTTGGCTTTAAAATATTTAAAGATAAATAAATTCTAAACTTTTAAGAGACTTATGAAGACAAAACAGAAGAGTGAAAATTAATTTTACAGTGTACTGACATTGATATTAAAACCCGGCAAAGCAGAAAAAAATAATCCAATAGAAAATTGTCTCTTGTGAATGTTAATCCAAACAGTGAAGGACTTTAGAAAATTCATCAATGCATTAAAAGAACACAAAACTAAGTATAATCCATCCCCACATGCAAGATTATTATACTTATAAATATACTTATTTTAATGTTTTATGATAAGTCAAAGGAGAAAGAACATATATATGATCAGGATTGGGAATGAAATTTGACAAAAGGCTATATTCAATCCTCATGGGTAGAGATGAGTTTCTACTTAAACTATGCTTACTAGTAAAATGTTAGAAGTATATCAGTTCAAATTAGGAACAAATTGAGACTGTTCACATCAGCCGGTCAAAGATCTAGAAAATGGAATCAGACCTTGAAAATAATAAAAGAGAAATCCTGGAAAGATACTATTGAAATTACTAACTGTAGATGAAAAGAACATTCATTTGGAAACCAAGGACTAAAAACTATTGAAATAGTAAGATAATTCTGAAAAACTGTAGTCTCAAAAAATCAATAAAGATATATACACAAAATTGCTTGTTAAAATATATATGAGTAAATAAAATATCATTTCTGTAACAGTCATTAGAAACTGAAAGCAAGTGGCATCTACATGAAGAAAGTTTTAAAACACTGCTGGGGGCCAGTGCTGCGGCATAGTGGGTTAAGCCACTGTCTGCAGCACCGACATCTCACATGGGTGCCGGTTCGAGTCCTGGCTGCTCCACTTTCAATCCAGCTCTCTGCTATGGCCTGGGATAGCCGCAGAAGATGGCCCAAGTCCTTGGGACCCTGCATACACATGGGAGACCTGGAAGAAGCTCCTGGCTCCTGGCTTTGGATCGGCGCAGCTCTGGCCATTCTGGCTATTTGGGGAGTGAACCAGTGGATGGAAGATCTCCCTCTCTCTCTGCCTCTCCTTCTCTCTCTGTGTAACTCTTTCAAATAAATAAATAAATATTTTTAAAAAAACACTGCTGAATGACACTGAAGAAATGAAATGCTTTGCTTTTGAGATGGAAAAGCTTGGTTTGGTAAAAATATCAATTCTCAATAACTTAATCTACAAAATAAATGCACTAACTCAACTAAAATGTGAACAGTTTCTTGGAACTGATACTAAAATATATCCTGAAAAGGAACTTGAAAATTTATCCAGGAAAAATTCTACAGTTGAAGAATAATCAGGAAGCATATCCCAAGTAGGTATTAAAAGTATTATAAAAACAAGTAAATAAAATCAACAGAAGAAACATGGAGTATTTAGAAAAAGATGATATGCCCTACTATCTGGAGTAAGTTTCAACTAGATCAACAATTTAATAACAAAAATTAAATAAGGTAAAAGGGCTTGAAGTAACCTTGGGTGAAGCAGGAATGGGCCAAGACATAAAATCCAGGGATCATCAATAAGTTGACAGGATTTATAATGTGAAAAATATTCATAAAGAAAAATAAAAATGAAAGGTTAACTAGAAAAAAAAGTTGGTGACATCCATGGTATTACATGCAATTTAATACACAATGGAGCAAGGATATGAAGAAGCCACTTATGGAAAAAGAAACACAAATGTCTGTAACAGAAAATGCTCATTTTCACTAAATAAGTGCTAGTGAAAATAACAATGAAATACTTTTGTCTATTAATTTGTCATAAACTTAAAAATCTTGACACTACTTACTACTGACAAAGTTATGTGAAGAGAAGTAACTATTTGAGGAAAAGTAAACTCGGACAATCTTTGTAGTTGGCAACTTGAGACCACTGACCAAAATTTTAAATGCAGGTACTGTATGATGGATAAATTCCACTGTCAGGAATTTTCACAGTGTATACCACTGCAAATGCTATCATTCTGAGCATGAATGCTTACTCTGTCACTATTAACAATCAAAATAACTGGAACTGGCCATCTATCAACATAGGACTGTGTAAATGAATTATTAAAGTATCTCTATTTGTGCATGTTAAAAGAATGAAACAGAGCCTTCTATGCTGATTCAAGATGATCTCCACAATATACTATTAAAAAAAATTACAAACCACAAAATTTATGTCTTTTTCCAATGTTCCTATTAAAATCCATGCATGTACACTCATACACCTCCCACCACTCACCCATACACACACACACACACAAATGGTTGCTGTACAAAATCCTTCCTCAAAAGAAATATAAGAAATTTTAAAGAGAAGTTTCATCTGGAGAAATGAACAGAGAAGAGATGGTTAAGATGAGTTCTAGAGGTAAACTTGTTAACTGTAAGACACCTGCTGCTTTGTGAAGTTACAGTACAATCACTGCTTTTTCCACCTGGTTTTCCAGAGCCAGCACTACCTGAAGTTCAAGCTTTGCTATTCTTTGCATTCATCTGGTGAACACAGCATTGGATTCTCCCAGGATGCCATTTGAAATCCTATATTAACCTCACTGGATAAAGTGTTTCTACACATGGAAATTCAGCACAAACAATTCTCTAAGCTTAGTTTCTTCTGAATTTATCTCTCTACAAGGGAATTCCCACATAGGGCTTTCTAGTCAGAAAAATTAGAATGGAATGGGCAACTACAAAAATAATCCATTAGCACACAGAGGGCACTGTGGTCTTCTCCCCTAGTGAAAGCTTGCTGAACTTCCATTCACGACTTTCAAAAATAAGGGTAAAGTGTAACTACATTTCAAAGTTGACTTTCAAACTAACACAAACATATAATTTTATAACATGGCTCTTAAAACAGACTGCAGCAAGAGGTGGAATATATTAAAGGAAATTTTGTTATTTTTATATCATATTCCTAAAAATATATAGAAGTAACACAAGAACTTCAGTTTTGAAATAACCCCCGATGAAACAGCATGCTGAATCTGCACAATTTATCATGATCTTGTAGGCCTTCGGAAGTAGTTTATCTGATATGTCTTAAAAAAATTTATTTGGATATAGGGGTAGTAGAGTGAGGGGTATATGGGAGTTCTATGTATTGCTACCTCACAATTTTTGTTTTGCAAATTTAAAAGTATTCCGAAATAAAGTAGTTACAAATAAAATTCACTTGACTATCTTTACCTAAATCTTAAAACAAAAATTTTTTAAAAACCACACTATGACCTGTGATTATGATCTTTAAATTTTATAACTACATATATCTGTGCCCTTAGAAATTCCTCACATTAGTTATCTGGTCTATATATATTTAGAGTGCTCTCTCTCATCTAGAATTTGAAATGGAGATAACACACTTTCCCAAAATGTCATGACTCTTTAATAAGATATGTAAGTTTATTGTAAGAAATTTATTCTGTACTTTTTTTTAAAAGTACTTTTTTTAAAAAAAGATTTATTTATTTATTTGAAAGGCAGAGTTACAGAGAGGGAGAGGTAGAAGCAGAGACAGAGAAGTCTTTTATCAGCTGGTTCACTTCCCAAATGGCCTCAACACCCAGGCTGAAGCCAGGAGCCAGGAGCTTCATTCTGGTTTCCCTTCTGGCTGTAGGGACTCAAGCATTTGGGACATCTTCTGCTGCTTTTTCCAGGCCATTAGCATGAAGCTGGATCAGAAGTGGAGCAGCTGGGACTTGAATCAGCACCCATATGAGCTTCCATCATTGCAGGCAGCAGTTTAACCTGCTGTGCCATGCACCGGCCCCAATTCTATACTTCTTAAAGTACAAGAACAAAAGTTGCTGTGATCAAACTCCACTTAAAGTAATAACGAAAGAAATAAGGGTAAAATATGATTCTTTAAAAAGAATCTCACTTACTTAAAGTTCATTATTCAAAATGAGCCATGCGTTAGACTCTACAGAAATGAACACTGAAGCATCTGGGAATTTCCCTGATGGAGAAAAATGAATCCCACTTTTCAGCATCTCAATAATGGTTGCGCAATTTGTCTCTTCAGCAATTCTCAGTAGCCTCTCACTTGCATATAGTCTAAAAGCCTAAACATAGAATTTAAGGTCTCCATATTCTGACAAAAACCTACGTGCCTAGCTCTCCATACCCTTTACATTCCAGTGTAAAGGGACTATACTTATTCTCTCTCTACATCTAATATTTTTCTTTGCCCATATTCTCATTCACTTTTCTTGGAATGCCCTGTACCATTATGGGTACCTAGTGTAACCTTGGAGCAGTGGTTTAAACTAATCTGCCTCTCTTTTGCATTGTGTGAATGTTTGTTCTTTTCTCATATTATTTACTAAATTTTGTTTCACACACAGCATTTAAAGAATTCATGAAAACAGAATTAAAAGTTTATTATTTGTGTGCAAAAATATCTGAAATCCATGCATATGAAGTGCCTGCAAAAAGTTCATGCAATGTACTATGAAAAAATTATGCATACATTTCTTCTCCCCCCTCCCCCCACCAAGGAAGCCCACATCTGTGGCTAATGCAGGGTGTCAGAAACTCAATCCAGGTCTCCCATGTGGTTGGCAAGAACCCAATAACTTGAGCCATAACTTCTGCCTTCCAGGGTTTTGAATTAGTAGGAAGCTAGGGTCAGGAGTGGGAGACAAGTATAGAATCCAGGTATTTTGACATGGGATGAGAGTATATTACCCAGCATCTTAACCAGTAGGCTAAACTTGTACCCCATAAACATGTTTTAATTCTATTTTCCATGAAATTCTTCAAGTCTCCTCTTATACCCACATACACACACACACACACGCTCACACACGTGTGTGTCCTGCAGGTCATCTATGAGGCTGTGTGTTTTTTTGTTTGTTTGTTTTTGTTTTGACAGGCAGAGTGGACAGTGAGAGAGAGAGATAGAGAGAAAGGTCTTCCTTTTGCCGTTGGTTCACCCTCCAATGGCCGCCGCTGCTGGCGTGCTGCGGCCGGCGCACCGCGCTGATCCGAAGGCAGGAGCCAGGTGCTTCTCCTGGTCTCCCATGGGGTGCAGGGCCCAAGCACTTGGGCCATCCTCCACTGCACTCCCTGGCCATAGCAGAGAGCTGGCCTGGAAGAGGGGCAACCGGGACAGAATCCGGCGCCCCGACTGGGACTAGAACCCGGTGTGCCAGCGCCACAGGCAGAGGATTAGCATAATGAGCCGCGGCGCCGGCCCTGTCTGTGTCTTAAAGACAGAAACCCTTCCTTTTTCAGTCACTTAATAATTACAGAGCCAGTCAAGACAAATGACCTATTAAATTAAAACTAATGTATTAATTTAGAACTGAATGTATTGTTATATAATCTAAAATTCTAGAGAGATATCTAATATTTAATTGAGTTGCCATCTACACTTTAAAACTCTACCACTGCTAGGTATAGAGTAGTATTAGTTTTATTTTTCATTGTAAATTATGTGTTAGAATAAAAATATTGGCATATATTAACTTGCTTTTAATTTTTCCATGGTAAAGGACTCTGAAGAAAAGTTTGGCTCTTAAAATATACTTTTTAAAAAACTGAACCATGCAACAGAAAATCTAACAGTATAACAAACCTTCAAATCATATTCAGAATTGGATACTACCCTGTCCAGCTTTTGATGATCTACTGAGTTTAAGAATAAATAATTTATTAACTTACTCGCAGAGATCTTTTTTTTAGGTCTTCTTTTTTTTTTTTTCAGAGTGTCTTGGCTTTCCATGCCTAAAATACTCTCATGGGCTCTTCAGCCAGATCCGAATGCCTTAAGTAATGCCTTCGAGTGAGATCCCAGTGGAAAGAACGGGGCCATCAAAGAAGGAGGTACCTTTCTCTGAAGGGAGGAGAGAACTTCCACTTTGACTATGACCCTGTCGGAATAAGATCGAAGTCGGCGAACCCTAGAGGCTTCCATAGCCTTGGCAACTCAAGACTAGAGCCTAGGGAGATTACTGACGCCATAAACAAGAGTGTCAAATTGTTAAATCAACAACAGGAGTCACTGTGTACTTTCGTCTCATGTGGGATCTGTCCTTAATGTGTTGTCCAATGTGAAGTAATGCTGTAACTAGTACTGAAACAGTATTTTTACACTTTGTGTTTCTGTGTGGGTGCAAACTGATGAAATCCTTACTTAGTATATACTGAATCGATCTTCTGTATATAAAGATAATTGAAAATGAAAAAAAAACAAACAAACTTGGTGTTAAATTGGAAATGGCATAGAAAATTAATCAATTCTTAAAAAAAAATCATGTAGGATCTCTGTCCTTAATGTGCTGTACATTGTGATTTAATGCTACAACTAGTACTCCAACAGTATTTTTCACTTTGTGTTACTATGTGGGGGCAAACTGTTGAAATCTTTACTTAATATATACTAAACTGATCTTCTGTATATAAAGAGAATTGAAAATGAATCTTGATGTGAATGGAAGGGGAGAGGGAGCGGGAAAGGGGAGGGTTGCGGGTGGGAGGGAAGTTATGGGGTGGGGGGAAGCCATTGTAACCCATAAGCTGTACTTTGGAAATTTATATTCATTAAATAAATTTTTAAAAAAACTTATTAATTTATAAAATGTTTAATAAACTTTATTCATCCACAGTTTGTTTACTCATTATATTCTCTCTTTTTGCTCATCTACTTACTGGAACCACATGTTTTAGTTGTTAAATTTAACAAGGATAAACAAACAGATGTAGATATTAACAAGTCTATTGAAGCTGGTCAAGTATTTTTACCACTGTGTTCACTGCCTTTGACAATTCAATACTATTTTTTTGCTATAAAGCTTTAAATTAAAATGTCACCTCTATCACTACTTCATGCTGTTATATTCTTTCCTCTCAAAGCTTACAAACAATCATTTACAGAGTGTGTGCTATGTTATGCAAAGTATAAATATATACATATATTCTATATATATAGAAGTTTTTTTATTACAAAAATATATAGTTACCATTGCAACTTTGTGATGAAATTGTGGATTGAGTAACTTAAAAAGGTTATATTACATTATGTGAATCAAAATTAAAATGCAGGTTTGCCTAGATCTAGAGGCTTTATTCTATATGAGGTTACCTTCCTCTGAGAATAGAAATGGAATGCATATAAAAATCTAATCAGGCAGTCAGTTGAATTTTTTGCTAATTTTCTTTGGTTTTATTTTTAAAATGTTAATTTTTGACATTCCTTCTCCGTGGTTGCAGCATACAATGGAGCTACTCTGTTGGTCTCAAAAAGGAATGGAAGTTGGGAAGTTGGTAATATATAGCTGAGGAAAGAATAAACTCTAAGAAGATATTATTTTGCATGTAGTTTAACTAAAAGTGTAAGAAACAAGGCTATTTTACACCTCTGCTACAGTCTTTATTTAACAGATGTCATCTAATTTCAGGAAGAGAAAGCTCTAATTTTATTTGGCCATAGTGACCCTGTGAACCTACTAAAGCAGAAATCAAGAAAGCTATTCATATTAACTATTAGATAATCTGTATTAAATTTCCATCAATTGCAGTAGTCATTGACTTACAAAAAGGCTAAAGTTGAAGCTATGGACACAAGCAGATGGTTGGTAGAACTAGATAATAAAAAGACACAAAAATTACACTTTAAAGTAGCTTAAAGGTACATATTATTGGATTCTTTCCAGTGTTCTAGCTTATTAAAACATACATTTCCAATAGCTAAATTCATGAGCCTTATTGCATGATAGATCAATTCTACTTAAAATGAAAGCTCTCGATATCACTGATGTGTAAAACACCTGAACTCAGACCACTGCCCATAAATTAAAAAAATACAGTAAAGGGTGGGTAGGAATATTCACTTCACTCCTAGAATATTTAAAATCTGTTCAAAATCTTGTCCCTAAAGGAAAAATTTGATTTCACTTGAGATTTTGAGTGAAACAAAATCCAAGTATTCTAACTGAAATATTCATTTAACTTAAAAGCATAATTAAAAACAATAGCTTCATAATTTAAAGACCAGTGTCCCTGATGTAATTTTACTTTATGAACATCAACTGCTACTATTCCTTGAGATAATTTTTAGAAAACAGTGGCCTGTTTTTTTTTTTTTTTTTTTAATTTGAGATTTTTTTTTTTTTTTTATTTGAAAAGCTGAGAGAGGGAGCAAGCATGACAGCAAACATGTGACGGGTGAGGAACTCCATCTGGGTCTCCCATGTGGGAAGCATGGGCCCAACTACTTGGGCCATCTTCAGCTGCCTTCCCAGGTTCATTAGCAGGGAGCTGGATTAGCAGTAGAGTGGCTGGGACTCAAATTAGCGGCTTAATCCACTCTGCCGCAATGTTGGCCCCCAACAGTGGCTTGTTAAGATAGTATATTTGTAGGGAAGGTTTAAAAATAATAATATGCATGGCAATTTAGGGAAATTGTACACATATTGTTCATTACCCTTTTGTCAGGCAAATAATTAGACAAAAGTGACTGCGAAGGGGCCACAAGATCCTCCAACAGGGAAACCAAGGACCCTGCTCTTTCCTAGGACACATGCAAGACTACCCACTTTAAGCTTTAATTTATTGTTAAGATATCCTGACAAAATGGGAGCTTAGCTAAACCAGAAAAGTCTAGGTTACAGCCATGGGCACAGACAGCCCTGAGCTATGCAACCCCACATGTCAATCACAGATGCCAACCATGAGTGTCATGGTCACATCACCAGTCAATATCCCTCATACTTTACAGATAAAAGCCACAAACCGGAAGAAAGGGTGTCACATCCTCTCTACACTTGCCCATTCCCCTCGTGGAAGTACTCTAACGAAATTCTGCCTCATTATCACTACTATTCATCACTCTGTCAGTACAAAAAGAAGGGAGGCAAGCTGGCTGTTGCCATTTTTAACTATGATTATTAATACATACATTTAAAAATAGATTTCTAGGGCCTGTGCTGTGGTTAAACATCTGCCTGTGGTGCCAGTATCGCATGTGGGCACTGGTTCAAGTCCCAGCTGCTCCACTTATGATCTGGCTCCCTGTTGATGGCCTGGGAAAGCAGTAGAAGATGGCTCAACTGCTTGGGCCCCTGTACCCATGTGGGAGATCCAGAGGCAGCTCCTGGCTCCTGGCTTTGGATCAGCCCAGCTCCAGTCGTTGCAGCCAGCTGGGGTATGAATCAGTGGATGGAAGATCTCTCTCTCTCTCTCTCTCTCTGTCTCTCCCTCGCTCTGTCTGTAACTCTGCTTCTCAAGTAAATAAATAAATCTCTAAAAAAATAATTTCTGTGATATGATATTCTAAAGTATTCACACTGGTCACCCAGTTGCCAACATAATTTCATACATTATCCCATTTGCTTCTGAAGTAAGCCATAAGGATAGATATTACTCACCTATTATTCTTTTATTTGTTAGAAAGTTTTTTTTTCATTTTTTAGATTATTTACTTGAAAGTCAGAGTTAGAGAGAGGAGAGGCAAGAGAGAGAGAGGTTCTCCATACACTGGCTCATTACCCAGTTGACCACAATGGCTGGAGCTGTGCTGATCTGAAGCCAGGAGCCAGGAGCTTCTTCCAGGTCTCCCACAATGGGTGCAGGGGCTCAAGGACTTGGGCCATCCTCTACTGCTTTCCCAGGCCATAGCAGAGAATTGGATTGGAAGTGGAGTAGCTGAGACTTGAACTGGTGTCCACATGGGATGCTGGCATTGCAGGCAGTGGCCTTATTTGCTATGCCACAGCACTGGCCCCTTGTTAGAAAAGTTGTACAAAATCTTCAGCTACCCAAGACCAGGAAGTTTCTCAAGGTGAAATCACAAGCTTTGGCCTCATTTGGCATTCCTGAGACACTTCCGTGGCCAGGGGGAATAATCTCAAGTCCCGTCTCTTCAGCTTATCCTCCTCTTGGGTACTCCACTTCCCCACCTTCATTTGTCTACCTTCTTGCTTCACGAGACAATTTGTTAACACGGGTAGTTTTTCATCTGAGGTAACTCTGATATTAAAGATGGGAATGATATGAGGAGTCCTGAAGAATTAACTGTTAGTACTGGAGAGAAAAGATTCATTATTATTTGTGGCTAAAGCATAGAAATATTGTTATTACATCACACACACACACAGTGAGAGAGAATGGAGTTTTACTTATTAATTTTATTTTATTTATTATTTATACAAATAAGTTATGGTGTGTTAAATAAAACTGTCAAGAAGTGCTTTTTAAAGAGCTTCCTTGGTAGATCAAAAATTGAGCTGGTTACATTAAACAATGTGGGGTGAAATATCACTGTGTCATGGTAGGGATTTGGCTGTACTTCCATTAGGAGGAGTCATAAGGTTAAATTTTACGTGCTACAATAGTAAATTCAACTTCTAATTTTATTTTAATGTTTTTAATACTCAAGTGTTTATTTTTCAAAAATGTGGGAATGGCATGCAAGGTCCAGATCCAACGTTACTTTGAGAAACAGGAAGAAATGTATGACTAGCGGCTAAGTGGTTACTTTTCAATTATGGGGCTTTGAGGAAACAGAAGGATGATCAAGATGATCTTAACCTTATATTATGCACTGTGGAGGGCCAACTTTTGAAAAATGTCACCAAAGGACTGAGGGATACAGTTAGCATGAAGAAATGATCCTTTAAAAAAAAGACTTAATGACCTTTAGGCTTTAGAAAATCTTTGATTGGATTTGCTTTTTTTTTTTTTTTTTTTTTTTTTTACAGGCAGAGTTAGACAGTGAGAGAGAGAGAGAAAGGTCTTCCTTCCATTGGTTCATCCCCCAAATGGCCGCCATGGCCGGCGCACTGCGCCAAGCCGAAGCCAGGAGCCAGGTGCTTCTCCTGGTCTCCCATGTGGGTGCAGGGTTCAAGCACTTGGGCCATCCTCCACTCCATTCCAGGGCCACAGCAGAGAGCTGGACTGGAAGAGAAGCAACTGGGACAGAATCCAGCGCCCCAACTGGGACTAGAACCCGGGGTGCCGGCGCCGCAGGCGGAGGATTAGCCAAGTGAGCTGCGGTGCCAGCCTGTGATTGGATTTGATCTGTTTACTCTTGGACAAATAGCACTATGTAGTAAAAAGGGTGGCCTCGGGAGTCAGACTGCTTCAAATCAGTGCTTCATTACTCTGTACATGAGAATCTCTATGAAAATTACTGACTTTCTCAGTTTCAGTTTCCTTATCTGTAACACAGATAAGGATCTTTAAAAGACAGAATAGTAGTACAGTCAAGTGAGAAAATTAAATGAAAACATCTATTACAATATCAGTCTCAGAGGAATAAAAGCAATGAATAAAAGTAATTTTGGCTGTCTATCAGACAAATATTAAATGAAGGGCTGGGGATGACAGGAACAGGACAACATTCCTTGAAAATGTATGCCTAATAAATCTGAAAGGAATTCATTTTATTTTCAAAAAATACAATAGGCGCCAGCACTGTGGTGCAGCAAGTTAATGCCCTGTCCTGAAGTGCTGGCATCCCATATGGGCGCCAGTTCTAGTCCCGGCTGTTCCGCTTCCGGTCCAGCTCTTTGCTGTGGCTGGGAAAGCAGTGGAAGATGGCCCAAGTCCTGAGGCCTCTGCATCCATTGTGGGAGACTTGGAAGAAGCTCCAGGCTCCTGGCTTTGGATCAGCGCAGCTCCGGCCATTGCTGCCAATTGGAGAGTGAACCATTGGATGAAAGACCTCTCTCTCTCTCTCTGCTTCTCCTCTCTCTGTGTAACTCTGACTTGCAAATAAATAAATAAATCTTTAAAAAAACAATATTAATAAAATTGGATCAGGATAAATATCATGTATAATAAAAATACAAAAGTGGCATAATAAAAATTATTAGAGATTCTCAGAAGTCTGTCATATTAAACTTTCCATTTCTTTTTCAGAATAGTGATCTGTGAGTTTATGTTTAGTGACACTGCCTTAAATAAACATCATTTGAAAAGTTCTCTATATAAGTTATATCAATATACTCTAGAATATTTTGTAATGCATTGGAATTATTTACACATACACCATATCTAGGGATAATAACAGCACAAACAACAGAGATTGTCATTAGGACTAAATGAGTTATGTCAAGCAAGAAAAACAAAATAGCCTGGCCCTTGTAAACACTCAATAAACATCACTATGACAATTAAATAATAAACCTGAATTATTTATAATAGAAACAGCTCTCTGAAGTGAGAGTTACGAAGTAACCAGAAATCCACAAGGTGGCTCTCAAGGCTTGGCTTTTAAACACTATGGAACTGTATTTTAGCTTGACAGAAATGAAATAAGACTTGGGATTACCAAGTTGACTTCTCAAAGACTGTCATAAATTTGAGATTAATAAATAAATGGAAGAATATACAGCTAAATAATAAATATTATGGGATAAAAATTTCATAAAATGCATAAAGTTTGTAGGTCTAAATTGAAAGAATCTGATGTACAGAATGCCTGGCAATAGCATACCATACTCAGAATTTAAAATATAAATATAAAATGGTGAAATTTACACTAAAGTCATGACAAATACATTTTACTAAGACAATTATTATGAAAGGGCCAGCAGCTGTTCAGCAAACAATTGGATAAATCTAAAGATACTGAAGCTACTTTCAGTTTATGCCAATAGATTTTTAATTTCAAAACTTATTTTCATAACTGGGGTAAATACATTTTTTCTGAAAAGGGACAGAGAGTAACTTACAGACTCCATCACAACTAGCCAATTCTGTATTATACAACTGAAATGTGTATAAAATCACCTACAGATCCACTAAAACACAGATTCTTAGTTAGCAAATCTGGGGTGGGACCTGAGGTTCTACTTTGCTAACCAGGTCTCAGGTGATCCCAATGCTTTCTGGTCCTCTGAGCTCACAGTGAATAGTGAGACAATTGTTTTCAAATGTATTGGTCTCAATCTCTTTACAGTCATAAAGTCTTTACGAGCCCTAGCAATTAAATGTGAGAAACTTAAAAATTTTATCCATTAACTCTTTAAATAACAATAACAAACCCATTAGACATTTTTAAGAAATTTAACTGCATTTTATATTTTAACTATAAAGAGCAGGATGAAACACTTCAATTAAAGTCACAGGGACAGAAATGATAGGTGAATACAGCATGCAGCAGGACCTTTTCAAAGATCATTTAGTCAAGAAAAAAGTTAAGATTACAACATGATAAATCTATCTAATTATTTCTTGGAAACTAGAGATGGTGCATCTTTTACATATAAAATATCTGCATACATGGCACATATTGTGCTTTAGCTCATGTCCTCTTGCTGCCATTTGTTCCTTACCTGTTTTTCTGCGTGTCCATATTCAGGTCCTTGGGTAGGTAAAAAGCAGGACATCTGCCCACAATTTTTTGCTCTTTCTATTAGAGACATAGCTGTTCTCACGGTAGCATTTCGAGCATGTACAAACACCATGACCTAAAACAGAGAACAATGGTATATTTAATTTTCCAATCTAATAAATTACAGGTTAAAATTAGCTTGAAAATCATGCTATATAAATAACCATAAATTTTTCAAAATATAGTTCCTAATTTATGAATATTTCAAAACAAAATAAGATAAAGCAATTTAAATAAAATTCAAGAACAAGACTTTATTTTAGCCTTTTATAAACTGGTAAAAGTTAGAATTTAATGAATTCTACAAAATTTAGCATTTAATTTTTGCATTTCTCCTTTGAAGACAAGATTCACTGTCGCAACTGTTTATTTCAGGGACAGAGTATGGAAATATGGAGAGGATGATTTCTCCTTTGATGATTTCTACACTGAATGAAATTTCCAGATACATAAAGATGTTTAAAGAAATTCAAAGCAATAAAGAACACACCTGTTTGCATGAAATAATATCTAAAAACAAAAACCCAAAATATTGCCGGCGCCGTGGCTCAACAGGCTAATCCTCCGCCTTGCGGCGCCGGCACACCGGGTTCTAGTCCCGGTCGGGGCACCGATCCTGTCCCGGTTGCCCCTCTTCCAGGCCAGCTCTCTGCTGTGGCCAGGGAGTGCAGTGGAGGATGGCCCAAGTGTTTGGGCTCTGCACCCCATGGGAGACCAGGATAAGCACCTGGCTCCTGCCATCGGAACAGCGCGGTGCGCCGGCCGCAGCGCGCTACCGCGGCGGCCATTAGAGGGTGAACCAACGGCAAAGGAAGACCTTTCTCTCTGTCTCTCTCTCTCTCTCTCACTGTCCACTCTGCCTGTCAAAAAAAAAAAAAAAAAAAAAAAAAAAAAAAAAAAAAAACCCAAAATAAAGAGCTAACAGGACTATTGGAGAGGAAAATATCTTGAGAAACACCTGAAATTTTGTGTTTTGGTAGGCTTTTCCATAGGACTGTTCACAAAGTGACTATGCAAATCTGATCTCCGGTAGAGACATGCTGTCTGGATGTGAGGTAGAAAGTACTTTCAGGGACAGTCACCAGGCAAGGTGTGAATACAGTGGAAGAGGATATAATAATGGAGTGATCCCAGTAGTCTGCCTTTGCTGCCTATCAGTGCCTGCTTTCTCTCCCCAGGAATATTCCTTCTTTGGCTCCACTTCCTTGCTAAACCAGCTCAATCTCAGCCTTCCAAAGATCTGTCACAAGACACAGATAACTTTATTCTTTCATACAGATCAACAGCCTTTCCCAATTCTTTATAGTGTGAATAAATGCAGCATTACACAACTTTGACACTGTTACCAAAATGAAACAAAAGATCTAAGGACAAGTATGGGTGTCATGAATGACAAGTTTCCAACCAAACTGCCATCCCTTAGCATTTTCCTTAGGCCTGAGCCAGAGTTCTTAAATCTTGTCTTTCTAATACCTTAATATTTTTAAATTCTTCTTAATACCTCTTTATATTCCTCTGTTAATTATGTTTTTCTGGAAGGTACTACATTAACATTATTTACAAGCCTACATATCTAAAGGCTATGCAAGCAATGTTTTAGTCAGGGAATTGATAGGCTCATGTGAGTGGACCAATAGAAAAGGATAATTCTGAGGACTAGCAAACATGAAAAAGAGGATGAGACTGAGATTTGACAAGACTGGAGACAGGGGAACCTAAAGCACTGTTACAAATTTAGTCAATAGCAATCCTATGTTTATAAATTTGTCCACGTATCAGAAAGATTAAAATCCACAGTAGAGCAAAATCACCAGTAACAATCACCCAAGAAACTGGAATGCTTAAATAACTAATAGTCTTCAAGGGTACAAAGTAAAAAGGAGAACAGATAATTTGGAGAAGATCATAATTTCCCCAAATGAAAAAACTTCCAAAGCGTAAAGAAGTATTGCAAGTCATAAGGAGACATTTAACATAAGCTAATCTCAGTAATCAAAGGCATAAAGCTTGAGATTTCACATTTTAACAGAGCTCTAACTTATTTGCTGATACTGATGCATTTTGAAAAGAAATTTGATTATAAAACTATTTTAAAAGAGTGTACTATTGGAAGTTATTTCAGGGAGGTTTGCAAGTACTTGAAAGTTTCTTCTGTTTTCCTTACTTTCAAGTAGAGAAAACAAATCTGATTTGGATAGGTCTCTAGCTTGCATGGGTCACATCTTTGCCATACAGGATGTTGAGAGATACCATTCAATTAAAAATTAAAAAGAATTTAATTAAAAAAAAACAAATTAAAAAAGAAATTATCTTTTAAGCTCAAGTTGTGGTTTTTTCATAATTACTCACTTAAGTTATTTAATGCCCCGCTGAAGCTTTATTAGTTCAGAATCTGTCAAACTCTACCAACCTATCTCTTGAAAAAGGTGGCACATATATTTGACTTTCTTTTAATAGAAAAGGCAAATTTTTTTCTTCTTACATACATTTCATCATACACAAAAGCTCATTAACCCTCAACATTAAATTTTAAGACAATCTGAATAAAATATTTTTATCATCCAAATATCTTTGAGTACATAGAATCAAGCCCTAAGAAAACTGCAAAAGAGAGACAAGGTCTCTGGAGCTAAGAATACAGTATGATGGGTCAGGTAAAAACAAATATTTTATATCTGATAAACATTTACTGGTCATGTACGTGTAAAATACTGTTAAAAGGAGACATATGAAAATAGGAAAGACACAGTCCCTCCCATGCAAGTAGTGAAATAAGAATGAACAAACTGAGGCAAAGTGTTGGGTGCAGAAGTCGTCACCACTCAGGACAACCATATTGCATATTGGAATGCCTAGTTTGAGTCCCTCTTCCAATCTGGTTTCCTACTAATGCATGCCTGGGAGGCAGCAGATAGTGACTCATGTACTTGGGTCCCTGCCACCCATGTGGGAGACCCAGATGGAAACCTAAAACTCCTAGGTTCAGCCTGGTACCATCCTGGTGTAGTGAGTATTTGGAGAATGAGCCAGTGGATGGAAGATCTGTCTCTCGTGTCTCTGCTGTTTGAATTTAAAAAAATGTAAAGAAATTTTCTCAAAAACTGTACAAATAATTTAGGCAGCTGAAACAAAGGATGAATGGAGTATGGATAAAGGGGGACTCTGTAAACACTGAACTAGTGGGTCTCCATTTGCTCACTGAAAGATATTTTACAGAGTAAATATTTACATGCTGGTATTGTACGGACAACAGAGATACAATGATAACTATAATGCAAGGTTCCAAACTGGAACACTATTATGAGGTGAAAAGAATCACTAGGACAAACATCTTAATTGGCTGTAGAAGCAGCATACATGTTGCATAGAGGAGGTTAAACTACTATTTGACATATTTAACTTTGGTAACTTTAGTGTTAGCTTGAAGAAGTACATTCTCTTCCAAAGTTTCTTACACTGAGACCAGGAACTAATTCATCAGGATCCCTGCTGATGCTTGTTAAAATAGATTTTTGAGTCTTTACCTAAAATCAACTGAACAAGACTATCAAGGGTAGGGTGCATAAGTTGAATTATTAATAAATGCTGAAGGCCGGCGCCGTGGCTTAACAGGCTAATCCTCTGCCTTGCGGCGCCAGCACACCGGATTCTAGTCCCGGTTGGGGCGCCGGATTCTATCCCGGTTGCCTCTCTTCCAGGCCAGCTCTCTGCTGTGGCCCGGGAAGGCAGTGGAGGATGGCCCAAGTGCTTGGGCCCTGCACCCCATGGGAGACCAGGAGAAGCACCTGGCTCCTGGCATTTGGATCAGCGAAATGCGCTGGCCGCAGTGGCTATTGGAGGGTGAACCAACGGCAAAAAGGAAGACTTTTCTCTCTGTCTCTCTCTCTCTATCCACTCTGCCTGTCAAAAAAAGAGAAAAAATAAATAAATAAATGCTGAGATGACCACTGTACTATGCATAAGTTAATGATTACCACCAACTTAACTTTTCTCCCCAAAGTTTTAAGAACTTTAGAAGGAAACATAAATAAATACAGATTTTTAAAAATCCAATACACTGTATATATGTTTTGAACTATTGTACTATGCTCATACGTATGTACAGATATGATGTGTCATGTAGGGATTTGGTGAAGTGGTTAAGTCACCATTTGGGATGCCTGCATCCCATGTCACAGTGCCTGGGTTTGGGTCTTTACTCTCAATTCATGGTTCCTTCTATGGGAGGAGGCATTGGTGATGGTTCAACTACTTGGGTCTCTGTTATCCCTGTGGGAGACTAGGAATGAGTTCTGAGCTCCTGACTTTGGCCCTGCCCAGCTCCAGCCATCAGGAGTTGGAGAGTGAATCTGTGAGTAAGGTCTCTGTCTGTCTCTCTTCATTTCAAATAAAATAAAATGCTGCTATACATCAAACTTAAAAAAAGGAAAAAAAAATGGTGTGCTAATAAAAAAAACAGAAAAAATACCAAATAACTTCTTATAATCTATCTTCATTTGTCTATACCTATGAGTTATTAGCAAATTTTAGGATATTTTATATAATCAGTATGGCCCTGAGATCATTTCCCAGATGGGCCAGGGTATTATAATACTACTAGATTTCTATTCTCCATAATTCAAATGCCACATTATGTAAATCTGGTTGAAATAACAGATATAGAGAACATAAGGGAAAATAAAATATGATCCTAAACCTTCATTAATTATTGCAGTCTGACTTGTCTACTTATCATTTTGTAAATTATTTTCTACAGTAGCCAAGAGAAATATTACTTACAACTTTAAGTAGCAATCTCTTTTTATTAAAGTATCCATCATGTCTTGTTCAGTAAAATAAACTATTTTTCTTATTAAGAATTTTCTGTCTGGAGGCTCCAACAGAAGTCATTACAAGGTTTTGGGTGACCATAAACATATTTGATTTTATGGTTTGTTAATTTGGTTAATTAATTTAAATAGACTTATATGGAAATTATAGCAGAGAGGATGGTATTGTTTCATTTGGCAGAAATAACTCCAAAATCATCTTAGAAATACTTTTGGTAACTGAGAAGCAGTTAAATGTGCATATGTCATTAAAGTAAAATTGGAATTGTAAGATCACGTTAAAAATTATGCTGAATTTAGATTGGATTGTTTTATAAGCTGTTTAAGCTTTTGTTTGAGGTTAGGGTACACATTTTAAAATATTTTACATGGCTATTTTTAGTTTAAAAAATCATTTAATTTCAAAATGTATAATGGAATCAGCCTTGTTCTAGCAAATAAAGTATGTGAATTTCAGTTCTGGTCTTACTATTTGACTTCTCAAAGAAACTGTTCTTCATATAAGATGCTGATTTAAATTAATGAAAGAGTAAAAATTCAGATAATAATTACTGAAAAAAGTGGAAGGTTTAAGTCACTGATATTGTGTCAGACTGTATTCAAAGGAAAGAACTATGTAAAAAACAAAAATTCTACGTTAGGTTTAATACATACCAGTGTGATCTAGGATAAATTATTTCACTTTCTCAATTCTTAATTCCCAAAAAGAACAGATAATGATATCATGTATCTTAGGATTACCATAAAGATAAAAGGATATCATGGAAGTGAAAAGATATTTTTAGTAAGGCAATGGCTTACAATTTTAGAAAGCTTCAACAGCACCTGGCTCTTTCGTTAAGTATACAGATTATTGATTCTCTGCCCTGATTAGGTAGGTCTGGGATAAGCCAAGAGATTACATTATTAAGAAGCTCCAAGAAGTGCTACTATTCTTTTCTGGGAAAACTGACTAGCTGTCATAGCTGGTGTCTAGTCTACCACTATTAGGGTAATAAACATAAATAAAATTAACTTGGCCTAAAAAACCAAATGGTTAAACCAGTATACGATTTTTATAAACTGACACTCATATAACTATTTTTTTCTCTTTTGTGCATGCATATGTGCACATATATGTCTGGGAATATAATTAAAACAGTTACACTTAACAATTTCTGTAAGAAGGTTGAACAAGGTGAATGAGGAATAAAAAATTAATGAGGTATTTGAAAACAAGAGGGAAGAAGCCAAAGATTGCATCTCTCTCTGTCACACTGTCTTTCAGAAAGAAAGATAATAGATATATAGATAGGTAGGTAGGTAGGTAGGTAGGTAGATAGATAGATAGAAAGATAGATTGATAGATAGATTGATTGACTTAAATGTTAAATCTTATGTCAAAATCTCTATCTTGGAAAGTTCTGCTAAGAAGGAAGACCAGGAATGGGAATAATCTGACAAAGATACAACTTCATGGCAGATGGGTGTCCCACAGGAAAATGTTGAGGAATGATGTTTTATATTACATGGTATGTTTGGTATTAGCTGTTGCACAGGTTAAAGGAGACTAGGGGTGGGAAATTTATAGATTCCTGGTTTATGCCTGCACTTGACTAGCAAACTCACTTATTTTTCTTGCTTTCAACTCTTCCCAACTTGCTTAACCTATGTTCTTTAGAATATTAAGTTTAAATAATTTCAAAAAACATGATTCTGAAAGGGGCATCAGCATCAGTGTTCCCTGAGAACTTGATAAAACTACAAATTCTCAGTCTCATCCCAGATCTGAGCCAGAAACTCAGAAAAACTTTTGAAAAGAGAAAAAAGAGAAACTCTCATATGTACATGTGGGGGAGAGGTCTGCTACTATAACGACTGAATTAAAATACAGCTTTTCCTGTATTTTAAAGAGATGCTTTATCTTTTTGAGCATCCAAAAATGTCATATGCCCCTTTCTTAAGGATTTATTACTGGTTACGTTTTATCTTTAAACTATTTTTATGCTTGCCCTAGCTCCTCTTCTAGTCTGAGGTCCTTCAACAAGAACATGATAGGCACTGGGGACATACAGTGGGCAAGCCCAGCAGTGGTCCCTACGGTTTTGGAGTTCATATGTAGTAACTATGGCTACACAACCTTCCTGCTATCATCCAATCAGCGGATATTCAATAACTGACTGCTAAAACTCCAATCTTGCTATCATCTAATCAGTGGATATTCAATAAATGACTGCTAAAACTCCAATCTTAACATTGGTCAGCTTTCATAAAAAACATTTCATTTTGAGCTGAGAGTTTGACTTAAAGCTTATAAACAGGATGTGGACTGAGTTAATATTTTTCCCTGGCACCCTTATTAAAATATATGGTATAAAGCAAATTTCCAAACATTCAACTAGGAAAATTTTCTTTTTAAATTATATTTGTTTATTTATTTATTAGAGAGGTAAAGTAACAGACAGAGAAAGGGAGAGACAGGGAGAAAGGTCTTCCATCCACTTGTTCACTCTCCTAAATGGCCGCAACAGCTAAAGCTGGGCCAATTTGAAGCCAGGAGCCAGGAGCCAGGAGTTTCTTCTAGGTCTCCCTTGTGGGTGCAGGGGCCCAAGCACTTGGGCCATTTTCCACTGCTTTCCCAGGCCATAGTAGAGAGCTGGATTGGAAGAGGAGCAGCCGGGACTTGAACTGGTGTCCACATGGGATGCTGGTGCCACAAGCTGAGTTTTAGTTTACTATGCCACAGTGCCAGCCCCTGGAAAAATTTTCTGGATAGTCCTTTTTTCAACTTATAAGTAAACTTTCCAATGATATTTATTTTTAAAAACCTATTTATGTAATTTATTTGAAAGGAGTGAGAAGGAGTGAGGGAGAGACGTATCTTCCATCTGCTCATTCACTCCTCAAATAGTCAAACAGTCAGCGCTGAGTTAGGAGGAAGCCAAGACCCAGGAATCCTATCCACGTATTCCACGTGGGTGGCAGGAACTCAAGTACTCAAACCATCATTCACTGCTTCCTAGGCCCATCAGCAGGGAGCTAGGGTAGAGGCGGAACTGCTGAACGCAGATGTGGGATATGGGATGTGGGCATCTCAAGTGGCCACTTTACCCACTGTGCTACAATGACGGCCCGTCTAGTAATATTTAATGGACAAAAATTAGTCAATTTAGTCTTTTGATACTATTGTGCAAATGTGTGTACATGTTATAATGCAAGGCTGAAATTCTGTAATTTTAAAAACAATTTGTGAAATAAAATATACTGAGGTATTCTAAAAACAAGAACAAACAAAAAACCCAAATTCTGGATTTTTAAGTCAAAGACAGTTTCTAAACAAAAGCCACCTATGTTAAAAATGAATCAAATTAATCAACCAAAATAATGTACTATTGATGGGCATGAATAAGAATGCATTCTTTGATGGGAATGGAAGGGGAGAGCGAGTGGGAGGGAGGAGGGTTGCGGGTGGGGGGGAAGTTGTGTGGGGGGGAAGCCTTTGTAATCCATGAGCTGTACTTTGGAAATTTATATTCACTAAAAAAAAAAAAAAAAAAAAAAAAAAAAAAGAATGCATTCTTACTTTTTGGAAAAGTAGAAAATTTGACACCATTATATTTAGATTACATCAATAAAACTATTACAACTGAAAACAGGGTGAAACATCTGTTTTATTAATCATAACAATTAGCATTTAATAGCTAGTATTTATAATCAGATATCCCAGACCATCTATTAATGCATAGTTTTGTCTTTTCAAGAAAGATCTGTTTAAATATTATTAGATCTGCCATTATAATATAAACTACAGAAATAGGGTTACTTTATCCTGCCCTAGACAAATGGGAGAACTCTAGTTCCCTGACCAGTCTTCATGCATTACATTATGTAAATAAGCCAAGGAAAGTCATCTACAGTAAAGAGAAGAGGTTCGCAGCTCCACGCTGGATAATTAGATCCACACTCTGCAGTTCAGAGCCAGTCCTGGTCTCATGCCGTGAAGCCGCAGTTCCTCTCAAGACACTGAAGCTTTTCGGTGATAAACAGATCTGAGCTACCACTACTGAGTTGTATTTGGGGCATAACTCTGAATGTGAAACATATCCCTCACCAATTTGGCTAAAGGAATCATTTTACTATTTATCAACTTGTGTGTTTCAGTTGTGGAGAGCTTTAAATGCTATGCTTAGTTAAATCTATAAAGCTTTTTATTTTCTAAAACCCTATAATACTTGTTATCAAAATGTGCAATAATAAAAACTCCTGGAGGACACAGAAAGTATCATGACGACTCCCTCTCTCTCTCTCTCTGTATATATAAAAATACTTCTAGGTAAGCCCACTTTACAAAGTATTATCTTATAATAAATTTCCCATACACCAGGACACTGGACATGCATAAACTTACATGTATTTATAACATGCAGAAGAAAACAAACATCATCAAGTACACTAATTTTATCTGCTCATAATTACACAAATTTAATATATGATCTATCTTTGGGGTTTCAGAAAAATTTCTTGGCAATTTAGGCTTAACTCAACAAATCCTTACCTGTATCAGACTAATTTATACAACATACAAATTTATTTGGCGCACCAGAACTATGTAAGAATCATGCAGGCCTATGTTTAAATTATATATAATATACTACATTAACTTGGGCAGAATTTACTTGTGCTTTAGTTTTCTTTTTTTTTAAATTTTTTTTTTTTTGACAGGCAGAGTGGACAGTGAGAGAGAGAGACAGAGAGAAAGGTCTTCCTTTGCCATTGGTTCACCCTCCAATGGCTGCCGCAGCCGGCGTGCTGAGGCCGGTGCACCACGCTGATCTGAAGCCAGGAGCCAGGTGCTTCTGGTCTCCCATGGGGTGCAGGGCCCAAGGACTTGGACCATCCTTCACTGCACTCCCGGGCCATAGCAGAGAGCTGGCCTGGAAGAGGGGCAATCGGGACAGAATCCGGTGCCCTGACAGGGACTAGAACCCGGTGTGCCGGCACCGCAGGCGGAGGATTAGCCTACTGAGCCGTGGCACCGGCCTGTGCTTTAGTTTTTTTAATCCATAAAATGGAGATAATAACACCTACTTTGTAAAGCTGCTGTAGGGATAACAAATAAAGTCTGGCATCTAGAAAGTGGATCATTTGGTAGGAGAATCTTCAATTGCTTTACACAGGTTTCCTTTATATTGACCTCAGATCTGCTCTCTTTAGATCCCATTCACTGGGATCAAGACCAGTGCTGCTCTGTGAGGCAATGGGAAACAAGCTGTACCTCCTTTTACACGTGGTAATTCTTCAAATATTTTGACTGCCATCAGAGCTCCAGAATTACTTTTTTTTTCTGAACTAAACATCACCAGTTCTCAATGCTATCTCTCATAAATGATGGTTTTCATGGTTCATATTAGATGAGTTTTATGTTCTTCATGCTCTTTCAACAATGAAAAGTAAGCATTCAAGCAAGATAATTTGCTGAATAATTAATTTGTTTAATTTTACATATCCTTTACGACTAAAGCGTTCTCAACTTAACTATCTTGTACTGTCATGGATGTATCAATCTGAACATCAATTCTACTTATCTAGAAACCTGGAAGAGTTTAAAAGGCATATGATAGCACCCATTTTAACATTTTTAAAAAATTTAGTAACTTCAACATACACTTTTCTAAAAAAGTATTTTTTACTTTTACTTGCATTTTTAAGAAACTTATTGAGAATTATTGTGATTTTACAGATTTTTCATGCATATAACTGTTAATTTCCTTAGGTATAGATATTTTTGGTTGGAGCTTACAAACATATTATCTGTACTATCATCTCTTTTTAGGGAAACAGTTTAAATGAATATGTCAGTTTTGAGGGGGTAAGACAATAGAAGAGAAGTTCTTGTATCAACTCCTACAGTTCTTGTAGCAACTCCAAATCTTATTAGATACTTGATTTTAGGCACAGTATTATGCTTAGTTTTATCATCTGGAAGCTAAGTAGTGGGACCAGATCAACTTCCTGATGCTTTAGGAGATTCAATGACAAAATAAACATAATGATGATCTATTAAAATCTACAATTAAAATACTTTTCATTTGAAATAAAATTATTGGAGATCTGATCAGAAGACATTAATATGATATAACCTACAATTTAAGGGAAAATTAGAATACTATTCATCTTAATTTCTAAATAAATAATGCATCTTAACAGTATTTTGACAATTATTTTAAAAGTAATAAAATATTTATACAATATGAATTTATTTTAATATATTTACGCTTATTTATCGAATACAGTCTTCTTTATTAACAAGTTTTGATACATCCACAACTGTTACTTAAGCTAAAAGCATTTATTTGAAAACTTGATTTTGTATTGATTTTTATATAAAAAGCATTTACCCAAATCAGCAAACTGGTAGACATATGTTTGGGTCTGTAAAGTGAAGACAGTATTAGTTGTGAAAATATCTGAATATATATAAGGAATTCACCACTAGTGAGGAAGACTTATAATTATGTGGAGCTGTGAAATAGTGTATCCTCTATTCCTGGGTCAGCCCTAGTTTGTAAAGCTGGTACAGTATTTTCAGGGTCAGGTTTCTCTTATATGTGCAAATATTTGACTTTATACCTGATTTGAGGGAATGAAGGAATCACAGTTGACTTGTACATTAAAAAAATTACATTTGAATATTTCTAGTATATTCAATTAGTATATCTAATTAGTATTCACTCAATATATCCAATGATTCAAGCTCGTATGTTAGGCCCATAACAGAAATTCACTGTTTGCTTGGCCAATACATACATGGACAAAGCGGAAAAAGAAATACAATATCTGTAAGAGAAACTAAGTTGATACTCCATGTAAAACATGTCTACTTGGTGTTACTAGCGAACTGAAACCACTAATCTTTACATCAATTATGAAAAATTAATGTAGGGCAGTATTTTAAAACTCGTTTTGGCAATGGAATTGTTTTTCTATTACACACTTCTGCAAGAGCTTAATTATTAAAACAATTAAAGAAACTGAGTAGATCTAAGAGAATTAAATCTCTAGTCCCTCTTCCAAACAATATAACTCCTCCCATTTTCAAGCTCATGACAACTATTCCTGGTACTTCAGAATACCAGGTTGAAGCAGTCTAAAACTGACAGCTATATAGTAGGAAATCTTGCAGTGGAACGGGACAACTCAAAAGTTAATTCCAAGTCTGGAAACTGAAAAGTACAAGATAAACCTAGAAGATTCTCTTTCATCAAAAAAGAAGGTAGTGCCCTAAGAATGATGGGAACATGTGAAAAGGATAAAGAAGCATGTTGTATGTGAAATGCACATGAGCTTTGGAGAGCCATGGGTGAGTTACTATGGTTTGAACAGCCTTTGGCTCTTCCACTGAAACAGACATTTAAGTCCCAAAGTTACGGAATGATAATGCTGATGAGGTAGAGGCTTGACCAATTATGGTGTCTGAAGGTGCTGCATTTACAAGGTGATTGGACTGGACTGGATAGCACGGGAGGAGCACCACAGTTGAGTCATAATGGTTTTATAAACAGACACCTCCTGGATAGCTTGATGTCTCCCTCTGCTTCCTGGCTGCTCATCATGTGATCATTTCTCTGCACATGATCTGACATAGGTAACCTTCACCTCAATCATATGCCTGGACAATGGAACCACCCAGTCTTGGACTGTGACGCTCCAAAACCATGAGTGAAAATAAAACATTCTTTTATAAATTAGGTCCTCTCAGGCATTTCAGTTGTAACAACAAAAGCTGGCTAATATAGTCACTTAAAACTTAATTGGCTGTCCTCATGATTTCAAAAATACAACTGCAAGATAGGGAAAACCAAAAATCATAGTTAAAAAAAAAAGAGAGTAGAGGGCAAGCATTTGGTATAGTGGTTAAGACACAGCTTGGAATGTCTAATTCCACATTAGACTGTCCCATATTGGCTCTGTTCTTGATTCTAGCCTCCTGCTAATACACAATCTGAGAGGCAGCAGGTGATGGCTCAAGTAGTTGGGTAACTGCCACTCAAGTGGGAGACCTGGCTTGAGTTTCCAACTCAAGGTTTCCAAACTGGCCCAAATCCAGCTGCTGAAGGCATTTAGGGAATGAATCAGCAAATAAGAGATTTCCCTGTCTCCTTCTTTCTCTCTCTCTCAAATAAGTAAATAAAGATTTTTTTTTTTTTTAAGAAACAGTGAAATCAGGGTCCATGGCAATAAGACAAAAGGCATAGTTGAGAAAGTATGCAGAGTGCATATAGCAAAAAAGTTTTTTCCTTTTTATAGATTTGTTTTTTCTTAATAGACTACTATGACCCAATGTTTTAGCATAGTATACATTCTTTCAAGAAACATTTCAATTTCACTGGATGATAATTCTCCATGAAGTTCTTGGTGCTACTATATGGTCAGGGCTTCCAGAGCAATGGACATTACAATGCTATAAAACAGAGGATGCTTTATTCCCCTAAAGCCATTTTCTTCAATTCTAAGGGTAATAATGACTAGAGACTATTATCTTAAATCCCAAGGAGCCACCTCGTGACATTCCAGGGCACAGCCCTTCCCATCTTCCACAAGAGATGATTTGTTTACATTCTAAAGTAACAGATAAGGACTCCGTGTGTATCAGGTGGTCTACGTCTTTCTCCAGAAGGGAGAATAAGAAAATTTGTTCACGGTTTGTATGGAAACTCAGTGTCATCATTTTGTAACTCCTTTCCTATGGAATAGTCCATGCACATACAGACGTGGGTGCAGGGGCCCAAGGACTTGGGCCATCTACTGCTGCCATCCCAGGCCATAGCAGAGAGCTGGATCAGAAGAGGAGCAGCTGGGACTAGAACTGGCACCCATATGGGATGCCGGCGCTTCAGGCTAGGGCTTTAACCTGCCTTGCCACAGTGCTGGCCCCATGCTAACTATTTTTTTGCAAAGATGGCAAGAAAATACATTGGGTAAAAGAAAGTCTTTTCAATAAATGCTGCTGGCAAAAATGGATACACATATGTTGGTATACATATATATGTATATATTTGTAGATATACCTATGTATAGCTGATATACAAAGAATCAACTCAAGATGGATCAAAGACATAAATATAAGACCTGAAAATTTAAGTCTATCTATACTTACTATTATCTTTTTTTTCTTAGATTTTTAAATTTTTTTTTTTATTTTGACAGATAGAGTGAGAGAGAGACAGAGAGAAAGGTCTTCCTTCCATTGGTTCACCCCCCAAATAGCTGCTATGGCCGGAGCTATGCCAATTTGAAGCCAGGAGCCAGGTGCTTCCTCCCGGTCTCCCATGTGGGTGCAGGGGCCCAAGGACTTGGGCCATCCTCCACTCTTTTCCTGGGCCAAAGCAGAGAGCTGGACTGGAAGAGGAGCAACTGGGACTAGAACCTGGCACCCATATGGGATGTCAGCACCGCAGGTGGAGGATTAACCAAGTGAGCCACAGTGCCGGCCCCTATACTTACTATTATCAACAAAAAATCTGGGAATAGATTTATAGAATGTACAAGGATAGAATTAAACTAAGTATATATCTTCAAAATTCCTACACATAATTCTGAGACACACTATTCCACTGTGCTTTGTCAATTTGTGCTGTAATTACAAAAACTACTCATTAGTGATCTAAAAGCTATTTTAAAGATCAAATTCCTAAATATACAGACAGCCTTGTATATTTGTATACGTGGCAGGAGAAAATAGGATACATTTCAGAAGCAGTAGCAGGATTGCAGGTGATGGGATATGGAATGAAGGTAATTCAGCCTTTTCTTTTTTAATCTTTGCATTTACTAGTTACAAGAATGAAATGGGTCAGTAATCTGAAAATTCTTCAAGACATTAGGGAAAAATTAATGTTAAAATCAATTAAGTAAAATGCATTACTAATATTCTCCATTAAAAATTATTTCCTTTGAAAAAGAGAACAGTATTACAAGGTTAAAAAATAAACTTGTGTAAAATTTTAAGAACATAATTAATTATTTTAGGTATATTTCAGAAAAATGAAAGTTTGTTTTCCTAAAAATATAATTTTAAAACGAGTTCAAAAGTGACTTCTTAAAGGCCAGAAGAATAAAAATAAAAGAAGATTATCTTAAAGTTACTGGTGGCACAAATATAAATGAAAAAAAGTTAAGTTTAATGGATATTTTAAATCAGAAGAAATACAACGTAATATTAACAGAAAGGATTATAACTAGAAGAAATAATAAAGAGAGAAATCACATAATGAAAAATTTTCCAGGAAATGAAATATTTTCCAAGAAAACCCTATCTCTTTCACTGATCCTCACAGCCTACAGAGGAAAAAACAAATTCCTTAATAAGACAATCAAAGCTACCTATGGTGTTCCACATCTCCAAGCTTTTCCCCCCTTAGCCTCAATATTCAACATACCATGGACCTAATGATTATCTTCTTGATTTTTTCTGAGGTTGTTTTGTCCTCTTATCTTTTAAGGATGAGGTGAGGGCTTAAGAAATTACTTCACCTTCCACTCACTCACTATCACATCTACCTGAGCACCACTACTGTGGACACCAACTATGTACTAGGTATCAGTGAGGTAGGAGAATATAATGGTGAATGCAAAACAGTTACATTCCCTTTCCTGTGGAACTTATGATCCTATAAGGAAGAATGACATTATTTAAAAAAAAAAAACCAGGAAAATACAAAAGTATAGCTAGAAATATAGTGTTATTATAGCTCATAACAGGGAGTTGAAAGGATCAGGGTGATTGTCTAAGAAAGATGAAGGGGGTGGGGCTCATGCTGTTGTATAGCAGGTAAAGCTGCTGCCTGCAGTGCCAGCATCCCATAAGGGCATTGGGCTGCTCCACTTCTGATCCAGCTCTCTGCTTTGGCCTGAGAAAGCAGCAGAAGATAGCTCAAGTAGTTGGGCCCCTGTACCATGTGGGAGACCCAGAAGCAGCTCCTGGCTCCTGGCTTCTGATCAGCACAGCTCCGGCCCTTGTGGCCAATTGGGGAGTGAGCCAGAAGATGGAATTCCTCTCTTTCTCTCTCTGCCTTTCAAATAAATAAATAAATCTTTAAAAAATAATTTAAAAAGGGCTGGCGCCGCAGCTCAATAGGCTAATCCTCCGCCTGCAGCGCCGGCACCCCAAGCCCCTTCTATCAGGTTCTATTTGCCTCTCAATCAGAAAAATTACTTGTAGCTTAGACAGCACCTTTCTTAGCTCCTCTAATAATGACTCTGTCCTTTGTTCTAGGCCCTGTCTAGTGCACTTGGGCCTCATTCCTTTGTAATCATAACCTCTACTCTACCACCAATGGCTCTACTCCCAACTTGTGTGTACTGATGGTCCTCCTCCCCACTTAATGCTGTATAATTGTTCAAACCTGGTAAATGCCACTCTTAGGATCATTGGTTACTATCCTCACTCTGTCTTTTATGACCTTGTCTAAATATGATCAGTCGGCAAACTTGGAAGGCTTCCATAGCCTTGGCAACTCATGACGACAGCCTAGGATGGTTACTGGCGCCATAAACTAGAGTGTCAATGTGTTGGGTCAACAACAGGAGCCACTGTGCAGTTGCTCCTCATGTGGGATCTCTGTCCTTAATGTGCTGTACATTGTGATTTAATGCTATAACTAGCACTCAAACAGTATGTTTCACTTTGTGTTTCTATGTGGGTGCAAACTGTTGAAATCTTTATACTAAATTGATCTTCTGTATATAAAGAGAATTGAAAATGAATCTTGATGCAAATGGAAGGGGAGAGGGAGCGGGAGAGGGGAGGGTTGCGGGTGGGAGGGAAGTTATGGGAGGGGGAAGCCATTGTAATCCATAAGCTGTACACTGGAAATTTATATTCATTAAATAAAAGTTAAAAAAAAAGAAAATAAAATAAAAATAAAAAATAATTTAAAAAGGGCTGGTGCCGCAGCTCAATAGGCTAATCCTCCGCCTGCAGCGCCAGCACCCTGGGTTATAGTCCCGGTCAGGGCGCTGGATTCTGTCCCAGTTGCTCCTCTTCCAGTCCAGCTCTCTGCTGTGGCCCAGGAGTGCAGTGGAGGATGGCCCAAGTGCTTGGGCCCTACACCTGCATGGGAGACCAGGAGGAAGCACCCGGCTCCTGGCTTCGGATCAGCGTGGTGTGCTGGATGCAGTGCGCCGGCCGCAGCAGCCACTGGGGGGTGAAACAACGGAAAAGGAAGACCTTTCTCTCTGTCTCTCTCTCTCACTGTCCACTCTGCCTCTCAAATTAATAATAATAATAATAATAATAATAATAAAAAGATAAAGGGGGTAGGATGCTCTTTATAAAGCAGAGGTTTACAGAATGCTTTCTTCAGATTTTTCTGTTAGTGAAAGCATACTTGAAATGTCTTAAGTGTATCCAAAAAAGGAGAAATATCTTTAATTCTTGTGCTCATAATTAAAATGAATCTTGCTGTATCAGTGGGAGTTTGGTGTAACAGTTAAGTTGCCATGTGGGATACCTGCATCCCATGGAATGCCTGGTTCAAGTCCCAGATCCTCTGCTTGTGATCCAACTTCCTGCTACTGCTTTCTGAAAGGCAGCATGTGATGGCCCAAGTTGTTGGGTCCTGCCACCCTTACTGGAGACTCAGATTGAGGGTCTAGGCTTTGGCCTGGCCCAGCCTTGACTTTTGCAAACATTGTGGAGGGAGTCAACAGATGGAAGATATCTCTGTCTCTCTGCCTTTCCAATAAAATAAAAAAACCTAAAAATTTTTAAAAATCGTGCTTTTATATTTCTTTACAATTATGACTCAATGTACGTAGTGGAGAGTAAAGCAGGCAGCTATTAAATAAGCCGCAAATTAAAGTCATGTTGGAAAAAAATGCATAGGAGGGAAACAATGGTTCTAAGAATTAGAGATGCTTATATCTGGTGGATAAAAAAGGTTTTTTGCAAAAGGGTGGATGGAAAGTTCCATTACCAAAGTTAGCATGATAGAATTTGTTTCAATTGGATATAATTGACTACTTTCAAATAAACTAGGAAACAATGCTAAGAAACAAAAATAATTTCCTTCAGATGGTAATACTAATCTATAAACAGTCAAGTTTAAAAAGTCATTTCTTATTAGATACAGAAATGCCTACTAATAATTGGTAAATTGCAAGTAAAGGGAAAATAAGACATAACTAATTAAAGGCTGATGGTGAGCACAATCCAACACTGTAGATCCATTTTTTTTCTCTGTGATATCACAAAGCCTTTTATTACTTAGAATTGGTGATAACTTTTTGAGTAAGACGTTACTAAATGAGGATCTTAACTTTTTTGACACTGTGAAAAAAGAACAAGTTAACTTACTAAATGTGCCATAATCTCTGAAGAAGTTTATAATTCCTTTTCCTATCTCTGTAACAAAGTTTGCATAACAGGAGAAGTCTCAGTAGAGTTAAAGCATCAATTATTTTCCCATTCTGCAAGTTACACAGGAGGAGGGGAATTATTAACAGGAATGATAAAGCTGTAGTTGCATTTGGTAACACAAAGAGAAGCTTACAAATGAGATGTCTCATTAGCTTGAGCAGATGGATCAAAATTAAAGGCTGAATCGCCAACTTTTAATTTCCCAGTAGCCAAGAAGAGCTTGAAGTCTTGCAGAGTAGGACTGTTGAAAAGTCAACATGAAAAGATTTTCTCCATCTGTTATTACACATGCCTGAGTGGAACACAACTGCATCCTACTGTTTTTAATACTTTTAAGGCAAAGCTGCACATAAAATCTATTAAGTACATGAGCACACAAGTTTAGATGATTGGTATACTGAAGCCCATAGACTACTATGATCAGAGCAGATCAGCATGGTTTTTGAACATGAAATTTGTTCTGTTATAATTTAATCCAAATGAGGAGAAAAAAATGAATTCATTTATATTGAATTCATTATATTATACTTATATTGAAAAGAAACTATTAATTTTTAGAGTGAAAATCGCTTAGTTGCCTGAGACTCACAGTTCCTATTTTTTTAATGGACACATATTTTCAGTCTTCTTAGTAATGGTCTGGAAAGTAGCTGCTCTGATAAAATCAAAGTACCTGAGCAAACCAACCACATAACTAAGACAACTAAACAACTTGAAGGCAGAAAAGCAAAAATAAACCCAAATAACCACTGGAAATATTTTTAAATTAATTATCTAATTTGTTTATTTACTGTATGTTGGGGGGAAGACTCACGCACACACATATACATATACAGAGAGAAAGAGAAAGAGAGAGAGAGACTTTCTCCCACTCATTGGTTTATCCCCTAAATGCCCAAATACCTGAGGTTGGGCCAGGCCTAAGCCAAGAATCAGGAACTCAATCTGGCTTTTCCAAGGGAAGGTACCCTGCTACTTGAGCCTACTGCCTTTCAGAGAAGGTATTAGCAGGAAGACAGAATTAAGATCAGAAGTGACACTCAAATCTAGTCACTCTGATATGCGATGCAGAAGTTAGAAGCATGTCTTAATCATTATGTCAAACATTCATCAGGGAAAGTTTTTTTTTTTTTTAAACTGGGGGGCAGGGGTCTGCATGAGATAGTATCAGGAAAACTTAATTAGCTTTCTTGTACTAGAATCAATCATTCTACTCATTTCTTACTATTGCAACTGCTATCATACATTTTGGCAACATAATAGGGCTAAAGTTTAAGTATGCAGCCCTATAAGAAATAATTTGATGCTTCCTTAATAATAAAGAAAATCATGCTTATCCAATATGTAGTTGCTGCTTCATAATAATGCAACTAATGTGAAGTTAGTTATGACCCTAACTAAATTCCAGAAGCAAATCTCTCCTTCCTCACACATAGTTTACTTTACTTAGATATACAATAAGGTATTTAAACAGAAAAGGATCTCTTAGAATGAAGTGCATAGACTTTTCAGTCATCAGAATTGGGCAAAAACATAATTAATCTGGCTATCTTTGTTTTAGAAAAGATTTAAAGGGTGTTAATTATATATTTTCCATTTTCTGATGGATGCATACAAATTCACTTGTTTCAAATGATCATTTGGGGCCATGTACAGTCAGTCATTTGGGATAACGCTATCTTTAATTTTAATTATGATGAAAAAATTCCGAAGCTCCTGGCTTCGGATCAGCATGGTGCGCCGGTCGCAGTGCGCCGGCCGCGACGGCCATTGGAGGGTGAACCAACGGCAAAGGAAGACCTCTCTCTCTGTCTCTCTCACTGTCCACTCTGCCTGACAAAAAAAATAAAAAAATAAAAAAATAAAAAGAATTCCACTCAGAATGCTTACTATTCAACTGGAAAATTCATTGCTAAACTTATAATAAAAGCATAGGGCACTAACACCACCACTCAGTGAGGGTTATCCCTGCAACGAGATTTTTAAAAAGGCAAAATAATCCTGTGTGGAGTTCAAAATCCCTGAAAACAAACCTCCACATGATTGTCAATAATGAAGGACTATCGTAAAAGAATCCTTGTGTGATGGAATAAATTATGGATTTCCAACCTTGTTGAAACAGGAATCTACCTTAGCTTCCAAAATGAAACTATTAAACATCTCTGCTTTCCAAGTATCTGTGCTGCAATTTTCAGTGCTGGGTATATCCCAAAGGTAATCAGTAGAAGCTGCCACTTATCAAGTTCGATGAACTTACAGGTTAAATAGTACTTGGCAGATCAACTTGGAAATAAAAGGCTTAAACAGATAAAGCAATCCTTTTGAAAAGATTGATAAATTAAGTTTTGGGCATCTATTTCTACTATACACAATACATGTAATAAAGAAATGAAAAGCATACAACTTTGTTGTTCAATTAATTTGCAAAATAATTCTTGAGATGACTGCAATAATGAAAATAATTTGTTATGTATTCAGTACTTACAATCTGAAGGTGCTCACATTTGTAATTTCAGCAAAACTACAGATAAATTTCAAGTAGTGGATTATATTTTTGCTGTATTTCATATTTCCCATCATCTCGCTAAGTATATTCAATCTTTGAAGATGAGGCAATTTGTCATAATCAATTTGTGCAGGAAACATCATGATGATGTTGAAATGCAGACACACCCATTTGTTCATACACTATGCATGGCTACTTTCATGCTATAAGGGCCAAGCTGAGCAGCAACAGAAAACACAAGGTACAAAAGGCCTTAAATATTTACTCCCTGCTGCTTTACAGAAAAATTTTGCTGGCTTCGGACCTAGAACAAATAGTTGCTGTTCAGTAACTTTTTTTTTTCATTTAAAGAAAGAAAGTTCATGTTTGACAACTATTTATTTATAAAGCGATAAATAACATAACCCCAAAACAGTTTTGAATGAGGATCAGAGAACTCTGATGTAAAATAAATGCAGATAAAAGTGATATGACACTGGTTAGCACTCCACATTCACATGGCCTGGATTTGAAAGTGCTTGGGAAGACTGACTTGAATGTGTTCCTTCACCTGGTACAGACTCTGTCTTCATTTGTCAAGAGAGGATGATACTGCCTACTTCATAGGTTGCTGAGATAATTCAATGAAATAACAAATGGAAGATGATTTGATCAGTTTCAGGCATTTATTAAGAGCTAGGAAAAGTTAAGCATTATTATTATTATTGTTGTCATTATTATGTAGATTATATAATCAGGATTTACTTTATTTAAAAGTTATTCTTGAAACCAAAAGCTACTGAGATTAATGAGAAATCTGATTTTAAAACTGTTTCCCGAAGACAGACATAGTGCCTCAAGGAGGCACAGAAGGCAGGGTTCCATGCTCCACAGTACAGTTCATCTTTGATTTGTTTTATATATTGGAGCTATAAACAAGATTTTGTCTGGGGGAAAAAGAAGATGCCACTGACCTCAAAAGGAATTTAAAAACCAAAGGGGCAGAGAAAAACTTCATGTACCATAAAAAGCTAACACATTAAAAAAAAATAATCTCACAAAATAAAGTTGTCACCCAAACCATAAACAATCAGGTAATAATTAACTTTTATATAAGTAATTATTGTCATTCCAGTTTCTCTTTAGCAATTTTGATTAGAGAATTCTGGACAAGAGAAATGTTGAAACATCTTAATTTCTAAACCTATACCAAACAATACAAAACTGTATTATATATATTTCAATTGATACGACTTCATGAAAAACAGTTAAGGGCCAGTGTTGTGGCATAGTTGGTAAAGCTGCTGCCTGCAGTGCCAACATAACATGTGGGTGCTGGTTCAATTCCTGGCTGCTCCACTTCCGACCCAGCTCCCTGCTAATGTGCCTGGGAAAGCAGTGGAAGATGGTCCAAGGCCTTGGGCCTCTGTACACCCACACTGGAGACCCGGAAGAAGATCCTGGCTCCTTGCTTTGGATTGGCCCAGCGCCAGCCGCTGCAGCCATTTAGGGAGTGAACCAGTGGATGGAACATTCCCCCCACTCCCCTCTCTGCCTCTCTGTAACTTTGCTTTTCCAATAAATAAATAAATCTTTGGAAAAAAGTTATTAAAATAAAAAAAGAACAGTTAAGAATAAAATATATGGGGGAGGGGGCGGTGCACTGAGGTACAGCAGGTTAAGCCACTACTTGGGATACCTGACTCCCACATGGGAGTGCTGGTTTGAATCCCAGCTAGATGCTTTAGATCCAGCTTTCTGCTAATGTGCTTAGGAGGCAGTGGATGAAGGTCTAAGTACCTGCATCCCTGCCACCCATGTGGGATACTGGGATATAAAATCTCTGGCTCCTGCCTTCAGCCTGGCATAGCCTGGGCTATTGCAGGCATTTGCGCAATGAAGCAGTGGATGAAAGGTCTCTTTCTCTCTTTTTTTTGCTCTCATTCTCACTCTCATTCTGTATGTCTCTCTTGTCTCTCCCTCTGTCACTTTGTCTTTCAAATGAAACTAAATCTTTCTGAGTTAAAGCTAAAAAACATATTTTAAATTTTACATTATATATGAAAAATACCAACTATAATTTTTGAAGTGTGAAATAAACTTGGTGCTCCCTTATAAGAGTAACAGAAACTATTACTCTTATATATTATTATATATATTATATAATACACATATTATATAATATATATTATATATATTCATTTTCTTATATATCTGATTAAAATGGCAAAAAAAAACCAGCATGACCTATAAATACTGGGTTGATAATGTTATCTATGAAAATTTTAGGACTTACATGGTTACCCATTGGGTAAAAACAGCTATTTAGAAATAAAACCTCTGAGTCACTGCCTCAGAATTCAAGAAAAGATTTTTTAAGAGACTAAAAATCAATAATTTTTATCATTAAACATTCTTTAAAAACAGGATAAAATAAATTAAATGTACCTGGTGTCCATCCTTTACTTGCTTTAAAACACTTTCATAACACACTTCATCCATGTTATTCAATTGCTGCACCTTTAAATTTTCAAGACATGAAAAATACAAAGCGGAACAATTATAAGCTTTCTAACAACAAATAAAATTTTGCTAATACTAATGCATCTTTTTTATTTTCAGATGAATCAGAATACAGAAAAAAGAAACACCCAATATGTAACAATCTATATGAAATAAACACAATACAATTAAAAATACAGATAAAATATTTCAGATAATAGTTTCAGAGTACTAATTCTGCCAATGTATCAAAAGACATCATCTTTCAGGATAATACACCAAAGAAAAATTAGAATAATAAAATCTTCTCTTTGCTTTTTCCAGAGAAGCATGTTTTTCAGGCTGTTTTCTGGCATTTCATCCTATAAACTACACAGCTTTTCTATTTAATTCTCCAAGTTGCAAGAACACTAGAGGTTGACTATCAAACGGCATGTAAGATCTGAGTGGAGATGTAACTAGGAGAACAGTATTTTTTCATAAAAACTGAATCATATCATGAGCTTCTAAATGAAACTTTAAGGAACCTACAAGAATTTCTTTTTGCTAGGAACTAACAAATTGACAACAAATTATAAGACATATTAATGACTCTTTTAGGGAATACTTAATGATTACCAACTACAGATTTTAACCAAGTATAAAACTACTAGATTTTAATCAGAAAAAAAATCTGTATTTACTACCATCATACACTTGTATAATTTAAAGTTTGTATGAGTTGTAATTTTAAAAAATTTGCCAAATTTCTAAATCTTCAAAATAAATGACAGCTCATCATCTAACACTATCCTATTCATGATTATAATGCTAACATGTTGTGATAAAAATTCTTTGAATTTAATTAGCTTAAAAGAATTACCAACTTATACGGTACAATTGCAGGAAAATTAAGTTTAAGATGGCTGACAAGCATCTGCAACAATTTCCTTCTCTTTATCTCTCTGTGAGAACCATCTGCTATCAATTAAATTATAAAGCTAAGAACATTCTAAAGCTATAAACAGTTCCACATCTAGCCTAATGATACATTAAAAAACTAAATAATCAAATGTATATTAAGGCATGGCCAAAAAAAAAATAACAAGTGATACTGACAAGCACTTGAAACAGTTAATGAAGTTTAAAATATGCATATCACAACTACTACCATGTTGTAAACTATTCTCTTTTGTACAAATCTGAAATGGCTCCCAACAATTTAAGAAATCTTACTTTTATGCAATGCATAAAATACCATACATAATAACTTTGTAATAAAAGTCACTTCTCACATTTTTAGCTCAATTTTTACTTACAATGGCATAAGGTAAAAATGACCCTTTTTAAATAATGAAATGCTTCTTAGACAAGAAGTAATACAATAAAAACAAAGGCTGACCTAACAATACATGACTCCATTATGCTTTTAGTAAAAAGATCAAGAAGTACGTAAGTATTCCCTAATACTAAATATAATACCAAATATTAAAAATAGCTGTTGTTGAACAGAATGATAGTTTTCCTTTTATTATAGAATAAATCAATAATAAGCACCCTAACAGTGCAAATGTACATGGTAGTAAATGTTTGAAGAATTAGTTAAACAAGTCCTTTTATGGACTATAAAATACTAAAATGTCATTTACGGGGCTGGTGATGTGGTATAGTGGGTTAAGCCTCCACCTGCAGCGTCATAATCTCAAATGGGCACCATTCAAGTCCTAGCTGTTCCTCTTCTGATCCAGCTCTCTGCTATGGCCTGGGAAAGCAGAAGATGGCCCAAGTCCTTGGGCTCCTGCACCCAGGTAGGAGACCCAGAAGAAGCTCCTGGCTTTAGGTTGGCTCAGCTCCAGCCTTTGTGGCCATCTAGGAAGTAAACCCGCAGATGGAAGTCCTCTCTTTTTCTCTCCCTCCGTGACTCTACCTCTCAAATAAATCTCTAAAAAAAGTCATTCATATGCATAATGTGGCAATTATAAGTTAAACAGCATAACTCTTTTGATGGTTGCTACCATTAAATTAATTTTCATTTGCATATGTAGTATTATATACTTTAAATGATTATTAAATCAAAATAATATTACAGTAGTAAGAGTTTATATTATTTTACAATGTCCTTCTACCATACCAAAAAAACCCTGAAAATGTTTCACTTTTAAGAGATGAGACTACACAGCATACATTGAAAACAGCAATACCAACTACCACCACCAAGTTTCTGCAAGAGGACTTGCTCTTTCACAAATGGTTGAGGGACAGACGCTTGATTATGTCATACTAGTAAAGTTACTCTGTTAGAACCTCTAATTCCAAGCAAGTATTCACAAACATGCCAGTAAAGATATTTTTAGAAAACAAATGTTTCATTATTAAAGCGAATATTTACCTTATTTGCACTTTTAATCCCCAAAAATGTCTGTCCAAGAGGTACTGGTCGAAAACGGCCATCGAAGTAGAAAAGTCCAATGTAAGGATTAACATGTAAAAACGTGGCAACATCGAGGTAGTTGGGTAAGGTTGCAGACAGTCCAAGAATCCTTATCATACTCTGTGTGGATTCAACCTAAACGGATTATTTTGATTAGACTTATTTTAAATAGACATAGGTTATTTAAATAAATTTAACTAAAAAAATACCATCACATGTTCTATTAATGGGATCTCTGAAAACTGTACATGGAGGGGTCAGTACTGTTGTACAGACAGTAAAGCCTCCTGTGCAGTGCAGGCATCCAATGCAGCTCCCTGTCAATGTGCCTGGGAAAGCATCAGAGGATGGCTCAAGTGCTTGGGACCCTGCACTCATGTGGGTGACCGGGATAACGGTCTTGGCTCCTGGTTTCAGTCTGTTGCAGCTCCGGCCTTTGTGGTTATTTGGGGAGTGAACCAGTGGATGGAAGATATCTCTCTCTCTCTCTCTCTCTCTCTCTCTCTCTCTCTCTGCAACTCTGCCTTCCAAACCTATAAAACAAATTCTAAAGAAAACAAACTGTACATGGAAATGAGTTTAGAGGTCAACTGAGGGTCCCATCGTATCAGACACTGTAGTCCTTAATTCACAAGCTTAATTCAATAAATATTTAAAGAACTCTGCACTCATCAAAATTAAAAATAAATGTGGAAATTTACATTAAATTTCCATATAAGAATTTATAACAATTAAATGTTTTATTAAAGGGGGCCAGCACAGTGGCACAGCAGGTTAAGCTGCATTCTGCAGCGCGGGCATCCCAGGCGCTGGTTTGAGTTCCAGCTGCTCCACTTCCAATCCAGCTCCCGGCTAATGGGCCTGGAAAAGCAGTGGAAGATGGCCCAAGTGCTTCCCACATAGGAGACCCAGAAGAAGCTCCTGCCTCCTGGCTTTGGCCTGGCTCAGCCCTGGCCATTCCAGTCGATTTTGGAGTGAACCAGTGGATGGAAGATTTTTCTGTCTCTTCCTCTCTATCTGTAGCTCTGACTTTCAATTAAAATAAATAAGCAAATAAATCTTTAAAAAAACTGGTTTATTTGGCCACAAAAACTCCATAAATTCCAAAGGTAAAAATCGTATCAGCCAGATTATCTGATTACAATGTAATACACCTAGAAAGATAAAAGCAAAAGATGGCCAAAAACTTCTATTCACTTAATAATTAAAACACAGAAAGACAAATACTATATGTTGTCTCTCACATGCGGAAGTTAAACAAAAAGTTACTTTGAAATTAAAACACTGATTACTAAGGCTGGGACAGCGGGTGAGGGAATTGAATAATGGGTACCAAAACACAATCAAATATAAGATACAAGTCCTAGTGTTCTATAGCACAGTGGAACACCTGGAGCTTACAATAATATAGTATATACTAAATAAAGCACTTGAAGAGAGGGGCTGATGGGCTCCAAACACGAAGATAAAGAAACAGAAAGGTTAGATGGTGGCTTGATTGGTTTATGCTGTGTATATGCGTTGGGATACTGCACTGTGCCCCATAAAAATGTACAGCTACTGAGTGTTAATCAAAAGCTTTAAAAACAGAATTAAAAGGAAAAATTATGTAATATAATTTTATCAGAAAAATTATTAAAAAATAGATTATTATGATCACACAATGCTATTGTCAATCCACATTAAGTTTTCTGGGGAAGGTATTGATAAGTTTGCTCAGTCTTAGGAGAATAAATAGGTATAAACAAATTAGTCCAATTTGATTAAAATTAGAATCATCCGTCCACCGATGCTGGGTAGGGACCTAAAGCACAGGCACTGGGGAAGCTGTACTGAATAAGATCAATTCATACATGTAAAGACATTTGCAGGAACATAAAGAGGGAGGATTCAAAAATGACACAGATGGCTACAAATTAAAGTACAAAGCATACACAACATTTTATGATGTTTTGTTTTCTCTAAAGAAATCTTACAAATATCAGTAAAAACACAAACCAACTCCACCAAAGGCAAAGAACTCCACATAACCAGAAATGACCACTATTCGTATTTTTTTAAAATAAATTCTTCACAACATACAGGCATTAGAATAATGACTTTAATAACACGTTAGTTTTGTGTAGTACTAGTGATGATTTCAGAGAGAAGGAAAATGACATTTGGTTTTAAAATCACTATTTAAAACACAAAAGTTATTGAACTTTTTTTTTTTTTTTTTTTGATAGGCAGAGTTAGACAGTGAGAAAGAGAAAGACAGAGAGAAAGGTCTTCCTTCTGTTGGTCACTCCCCAAATGGCTACATCTGGCGCGCTGCGCCGATCCAAAGACAGGAGCCAGGTGCTTTCTTCTGGTCTCCCATGTGGGTGCAGGGCCCAAGCACTTGGGCCATCCTCCACTGCCTTCCCGGGCCACAGCAGAGAGCTGGACTGGAAGAGGAGCAACCGGGACAGAATCCGGTGCCCCAACCAGGACTAGAACCTGGGGTGCCGGCGCCGCAGGCAGAGGAGCCGCGGCGTCGGCTAATGAATTTATTTTAAGATATTTTAATACTAAAATCATGATACCCTAACACCAAAATTTTTTTTTTCCTGCTAAAAAGCTATTTAACAAAGTTAGTTAAGAAGACAACTAGTTCTCAATAGGATTGGGATCTCTTATACTTTTATCTTTTTCTGAGTTCTTCCCAATCATGCCAAGTGTGTTAATACCATAGTGCCACTTCAGATCCTGAATAGAATCTACAATGTACTGGAAATGCTTCCGATGGCATGTCTACCTTAGGGACAAATACTGATGTGTTATGTGAAACACCGCCATCTACTGGGAAGATCTGGTCATCACAAGGAACAAACAGGAATCTTCCTTCACCCTTAAAATTGCTACTGAAACTGCACTAGGAGTTTGGAAATATGAGAAGAATCAAATAGACCATTTTGTCAAGGAGATTAAAATCTAGTAATGGATATAGAGAAAAAGATTTAACTATATCAAGTTGTGAAATTAAGGAAGACAACAATAAATGCTAACAATGTGCAAAGGGTGTAGAGTGGGAATGAGGTAATTCCTTCTGACTGAGGAATAAGGAAACACTTCTCTGTGCAGGTAGGAGTATTTGACAGAATTTAAAATGACAGATTTTCAGTAAATGGATATGGAGAATGATAAAGAAAGAAAACATATGCTTTAGCATTTATAACCTATACTCTTGCAATCAAGAACACATTCTATCTCAAGTAAGACTACTTTCATCTCTGAAAGAGATGGCACTGGAAGGTTAGTAGAGGAAAGATCAACTAGGTTTGTAGGACTCAAACCTACAGTAGCTAATAGAAGTTAAGATTAGCAGGTAGACCATAATTTCTAATACCCTCCTAAAAAATCTGAATAGTTCTCTTAAACAAATGACAAGTCAGCAAAGGTGAACAGAAGTGAAAAAAATTTGCTTTTTGCTTTTTTTTTTTTTTTTTAATAAAAATAGGACCACTGAACTAGTAGTTTGTAAACATGACAAGAATCAAACAGACCCTTCAGCCAGTGAGATGAAAGTATACTGAGGGATACAGAAGAACAGAATTAACCACAGCAAGCTGTGAAATTTTAGGGAAGACTATGATAACTACTAAAAATGTATAAAGAAAGGGAAAGCAGAAAAAATACAATTCAAGTAAAGAGGTATTGATACATTCATAGTATATATTTCAATATACATATTAATAGCACATACATTAAAATGTTATAATGTATTAATATGGAATTAGTATGCTTAAATTATATATTTCATCTAGCTCCCTGCTAATGTGCCTGGGAAAGCAGCAGAAGATAGCCCAAGTCCTTGGGTCCCTGCACCCACGTGAGAGAACTGAAGGGAGTTCCAGACTCTTGGCTTTGGCCTGGCTAAGCCCAGCCATTGCAGCCATTTGGGAAGTGAACCAGCAGATCAAAGATCTCTCTTTCTCTCCCCCTTTCCCTTAATGTCATTCTGTATAACTTTACCTTTCAAATCAATAATAAATCATTTTTTTTAAAGTAAAAGAGAGAAAATTGTTGCTCACTTTTCTCTTTACATAAAAGAGATTGTGTTAAAGAATATCTTACATTTTCAATGAAGAATATAACATGGGTATCTTTTAAACCTAGTTAATATAGCTCTACTTCATTCTTTTTAAAGGATGCAAAGTAGCATTTCTCTGCTTGAATATATTATAATTTACTAATCCATTTCTTCAACTGTTAAATATCTAGTTGTTTCCAAAATATTATATATTAAAAAGAGGGCTTCAATAAATATTTGCATTAATAAACTATTATGGGTCTGCACTATTATCTCCAATGGTTGTCGTCTTAGAAGTAAAAATACAGGGTAGTTTTTTGTGGATGCTATCAAATGACATTTTATTTTCATTTTTGCCAGTCTCATAGAAATGTCTCATGTGCTGTGGATTCCCTTTAATGCCTTTTCCAGATTTCTCAGTATTTTCATTTCTTCTATAAAATGATTCTTTCAATTTGCTAAGCTTATTTTCTCACTAATTCATAAAAACTTTTTTGTCTGCTGGTTCACTGTTCAAATGGCTGCAACTGCCAGATCTGGGCCAGGCCTAAGCCAGGAGCCAGGAACTCCATACTGGTCTCCTACATGGGAGATGTAGTCAGGTACTCAGGTCATCATCCAATGCTTTCCCAGACACACTAGCTGGAAGCTGGATAGGAAGTGGATCAGCCAGAACTCCAGCTGGCACACTTGTATAAGATGCTAATGTCTCAAGTGGTGGATTAATCTGCTGGGCCACAATGCTGGTACCTCTCTGCCCCCCAAGATTATTTTTAAAATCTCTCCTATTTGTTCTTAATGGAGTTCAGAGTTTTGTTTGATGCAATTATATCTTTAATCTGCCCAGAATTTTATTTTGTATTCATAAGATGAAAAACACACTAACATCTTTAAATTCTTTTATACAATATATCATTTCTTAAAGCTTTTTTTCAGCTAACGATTTATTTATTTGAAAGTCAGAATTTACAGAGGGAGGGACAGAGAGAGACATTTTGCATTTGCTGTTTCACTCCCCAAATGGCAGCAATAGCCAGAGCTAGTGTAGGCCAGGGGGAAGACAGGAGTCAGGAGCTTCCTCCAGGTCTCCCACGTGGGTGCAGGGGCCCAAAGCACTTGGGCCATCTTCCGCTGCTTTTCCAGGTGCATCAGCAGAGAGCTGCTTAAGTGGAACCGGCACCCAAACGGGATGCTGGCACTGCAGATGGCGGTTTAACCCAGTACACCATAGTGCCGGGCGTTTCTTAAAATTTCTTATTTTCTTAAAATTTCCTATCTTTTTCATACTGAATTAGCATTCTTGCATCTGGATCAGGGATATTTAGGATATGAAATATAAAACAGCTTATATCCAACTAGATATCTGAGATGAGGGAGAGTATTAAACTAAACTTGACTATGACTTCAGATTTGGGCCTGTGAACCAAGTTGACTGTGGTGTCATATGCTAATTACAAAGGCAAGATGACAGATTCCTAACATGCTTAGCAAGAGATGTCTACTGAACATCAAGCAGAAGCATACAATTGTGCTTGGATATAGCTATCAGTTAGGAAGATGGAGATATGCATCTTACATATACTATAAAAATTTCAATGACATAGGCATACAGGTGACATTTTCCCAGGGTAGATATTTAGACTGAGGAAAGAAGATGACCAGTGATGGAGTGTTGGAAAACAAACATTTCAAAGGTGAGAACAGGAGTCAAGAAAAGGAGTGTGGGAAAGAGCAGTTAGGTATGTGAAAAAGATTCAAGTAAAGAAAATCAGGACAGAATGGCATAATGGAGACAAAGGGAAGTCTTCAGATTGAGGAAATAAAAAATAAAAAAATGGGTTTGAGAGCTCTTGTTAACTAGTGATCCTGGTTAAAAAAAATATATATATATATATTATCTGTGCTCAAGCAATGACCAGGCTGCAATGGTTGAAAGCCAAAAGGGAAACAGTGAATATAGGTCAAAATTTCCAGAAGCTATGTAAAGCAGACTTTTATTAAGCAGAAGCTACTGGAGAAGGATAGATTTAAGGGAGATTTTGTGGTGAAAATGGAAGTCACTTTGTGATTCTTTTAAGTTGAAGAGTCACTGTGCACTGAGTGAGCAGTCAGAAAAGGGGCAAAGTAGGCCAGTGTCGCGGCTCACTTGGCTAATCCTCCACTTGCAGCGCCGGCACCCAGGGTTCTAGTCCCGATCGGGGCGCTGGACTCTGTCCTGGTTGCTCCTCTTCCAGTCCAGCTCTCTGCTGTGGTCCGGGGAGGCAGTGAAGGATGGCCCAAGTCCTTGGGCCCTGCACCCGCATGGGAGACCAGGAAGCAGCACCTGGCTCCTGGCTTCGGATCCGCGCAGTGTGGCCAGCCACTTGGGGGTGCACCAACGGAAGGAAGACCTTTCTCTCTGTCTCTTTTTCTCACTGTCTAACTCTGCCTGTCAAAAAGAAAAAGGAAAAAAAGAAAAAAGAAAAGGGGCAACGTATGAAGAGAAAGGAATGGAGTTGAAGGCAAGGTGAGAAGGAACCTTGGAGAAAATGAAGAGGGGTACAACGACGGGCATGCTTATAGGTGGCTGTGGGCAGGCTGACATTTTTCTAGGTAGGGTTAGAAACTGACAGCATTTCAGCACAAGAGAAGCCACTTCTGATCAGTGAAAAGTATTGTCATATAAGCTTGAAGCACAACGGGGTGGGGAAGAACCACAGAGCAGACTGGTGAAGTTTGAAAGTGGAAACAATAGAACAGCAGCTTAGCAGTTCACAGGATAATCCCAGGAATCCAGGTGAATTCAGACTCTCTGAATATATAGTCTACCTCAGTCTCTGAATGTCTACTGCTGTTTATCTACATCACCGCGTGAGCTTTACCGGTGATTAGCAGGCTGGCTGCAGATGCAGACATGGCTCAACTGCTTCACTGACATAATTTTTTCAGGTACTCAGGGGATAAGTAAGTTACTGACAAGAAAATAACTGGTCACGGAGCCAAGGCTATTTGAGAAAGAAAACAAAGGCAGTAGACTATGAATTGAAGACAAAAAAATGGGGAGTCAAGGATGCAGAGTTTTGGATTAGATCGACATGCTGATGTTCATCTGCAGTCTGCGTATGTACAATCTACCAGAAAACTTCTTCTAGTATTCATAAGCTTTCAATCTTTTCACTTAATGAAAAGATAGAAAATATCATGAGACTCTTGGCACTGGTTAAAACCAATTTCGGTTTTAACAATATATGAATAACCAAAAAAGCCAAAACCAAAAGACTAAACGCTCTTGTCCTCTTTAAAACTATTAAGATAATTCACACTTGGCAATCATTAATTCACTTTGTTTAGTGTGCTCAGAAACAAGTAAATATTGTTCAAGTTTCTGGGGAGGAAAGAGAAAAGAAGTGGATCAAAAAAGTAATATTCTCCTATGCTCTATAACATTTTAATTCTGCTTAGTCAACATTAGATTCAGTTTTGCAAACAACATATATTTACAATGGAAGGTTTCCAGTATTTATTTTGTTTAATTTTAAAAGACTTCATCAAAATAAGACTTGGAAGAAAGGATAGGAACCTTTTAACATGAAAATGAAATCACTATAGGTTTCTCCATAATACAATTATCATTGTTTGCATGAACAATACAGATTAATATTCCCTTTGAATGGCACGAATTACATTTATTTTTTTTTTTTTATTTTTTTTTTAATTAAACTTTTATTTAATGAATATAAATTTCCAAAGTATAGCTTGTGGGTTACAATGGC